>NC_141766.1:65524866-65846194 GCF_982258835.1 Parasteatoda tepidariorum
CCTATACCATCCATAGTCACTGATACAATAGTCACCGACAAGGGGCCAGATGAATGGCTTGGGGAGTTTCTACTTTAGACAAAATACAAATCTAATAGATATTTAATAGGTCAAATGAGCAAGATCAGAGAAAAAGATAATACCCAGTTTATCTTCAATGGGGTTGACCAGAGATGGTAACTGTTCAGGCTGAAGAACGAATTCTTTTTCAGTATTCATGGGAAGGTGAGCTGAAATGGGGAGGGAGGTCATGAACAAAACCTTAGGGGAAAAAAATAAATTAATTAAAAAAAAAACTATAATTTTAATCAGGCTTCCAACAACTCAACTTAAGACACGAAAAACAATTTCTTGAGCTAATTTTAATGTGCTAATGTAAGAAAGAATTTTAAACAAAAAACTATTAATTAAAATTATTATATACCACTCCCAGGCAAAGTTGGCAAGGTTAAGGACAGAATGGATTAATCCAGAGTTTAAATCATACTGTCCAAAACCCTTTTATTAAAATTATGTTACAATTTTACAAAAAATATTGTGAAAAATAAAAGGTTAATTCTTGAACAAGAAACAAAATGAAGACAAGTTTTCGTTTTATTAAGAAAGTTTATTATTATTTTTAATGTCGCATTATTTATCCTCATGCAAAAACATAATTATCTGTATTAAGAGCATATTTATTCATATTCAAAGGATAAGGTATTCAATTTTGTTGTTCAATGAATTGTGGAGCTTCAAAACTTATAAATATTTTCCTATTATATTACACTATATTATTTCCCTTCAATAAGTTAAAGAAAATTGTATAAAAAATAGCAAATATTTAATAATATGTGTAATTATTATGTGTACAATGGTTACACCAATAGAATTTTTACCTTTTACCAAAGTTCAAGGTTTTGGACACTTTAAGATATAGGACAGTTCATGACAGTAAAACCCATGTGTTCTGCCCAAAACCAGTTTAGGAAGTCCAAAACTCAAACCCTGTTCTCAGGCTGTGGAAATATGAGGCAAAATTGTGGCAGAGAGTTTGAATAAAATATGCAAACATGAAGCTAAAGACGGATATATCCGAGCAATACTAAAATCTAGATATACCTCCAAAAAATTAAGACTTTAAATTATGTAGTAGATAAAAACGAAACCTTCATAATGAAGTAGATCAAAGAATCCTACTCAATTTAAGATCTTTTAACGTAGCTGCAAATATAATGTAAATACCCCAACAGGAAATTAAATGGTTGAACGGGTGACCTGACTTTTGACCTTAATAATCACTACATCGTTCAACTTATCAATAATAAAAAGAGATATTTTCATATAATAGGAGAGATAATAGGAGATATTTTCATATTGAAGATTTTTATAGAGAAGATATTGTTATATTTATTTACTCAAAGATCAGAGAAAATAATTTGCTTCAACAAAACATCAAGTAAATCCTCAATATATTTGAGATATTATAAATCAAGATAAGCACATTTAGAAAGAAATGGAATGTATACCTGACTTTTGACCTTTATATTCACAACATCTTTCAATTTATCAATAACATTCTTCATATATTCTGAAAAGAGGATCGATTACTTTTGATGCAATATATGATGTGATAAATCAAATGTTTTAAATACAGTAAAGAACTATTTTAAGCACTATAATTTAAATCACTATAATAGTTAATAAAACATGTAATAATTAAACTTTCAACATCCAAATCAAGTTTTAACCAATTAATAAAGCATAAACAGGGTGCGTAGTTGGATTTTTCAACAAAAGGACCTTTTAACTACTTTTCAGTCACTCAAAAAAGATTTTTAATCACTTCCCCCCCCCCCCCAAAAAAAAAAAAAATTGGGATCTGTGCAGTGATAAAATTATTTTTTTCTCCAGCGTTTAAAGTTCTTCATTTATAAACACAAAATCAATAAAATTCAAAAAAATTCTCAAAAACTTTACTTAATTATGATAAAATTACTAGTTTACAATAAATATTGCAGAGAAAATTGCGAAAATGATGCACTTTTTGTAATTTAGAATGACAATCGATATGGCAAAGAAAAAAATCTCTTTTTAAAATATAGAAAATTAAGCACTTTTTACGAACTACGAATAAAAAAAAGTACCCTTAAGGGCTTTTAAAAAACGTAAATCAAAAATAAGTACTTTTTCAAAACGCTACACACCCTGATAAAGGTAGGTAAGTTGGTACTTTATTTACGTCATACTTGAGCTGTAGAGTGGGCTATTGGCGACGGTTTGGAAGACATCCCTGAGGATGATCGGATGAAATGCCACCGCAACTTTGATCCTTGGCAGAAGGGATGACTCCCCTGCTTTGGTAGCCCGACGAAATGTGTGCAAAATTGAGCACTAAGTCAAAGGAGTAAACTGTATATTTATTTTAAAAGAAAAATACGTGGTCGAAAAGGAAATCAGCTATTTTTGACTCAGAAATCGTAAAATTAAAAGCAAAAACATTTACCTAATATTATGAAATCATTCTCTCTTAAAATGTCGGACAGCCAAGCCACCAATAAAATGTTATGAGCAAAAAAGTTTTTTTTTCCCAACAGAAACAGAGTGTTTGAATTTTGCCACCAAACTTAAGACTTTTGTAGAAAACAGTTATTCCTTCAAAAAATTTCCTCTCACTAAGAATAATTTATGGCCAAAACAAGTTTTAGCTACTTTTTGCCTTTATCTCAAAACCATTAGCTGAGAGAAGAGAAATGTAATCACACGTAATTCCGGCAAAAATTTTCATTAGTCACAAGTTAAATACTACAAGTTAAGCATAATATGGCATCACAAGTTTGAATATTGTTTTTAAACGCAAGCTCAACGAATATTTTCTTTAGTCTACAAACAAAAAAAGATGTGACCAAAGCAAATTTCAGTTAATATTTGCTTTAAAAGTTTGACTATATTGCCTTCAAACGTTAGACCATGATAGAAAATTGTTTCATCTACGATAAATTTTCCATTGTTCGGTAACCAAAATAAGTTAGGATCAAAAAATGTTTTTGATAACCTTTGAAACAGAGACTCACAAATTTGAATTCTATTTCCAAATACTTTTATAAATTGTTAGCCAAAAATGTTAGCCTTGCCACCAACAAAAATTAGAAATTAGCAAAATTTTTCAGCACGGCAGGAAAGCAAACAGTTTGAATTTCGCTCCCATTTTTGAATCGCTCAAAAAAATCGTTAGTCGACGCAAATCCATTGGAAAATTTTCGTTATACAGCTCGAAAGAAAAGTACAGTAAGCACCGCATAAGGAAATGCGATTAGTTCCAGCCAACTATCTTCAAATAAACAGCAAGAAAAGTTTCAACCAGAAATATCTTTTAGCGAACTTTTAACCTGAAAACCGCAAAGTACAAAAATCAAATATTGCTTCAATACAACAGACTATGTTAGCAAAAAAAGTAATGGCAAAAACAATTTTAGCCACTCAATGACGCATTAAAAAACTTTTCTGTGTGTGAAATCCAGCAAAGAAAGCGTAATGGAATAATAAAAAAAAGAATAAAAAAATAAAATGGCTCGAGAAAGGTTCAAATTTCGAGACCCCCTGGAACTTTTGAAGCGAAACCGTGGTAGGCTTCACGTATCACCGTGGACTGGATGGTTGGCCACCAGACAAGCAAGTTCGCTGCTGGAGGGAGGGGTCCTGGGATCGAAGAGACGGACACATTTTCAAAACATTTTCTTTTTTTTTGTTTATTTTAAATTATATTATTTTTTAAATGTGTTTTTCGACATTCTGGAGGGTCCAGCATGTAGGAAATAATTTTTTTTATTAGGAAAATGGGAAAAAACTGGAAAAATCCAGGAAAATAAGTTTATTTGCTCTTTTTCGACTTCTTTTGTAACGTTTTGGATATTCCAGCATACATGGGGTGTTCTCTGTGTGTGAAATCCAGCAAAGAAAGCGTAATGGAATAATAAAAAAAAGAGTAAAAAAATAAAATGGCTTGAGAAAGGTTCAAATTTCGAGACCCCCTAGCTCCCTTTAATATCAAGGTATAATTTTCAAACTCGGACCCTAAGTAGGGGTCAACGGTCCAAACATGGCTGCCGAAACGAATTTTATAGGCCAATTAGGGGGGTCACAGTGGGCTCCTAAAGGTATATTGTGAAGATGAGAGGAAGGAGCTTTTGAAGCGAAACTGTGGTAGGCTTCATGTGTCACCGTGGACTGGATGGTAGGCCACCAGACAAGCAATTTCGCTGCTGGAGAGAGGGGTCCTGGGATCGAATCCCAGAAATGGAGAAATTTTCAAAAAATTTTATTTTCTTTTTCTTTTGTTTATTTTAAATTATATTATTTTTTTTATGTGTTTTTCGGTATTCTGGAGGGTCCTGCGTGTAGGAAATAATTTTTTTTTCTTGAAAAAAAAAATAGAAAAAAACTGGAAAAATCCAGGAAAATCAGTTTATTTGCTCTTTTTCGACTTCTTTTGAAACATTTAGGATACTCTAGCGTGCAAGGGGTGTTTTCTGTGTGAGAAATCCAGCAAAGAAAGCGAAATGGAATAATAAAATAAAAGAATAAAAAAATAAAATGGCGCGAGTAAGATTCAAATTTCGAGACGCCCTAGCTACATTTAATATCATGGTATAATTTTCAAACTTGGACCATAAGTAGGGGTCTATGGTCTAAACGTGGCTGCCGAATAAAATTTCTATTGGCCAATTAAGGGGTCTCAGTGGGCCCCTGAAGGTATATTGCGAAGATGAGGGGAGAGAGCTTTTGAAGCGAAATTGTGGTCGGCTTCACATATCACCGTAGTCTGGATGGTAGGCCACCAGACAAGCAGGTTCGCTGCTGGAGGGAGGGGTCCCAGGGACGGACACTCTTTCAAAAAAAAATTTCTTTTTTTTTGTTTATTTTAAATTATATTATTTTTTTAATGTTTTTTTCGATATTCTGGAGGGTACAGCATGTAGGAAATAAATTTTTTTACGGGGGAAATAGGAAAAAACTGGAAAAATCCAGGAAAATCAGTTTATTTGTTCTTTTTCGACTCCTTTTGTAACATTTTAGATATTCCAGCATGCATCGGTTGTTTTCTGTGTGTGAAATCCAGCAAAAAAAGTGTAATGGAATGTTAAAAAAAAAGAATAAAAAAATAAAATGACACGAGTAAGGTTCAAATTTCGAGACCCTCTAGCTCCCTTTAATATCAAGGTAAAATTTTCAAACTCGGACCCTAAATAGTGGTCTATGGTCCAAACATGGCTGCCAGAGAAAGTTTTTAGAGGCCAGTTAAGGGGATCTCAGTGGGCCCCTAAAGGTATATTGCGAAGATGTGTGGAGAGAGCTTTTGAAGCGAAACTGTGGTAGGCATCCGTTCTAGAGCGAATTATCTTTTAAGCTTTAATGATTTCAGAATCCTTATTAATTATTTTATTTGTTTAGTTTTTATATTATTTTAATCAATTTAAAATTCTTGTTTAGGCTTTTTATGTTACACTTACTGTTAAGAAGAAAAAAAGCAGCTTTAAATAACTATATAAAAGTTATTTCCTTTTGTATTTTCTTTCAGCTATTTAAATGCTTCAACTCTTTCTTTACTCAATTTTTAAGTTTAATATCTATAAATGAGAAGATTCAGAGCCCCGTGGCAGATTTGCAGAGACACAGCAACATTTTCGCTGAACGTTACAGAGTTCTTGCAGAAAGATTTTTCTTTTGAAAAGTAAAAAAAAAATTACCTTCATTTATTTTTTGACGGAAATTTACCAGTTATATTTGAATCATGCATTTGAATAATAACTTTTTGACGTGCTCAATATACGCCGTTAGTAGCGTAAATTGATGTAATTTTTCTGTTGTATTTTCGTCAGTTATTGTTGTTGATTTTCAAGTAGATTTTAAATATCCCGATAAGCAACCTGAAAAATTCGAATCTTGTATTTGGGTATTTACTTTTTAGGTCAATAATTCTGTCAAATTTTATCAGTTATTGCTATTGATTTCTCTATAGTTTCTAAAATCTGATATTTTTATACGATATTTTTATACAACAGCCTATTCAAGAAACGAAACACTCATTTGAGGTGACCTATTCGTTTGAATTTGTAGTCTATCTTTTTTTCTCCGCCATGTACTACTGCGGATTTAATAATTTGCAATTTTTTTTATTGTGATAATTAGTTACAAAAGGTGAAGGAAATAATTTCTGTGTCCCCCTGCCTCCCAACAAAATGCGAAAATGTTACATGTAATGTTATAATAAAAATTACATGTTCAATTTAAAAAAAGTTATACAGTCAAGCCCGCTATAGTGAACCTTCAAGGGACAAAAATTTCGGTTCACTATAACCGGGAGTTCACTATATCCGTTACACAGGTAATTTCACTAATGGTTCCCAAATTCCTCCCTTTTATTACATTATATTCATATAAATGACTGAAAAATATTATGTAGTAGCGAAAAATGTGTTATTTTTCATCACTCTTCGTCTTGTGCACAAATAAAAATTAGTAATCTTTAGCTGATGAGCAATCCTCAACATCAGATATGGAAACACTTCCCGACTTTCAGATAATTTTTCCTGAGTGTCTGTTATTCCTCTTTTTAAACCTGTCTAACCAGCCATTCGAGCACATAAAAGTAGCTTCCATAGATGGTTTTAAAAATCGGTATATGTATTTATTTTGAAGTAGAAATTTCTAAATTATTACAAAGAAAATGGGGGGGGGGGAATCAGTTGAAGACAGAAAAAAGTTCATTATATCCAACTTCCTCACTTTTTTGGTTCACTATATCCACTAAAAATAACATTACACGTGTATAGCAAGGCACGGGACCGAGCATTTCGTTCACTATATCCGGAAGTTCACTATAAGCCGTGTTCACTACAGCGGGGTTTGACTGTATATATATATATATATTTTTTGTAAACACAGCGCTTTTGTTATTTTAGATCAGTAACATACATGTTTATTATTATGAGAAGTATCTTGCAGAAAGATATTAGTGCTAGAGAGTTTTGTCGCAGATAGCTCAAAAAAATTTTGCCTCAAGGATTCAGAGTGTAACAGCTTTGGTTATACCTATCATTTCAATTATTGTTATTATAATGCTTTTTTGAATTTATTGTAGTGTTTTTGTCGGATAAAATAGTAACTTCGGTAAGTCATGACAACTTCTTGGAATTATTGATGAAAAGTCAGGGATTTGAGAAACTAAAATTTCGCAAATACCATGTACATATCAAAATGAAAAGCAATCCAAAGCTGAATAAGTCCCAACTTTGCAACATATTTTAACTTATGTGATTCTTAAGTCAAATATGACTGTGATAAGTGTTTTGATGGTATGGGTATTTCTCCGCACATAATTTATTCATAGAATTCTTGATAATTGGATTCGTTAACATACAATCTGATATTGCAATGTTTAATGTATTTATGCAAAGGCCATTGCTTTGGAAGCTTCTCATATACAAAGTAAAGAACTAATGCAAGAACTCTTTTAGAGAATAAAGTAACTGAAATAAGAAATATAATATATATATATATATCCTTTTTTTCTTTCAGATATGTTATTTTGAAACCATCTGTAAAGGCTATCTATGCTCTTTTACTTCAGCACCATCTTGGAATTGGTGATGATGTATTGTAAATTAAAATGAAAAAGGAAACAGTGTTTTGAAAGCCTCTCAGCGGTTACAAATGCCATCTTGGGTAATTTTATAGACTTAGAATTTTAAAATTTATAATAAGACTTTACTTTTTCATGAGTCATTATCTTGCACTGAAATGGATAAGTTATTCCTTAAATTAATTACCCTGGTCCTTCCTGTTTTATTTTGCTTAGTTTGTATTCTAAACTCTAATACTTTTACAGCATTGTATGTTTCAAAGTTCAAAAGTTAGCCGCTCATAAGGTTTTGTAATGTTTTTCATGGCATCTTTTCTCAACTACTAGTTATCAGGGTTTGTTGATTTAAATCAGCTTGATTTAATACATGATTTAAATCAAATGATTTTTTTTAAATCATTGATTTTGAAAGTTAAAAAACAGTGTTTTAAATTATTGATGCTTTTATTATTTTTTTTAGTTTTAAAATTTATTTTAAATAAATTGCTGTATTAATTAATTTTAGTTATTGAAATTGCTTTCTTTCTTGGTGTGTGTTGAATTCCAACACATTTGAAATTACATTTTTAAAAATCTTTTTGATTCTTGAGATTGATTGATGGCAATAAATGTGTACAGATTAAAGTAGGCATTCAATGCTGTTTTAATATAGACTTGCATAGCTGTAGAAAGTAATTCGTTGGGCTAGCGAAAGCAGGTCGTTGGGCTACCGAAGCGGGGGTGCCATCCCCTCTGCAGAGGATCAAAATTGTGATGGCATGTCTTCGGATCATCCTCAGGGATGTTTCCCAGACCGTCGCCAATAGCCCATTGCGCAGCTCTAGTGCGACGTAAATGAACAAAACAAACAAACAAACAATGTAATACTCAAAGAGGGTCTGCGTATTTTCTTCTTTCTTATTCAGAAATTTATGCGGTGTGGGAAATTTTGATGAGTCAAAAGTGCTCAGTTTTTTGTATATCAGAGAAAATTAACATGAAATATCTTCTTTTGTCAAAATAAATAAAATGCAACTGATTAATTATCTCTTACTTAATATGCATGATATGATAAATGTAGGAAATTTAATGATAACAAAATATTTTTTTTTAAAAAATCGTTTAATGAATGTAGAAATTCCAAACATATTTTTTAATGCACAGCAACAAATAAATATTATGATTATCATAACAATTAGTATATGACAAGTGCATTTGTACAAATCAGATATGCCATAATTATATTAGGTATTTTGTTAATATATAAAAATATTATCTGTATAATAACCATTAGTGAATAATACAAAACAGATATATCATAATTAAATCAACTATTTCGTCAATACATAAACAAATGATATTATAGGTATAATAACCACTAGTGAATACGTAACATATTTAACATGAAGGAATTAGCGAAACAATCTTCATTCAAATAAATGACTTCCTCGTCAGATAGGCTCCTTTCTCTGAAAAATAAGAGGAAATTTTTGTGTGCGTACTTGCGTATATTGAATGAAATTTTATGCATATACATATGAATTGTAGGTACATACATATTGTACGTACAGGAATACATGCCTACATTATATGTATACAGGTGCATGCACACGTATAAATAAAAATACATGCATACACAAGCAGTATATAATTATATATCTGTGGTTACTTTAAATATCGTTGTATGAATAACTTTGTTATTAGACAGTACATGCACATAGTACATGCACACGTGAGTGCATTGTATGTCATATGGACGTAGAATGAATAAATTACTTGTTGAAAACAAAAAGCAGACTACTCTGAAAATTTTTTGATCTAATGATCGGTTGTTTTTGTTGGTCTATGTCGTACTAACGATGAACAATGGGCTAATGGTGTAGAGTTGGGAAACATTCTTGAGGATGATCCGAAGACATGTCAACACAATTTTGATCCTCTGCAGAGGGAATGGATCTCCTCCTTGACGACCTGCGCTTGAAGTCGAGCTCTTAATGGTGGAAAAGCTTAATTAGGATAGATACCGCACACCTTTGGTTCCTTTGTAGGTTGATCAAAGTGATCACCCATCCACACACTGACCGTAGCCAGTGATCCTTGACTTCGGTGTTCTACTGGGAACCGTGTCTTAAAGTTCACTCTACTGCGAGTTGATCTAATGATCGGATATTTACGTTTTTGAACTCAATCTTAAGGGAAGGATCTCAAAAATGTTAATTAATTAATGCAAACCATATTTTAAGTTATGAAATTAGACAAAAATGAAACGTACTTTCTCTGAAAAACCTACCTTTTCTCGACGGATGCACATTTCTGACCCACAAAAAATAGGGGGTAGCCGCACTCTGGGAAATATGGTCCTAATAATAGGTTGGTCAAAAGAGCCGTCCAACGGGTATTCGCAATCCGAAATAAATCGTCCCAATAGTGAGGTCTGAGTCCAAAGCTTAGACTCCTTAATGTTAATTTTATTTTTTGCGTATTTCACCATGTCTTGAGAACTTTTAAAACGAATTAAAGTTATTTTGCATACAAATATAAATTTCGTTTATCCAAAGATAATTCTTTGCAAAATATAACTTTCAGTAAATATTTACTTTTTTTAAATTTTATTTTGTAATAGCTGAAATTTTTTGATTATTAAGTATAAAATTTTTTATGACATTTTAAAGTAGGAAATTTTAAATGGCAAAATGCAACATTTGAGTAAAATGGATCGAATAGTTCCTGAAAAATTGAATTTTGAAAAAGTCGCATTTTTAAGAGCTATTCGATTGATTTCGTTCAAATTTTGCGCTTTGCCATTTAAAATTGTTTAACTTAAATTCAAAATTTTTTAGACTATCATTGAATAAAATAATAAAAAATGATTATTTTGACTAAAATTTATATTTTGCACGGAATTAGCTTTTGACAAATGAATTTTTTTATTGAGTGCAAAATTTTTTTCAATTCACTTAAGATGCTCTTGAGATGTGGTCTCATACGTAAAAAATATTAACATTAAGGGAACCGCTCTTCTGACTACAACTATTGGGATTATTTTTTTCCAGATAGCGGCCATCCCTATAATTTGAGAGACAAAAACCCAAGTAACACCATAAAGCAGGATGTTTTTTCAGAGAAAGTATGTTTTTGTGTCTGATTTCATAACTTAAAATATCGTGGGCACAAATTAATTAGCATATATGTCATCCTCTCGAACCTTTAAGATTGAGTCCTTGAATGTGAAGATACGATCATTAGATGAAAAGTTATTTAGAATGGACCATTTATTTTATGCGTATCGTACATACGTATATATACTTTAAGTAGTACATATAAGTATGCATAATCTTATGTACGTTAAATCACATATATGTAGATACACACATACTTTATTGTTGTTGTTGTAGTTAATTAACGTCGCACTAGAGCTGCAAGATGGGCTATTGGCGACGGTTTGCGAAACACCCCTGAGGATGATCCGAAGACATGCCATCACAATTTTGATCCTCTGCAGAGGGGATGGCACCCCCGCTTTGGTAGCCCGACGACCTGCACGCGAAGTTGAGCACTTTACGGTAGAACAGTTTAACGAGGACCAATACCGCACACTCTCGGGCCCTACGCAGACTGATCCAAGCGGTCACCCATCCGCACACTGACCGTAGCCAGTGATGCTTGACTTCGGTGATCTGCTGGAAACCGTGTCTTAATGATCAGTCCACTGCGGGACACTCATACTTTATATGAATATACATATAATGTATGTATGTATCTATGTAAATGTGGGTATATTTGTACTCTCGTATGTTTGTACGTATATACACAATTTATGTTCAATATATGTACGCATGTATTCATGTGCTATGTAATAACGATGTATGCATTTATGTATAAACAGGGCGCAAAAAAGGGAAACCCCTGAAAATATTTTATCTATTGATCGGACTTTAATGTACATACTACTACTCGATCTTAGTTGTTTGAATGTCTAACTTTATGATTCAGCTCCTAGACCCTTAAAACAGGAGACTGCAAAATATGGTATCAACCGTTTATGAAGGAGAGCGGTAGAAAGTTTGAATCACTTAATGTTAAAATTCCTTTTTGCAAAGTTCGCCTTGTATAACTTTTAAAGCAAATTTAAAATTTGAATGAAATCAATCGAAGAGTTCTTCAGAAATCGAATTTTACATAAATAACTTTTTTTAAAATTGGACTAATTGGAGACTAGTAGTCCGATTTCATTCAAATTTCTCATTTTGCCTTTAAAATTACTTTCTTAAAAATTATGAAAATTTTTTTCTATATTTTGCAATGCAAAGTGTTTTCGACAATTAGCAAATAAAATAAAAAATAATATTTATTTAAGGTTATTTTTTGCATAGAATTATCTTTGGATGAACGAATCTTATAATAGTGTGCAAAAACTTCATGATTCGCTTAAAAAAGTTTTTCAAATCTAGCGAAATGCTCAAAAGGTTTTGTTAACATTAAGAGATCCAAACATTCAATCGCTCTCCTGCCTAAACAACTTTGACAATATTTTCAGGCTGGAAAACTTTTAAAATATTGACTACCTTCCATATGTTGAGGATCGAAAATTAAAATCCATCGGAGAAGAAAAAAAATCCTTTTTTTTTTTCTGGTTTTGTAACTTAATATATCGTTTGTATAAATTAATTAGCATGTACAAGATTATGTCCTCGAACAAAAAAAAAAAAAAAAAATTGAGATTCAAGACGTAAAAAATTTACATATTAGATTGAAAGTTATTTAAGCCGAGTAATTTTGTTTCGCACTATACATAAATATGAAGTCGAATCAATACATAAACTACATTCAAGTTCCGAAAATTTTGTGGTAGAAGCAATCCATCAATTAGTACCCATGAGCCGCTACAATCGATCACGTTATCTTCCATGTTGAACCCGAACTATCGCCTAAAACAAACTGAACTAGGGTGTCTTAGAACTGGTCACAAAATTTTTTATGGACATTATTCGAAACTTGACAGTATTCGACGATTTTTGATCAATTATAGAGAACAAATTTCTCAAATGAATTCCAATTTCAAAATCAATCACAATTATTCCTATAAGCAATCAATTCTACTTATGGTGATTAAAAAACGAATAAAACATGTATTATCCTGTCTTGAAATTAAAATTGCTTAAGCTAATCGGAAAGTTACCGAAATTACAAGTACAATCTTCTAGCCATAGATACACTCGAAAGTAGGTTAAGAAAATATTATAAATGCTACGTTTGGCAAAAATCAGAATCAAATTATAGTAATACACAGTTTCTATTTTAAAATCTTGATAAGTAGTCTGGAGCCTCATAAAGCTTTTTAATATGGAAAAATCTTCAATTTCTGAAATATTATTTTTGTTTGTTGAGCTATATTTTGGTATTAATGTAAATCTAACTAACGTTAGTGCTAATTTCCATTTTTTATAATAACTATAAATGTATTGTAAAGCTATTTACTTGAATCTATCGGCAACTCATACCTCCAAAATAATAATAATAATAATAATTAAGGTAAAATAGTAATAACAGTAATAAATTAAAATATCGATAATTAAATTTAAATTATAGTTTCAGTGTTTACTTGAAACTTACTGAAATTAAGAAGGGAGCATAATAACCGTTTAATGTCCTTTGGGTAAAGCCGTTCCAAGCATAAATTTAAGTTTTAAATTGAGTTAATATTAATTGATAATCTTAAAAAAACAAATAACAATGCGTTTATTAAAATTTTTAATAAGGCAAATGAAATGCAATTAAACCGTGCACCTACTTTCTATATCAAAACAGGGAAATATCTTAAACTTGGAACAATAAAACAGAATATCATTAAGAAACTTCAATTTTAAACTATTATCAAGCAAGTAAACTCTGAAAGTGTAAATGATCAGAAGCCGTAATATTAGTGCAAAGTTGCGCAAGACGTAGGCAGCAGTTTTTAAGACAGTATTTTGAGAGAGAGGAGAATCTGGGGTTTACAATAATTTTCAAAAGTCAAATTTAGTGAGATTATTTTTTTTATTTTCTTTTATTTTTTTATGTTCTTTTATTTTTTATTATTATTTTTAATTGAATAAGAATATTGAAGATTGAACATTAAGCATTTCCTCAAAGTTTCGGTACAATAAGGCTAATAGAAGTTTTTCTAGTTTTTAAAAGAACTTCGCTTAAAATTTTATTTATCGCATTTCAATTTCAATTTTATCTATTTTAGACGTATATTTGTATATTAAACAGACTTATATTAAACAGACGAATATTAAACACGTATATTAAACAGACCTTTAGAAAAATTTGTTTTTCTTTTTATTAGTTCCTTTTACATTTTTTTTTATTTTAAATTTTTATTTTCAACAATGTTTTGCCGATAATGCATAGAAAAAATTCGTGACACGAAAAAACTGCTGCAAAATTTCAGGAATGGTTGAGCATTAACAAACCTGCTTACTTATGAACTTTTTCGAGAAAATCTTTTACAGCAGTGACAAAATTTAAATTGAGAGGTATAAAAGTTTTACATCCTATTAAAATATGTAATTTCACATGCCAAAATGCAAAATTTGAGCATAATCGGCTGAATAGTTTCTGAGAAATCGAATTTTAAATATAGTACACAGGAACAATTCGACAGATTTAGCTCGATTTTGTATTTTGCCATGTAATATTTCGTACATAAAAATTGTAGAAAAAGTTGCCTGCCTTATAATTCAAAAATTTTCCAGCTATTATTTAATAGCGAAATAAAAAATAATAAATATTTACTAAAGCTTATTTTCTGCATGCCATTATCTTTGGATAAACGAATTTTAAAATTATGTTCAAAATTTTTTCAACTCGCTTAAAAAGGGCTCTATGTATGGTGAAATAAGCAAAATATAAAATTAAGATAGAGGATTCCAAACTTTGGATCCCCCTCATGATCAAACTATAGGGACAATATTCCCCAGATTATGGTTACCCCCTATATTTTGGGGGTTCAAAATCTGAATCCGTCGGAAAAAAAGGTATGTTTATTCAGAGAAAAAACATTTTTGTGTTTAATTTCGTAAATTAAAAAATCGCCTGCACTAATTAATTAGCATATTTGAGTCACTAAATTAAAACTTAATCCGTGACCAGGACGCAGTTTTCAGCTATTATTTCCTCTTTACCAAAGAAAAATAATTATTTTTATATATATAAATTTATTCACGCTGAAATATCGAAAAATAAATTTTAAGAAATAAAAGTAAATAGAAAAAAAAGATTGAAAATTAATCCGTGACCAGGGCCGAACCCCTGACCACCGAGTCTACAAACGTCTTTACCCATGGCGCTAACAACCACACCACGACTCACACGCTGCTTTCACGAATCTGTAGCTTAAAGAATTTCCTTTCGGTTAATTAACAAAATCTATTTTGGCCCATTATGTGCCACCTAATTAGCGTATTAAAATTTCCTTTGGTACGATTGTTTGGTATATAAAACTCTAATTTCGGGCAGAGTTTGAAAATTATAAGTTAATATTAAAGGGAGTTACGGAGTGAGTCGTGTGCGTAGCTCTGGAGTCGAAATTTATCCGTTTTCAGCTATTATTTCCCCTTTCCCAAAGAAAAAATAATCATTTTTATATATATAACACTTTTTTCACGCTGAAATATCGAAAAATAAATTTTAAAAGGTAAAATAAAGTAAATGGAAACAAAAATTAAAAATTAATCCGTGACCAGGACCGCACCCTTGACCACCGAGTCTACAAACTTCTTTGCCCATGGCGCTAACAACCACACCACGACTCACACGTTGCTTCCACGAATTTATAGCCTAAAGAGCTTCCTACCGGTTAATTAACAACATTTATTTTGGCCCATTATGTGTCCCCTAATTAGCATATAAAAATTTACTTTGGTACGATTGTTTGGAATATAAAACTCTAACTTCTGGCCGAGTTTGAAAATTATAAGTTAATATTAAAGGGAGTTACGGATTGTGTTGTGTGCGTAGCTCCGGAGTCGAAATTTTTCCGTTTTTCAGCTATTATTCCCTCTTTCCCAAAGAAAAAATAATCATTTTTATATATATAACACTTTTTTCACGTTGAAATATAGAAAAATAAATTTTAAAAAATAAAATAAAGTAAATGGAAACAAAAATTAAAAATTAATCCGTGACCAGGACCGAACCCCTGACAACCGAGTCTACAAACTTCTTTACCCATGGCACTAACAACCACACCACGACTCACACGTTTTTTCTACGCATTTATAGCTTAAAAAGCTTCCTTCCGTTTAATGATCAAAATCTATTTCGGCCCATTATGTGCCCCCTAATTAGCATATAAAAATTTACTTTGGTACGATTTTTTGGAATATAAAACTCTAACTTCTGGCCGAGTTTGAAAATTATAAGTTAATATTAAAGAGAGTTACGGATTGTGTCGTGTGCGTAGCTCCGGAGTCGAAATTTATCCGGTTTTCAGCTATTATTCCCTCTTTGCTAAAGAAAAATAATTATTTTTATATATATAACACTTTATTCACGTTGAAATATCGAAAAATAAATTTTTAAAAATAAAATAAAGTAAATAGAAAAAAAAATTAAAAAATAACCCGTGACCAGGACCAAACACCTGACCACCGAGTCTACAAACTTCTTTATCCCCAACAACACCACGACACACACGTTGATTCCATGAATATATAGCTTAAAGAACTTCCTTCCTGTTAATAATCAAAATCTATTTTTGCCCATTATGCGCCTCCTAATTAGCGTATAAAAATTTAATTTGGTACGATTATTTGGAATATAAAACTCTAACTTCTGGCCGAGTTTGAAAATTATAAGTTTATATTAAAGGGAGTTACGGATTGTGTCGTGTGCGTAGCTCCGGAGTCGAAATTTTTCCGTTTTTCAGCTATTATTCCCTCTTTCCCAAAGAAAAAACAATCATTTTTATATATATAACACTTTTTTCACGTTGAAATATCGAAAAATAAGTTTTAAAAAATAAAATAAAGTAAATGGAAACAAAAATTAAAAATAAATCCGTGACCAGGACCGAACCCCTGACAACAGAGTCTACAAACATCTTAACCCATGGCGCTAACAACCACACCACGACTCACACGTTGTTTCCACGAATTTATAGCTTAAAAAGCCTCCTTCCGGTTAATTAACAAAATCTATTTTGGCCCATTATGTGCCCCCTAATTAGCATATAAAAATTTACTTTGGTACGATTGTTTGGAATATAAAACTCTAACTTCTGGCCGAATTTGAAAATTATAAGTTAATATTAAAGGGAGTTACGGATTCTGTCGTGTGCGTAGCTCCGGAGTCGAAATTTATCCGATTTTCAGCTATTATACCCTCTTTCCCAAAGAAAAAATAATTATTTTTATATATATAACACTTTATTCACATTGAAATATCGAAAAATAAATTTCAAAAAATAAAATAAAGTAAATAGAAAAAAAAATTCAAAATTAATCCGTGACCCGGACCGAACACCTGACCACCGAGTCTACAAAATTCTTTTCCCATGGCGCTAACAACCACACCACGACTCACACGTTTTTTCTACGCATTTATAGCTTTAAAAGCTTCCTTCCGTTTAATGATCAAAATCTATTTCGGCCCATTATGTGCCCCCTAATTAGCATATAAAAATTTACTTTGGTACGATTGTTTGGAATATAAAACTCTAACTTCTGGCCGAGTTTGAAAATTATAAGTTAATATTAAAGAGAGTTACGGATTGTGTCGTGTGCGTAGCTCCGGAGTCGAAATTTATCCGGTTTTCAGCTATTATTCCCTCTTTGCTAAAGAAAAATAATTATTTTTATATATATAACACTTTATTCACGTTGAAATATCGAAAAATAAATTTTTAAAAATAAAATAAAGTAAATAGAAAAAAAAATTAAAAAATAACCCGTGACCAGGACCAAACACCTGACCACCGAGTCTACAAACTTCTTTATCCCCAACAACACCACGACACACACGTTGATTCCATGAATATATAGCTTAAAGAACTTCCTTCCTGTTAATAATCAAAATCTATTTTTGCCCATTATGCGCCTCCTAATTAGCGTATAAAAATTTAATTTGGTACGATTATTTGGAATATAAAACTCTAACTTCTGGCCGAGTTTGAAAATTATAAGTATATATTAAAGGGAGTTACGGATTGTGTCGTGTGCGTAGCTCCGGAGTCGAAATTTATCCGTTTTTCAGATATTATTCCCTCTTTGCCAAAGAAAAATAAATATTTTTATATATATAACACTTTATTCACGTTGAAATATCGAAAAATAAATTTTAAAAAATAACATAAAGTAAATGGAAACAAAAATTAAAAATTAATCCGTGAGCAAGACCGATCCCCTGACCACCGAGTCTACAAACTTCTTTCCCCATATCGCTAACAACCACACCACGACTCACACGTTGCTTCCACGAATTTATAGCTTAAAGAGTTTCCTTCCGGTTAATTAACAAAATCTATTTTGGCCCATTATGTGCCCCCTAATTAGCATAAAAAAATTTACTTTGGTACGATTGTTTGGAATATAAAACTCTAACTTCTGGCCGAGTTTGAAATTTATAAGTTAATATTAAAGAGAGTTACGGATTGTGTCGTGTGCGTAGCTCCGGAGTCGAAATTTATCCGTTTTTCAGCTATTATTCCCTCTTTGCTAAAGAAAAATAATTATTTTTATATATATAACACTTTATTCACGTTGAAATATCGAAAAATAAATTTTAAAAAATTAAGTAAATAGAAAAAAAAAATTAAAAATTAATCCGTGACCAGGACCGAACCCCTGACCACCGAGTCTACAAACTTCTTTACCCATGGCGCTAACAACCACACCACGACTCACACGTTGTTTCCACGAATTTATAGCTTAAAAAGCTTCCTTCTAGTTAATTAACAAAATCTATTTTGGCCCATTAGGTGCCCCCTAATTAGCATATAAAAATTTATTATGGTACGATTGTTTGGAATATAAAACTCTAACTGCTGGCCGAGTTTGAAAATTATAAGTTAATATTAAAGGGAGTTACGGATTCTGTCGTGTGCGTAGCTCAGGAGTCGAAATTTATCCGATTTTCAGCTATTATACCCTCTTTCCCAAAGAAAAAATAATTATTTTTATATATATAACACTTTATTCACGTTGAAATATCGAAAAATAAATTTCAAAAAATAAAATAAAGTAAATAGAAAAAAAAATTCAAAATTAATCCGTGACCCGGACCGAACACCTGACCACCGAGTCTACAAAATTCTTTTCCCATGGCGTTAACAACCACACCACGACTCACACGTTTTTTCTACGAATTTATAGCTTAAAAAGCTTCCTTCCGTTTAATGATCAAAATCTATTTCGGCCCATTATGTGCCCCCTAATTAGCATATAAAAATTTACTTTGGTACGATTGTTTGGAATATAAAACTCTAACTTCTGGCAGAGTTTGAAAATTATAAGTTAATATTAAAGAGAGTTACGGATTGTGTCGTGTGCGTAGCTCCGGAGTCGAAATTTATCCGGTTTTCAGCTATTATTCCCTCTTTGCTAAAGAAAAATAATTATTTTTATATATATAACACTTTATTCACGTTGAAATATCGAAAAATAAATTTTAAAAAATAAAATAAAGTAAATAGAAAAAAAAAATTTAAAATTAATCCGTGATCAGGACCGAACCCCTGACCACCGAGTCTACAAACTTCTTTCCCCATATCGCTAACAACCACACCACGATTCACACGATGCTTCCACGTATTTATAGCTTAAAGAGTTTCCTTCCGGTTAATTAACAAAATCTATTTTGGCCCATTATGTGCCCCCTAATTAGCATATAAAAATTTACTTTGGTACGATTGTTTGGAATATAACTTCTAACTTCTCTAACTTCTGGCCGAGTTTGAAATTTATAAGTTAATATTAAAGAGAGTTACGGATTGTGTCGTGTGCGTAGCTCCGGAGTCGAAATTTATCCGTTTTTCAGATATTATTCCCTCTTTGCCAAAGAAAAATAATTATTTTTATATATATAACACCTTATTCACGTTGAAATATCGAAAAATAAATTTTAAAAAATAAAATAAAGTAAATGGAAACAAAAATTAAAAATTAATCCGTGACCAGGACCGAACACCTGACCACCGAGTCTACAAACTTCTTTACCAATGGCGCTAACAACCACACCACGACTCACACGTTGCTTCCACGAATATATAGCTAAAATAACTTCCTTCCGGTTAATTAACAAAATCTATTTTGGCCCATTATGTGCCCCCTAATTAGCGTATAAAAATTTACTTTGGTACGATTGTTTGGTATATAAAACTCTAACTTCTGGCAGAGTTTGAAAATTATAAGTTAATATTAAAGGGAGTTACGGATTGTGTTGTGTGCGTAGCTCCGGAGTCGAAATTTTTCCGTTTTTCAGCTATTATTCCCTCTTTCCCAAAGAAAAAATAATCATTTTTATATATATAACACTTTTTTCACGTTGAAATATAGAAAAATAAATTTTAAAAAATAAAATAAAGTAAATAGAAAAAAAAATTAAAAAATAACCCGTGACCAGGACCAAACACCTGACCACCGAGTCTACAAACTTCTTTATCCCCAACAACACCACGACACACACGTTGATTCCATGAATATATAGCTTAAAGAACTTCCTTCCTGTTAATAATCAAAATCTATTTTTGCCCATTATGCGCCTCCTAATTAGCGTATAAAAATTTAATTTGGTACGATTATTTGGAATATAAAACTCTAACTTCTGGCAGAGTTTGAAAATTATAAGTTAATATTAAAGGGAGTTACGGATTGTGTTGTGTGCGTAGCTCCGGAGTCGAAATTTTTCCGTTTTTCAGCTATTATTCCCTCTTTGCCAAAGAAAAATAAATATTTTTATATATATAACACTTTATTCACGTTGAAATATCGAAAAATAAATTTTAAAAAATAACATAAAGTAAATGGAAACAAAAATTAAAAATTAATCCGTGAGCAAGACCGAACCCCTGACCACCGAGTCTACAAACTTCTTTACCCATGGCGCTAACAACCACACCACGACTCACACGTTGCTTCCACGAATTTATAGCTTAAAGAGTTTCCTTCCGGTTAATTAACAAAATCTATTTTGGCCCATTATGTGCCCCCTAATTAGCATATAAAAATTTACTTTGGTACGATTGTTTGGAATATAAAACTCTAACTTCTGGCCGAGTTTGAAATTTATAAGTTAATATTAAAGAGAGTTACGGATTGTGTCGTGTGCGTAGCTCCGGAGTCGAAATTTATCCGTTTTTCAGCTATTATTCCCTCTTTGCTAAAGAAAAATAATTATTTTTATATATATAACACTTTATTCACGTTGAAATATCGAAAAATAAATTTTAAAAAATTAAGTAAATAGAAAAAAAAAATTAAAAATTAATCCGTGACCAGGACCGAACCCCTGACCACCGAGTCTACAAACTTCTTTACCCATGGCGCTAACAACCACACCACGACTCACACGTTGTTTCCACGAATTTATAGCTTAAAAAGCTTCCTTCTAGTTAATTAACAAAATCTATTTTGGCCCATTATGTGCCCCCTAATTAGCATATAAAAATTTATTATGGTACGATTGTTTGGAATATAAAACTCTAACTGCTTTCCGAGTTTGAAAATTATAAGTTAATATTAAAGGGAGTTACGGATTCTGTCGTGTGCGTAGCTCAGGAGTCGAAATTTATCCGATTTTCAGCTATTATACCCTCTTTCCCAAAGAAAAAATAATTATTTTTATATATATAACACTTTATTCACGTTGAAATATCGAAAAATAAATTTCAAAAAATAAAATAAAGTAAATAGAAAAAAAAATTCAAAATTAATCCGTGACCCGGACCGAACACCTGACCACCGAATCTACAAAATTCTTTTCCCATGGCGCTAACAACCACACCACGACTCACACGTTTTTTCTAAAAATTTATAGCTTAAAAAGCTTCCTTTCGTTTAATGATCAAAATCTATTTCGGCCCATTATGTGCCCCCTAATTAGCATATAAAAATTTACTTTAGTACGATTGTTTGGAATATAAAACTCTAACTTCTGGCCGAGTTTGAAAATTATAAGTTAATATTAAAGAGAGTTACGGATTGGGTCGTGTGCGTAGCTCCGGAGTCGAAATTTATCCGGTTTTCAGCTATTATTCCCTCTTAGCTAAAGAAAAATAATTATTTTTATATATATAACACTTTATTCACGTTGAAATATCGAAAAATAAATTTTAAAAAATAAAATAAAGTAAATAGAAAAAAAAAATTAAAAATTAATCCGTGACCAGGACCGAACCCCTGACCACCGAGTCTACAAACTTCTTTCCCCATATCGCTAACAACCACACCACGACTCACACGTTGCTTCCACGAATTTATAGCTTAAAGAGTTTCCTTCCGGTTAATTAACAAAATCTATTTTGGCCCATTATGTGCCCCCTAATTAGCATATAAAAATTTACTTTGGTACGATTGTTTGGAATATAACTTCTAACTTCTCTAACTTCTGGCCGAGTTTGAAATTTATAAGTTAATATTAAAGAGAGTTACGGATTGTGTCGTGTGCGTAGCTCCGGAGTCGAAATTTATCCGTTTTTCAGCTATTATTCCCTCTTTGCTAAAGAAAAATAATTATTTTTATATATATAACACTTTATTCACGTTGAAATATCGAAAAATAAATTTTAAAAAATTAAGTAAATAGAAAAAAAAATTAAAAATTAATCCGTGACCAGGACCGAACCCCTGACCACCGAGTCTACAAACTTCTTTACCCATGGCGCTAACAACCACACCACTACTCACACGTTGTTTCCACGAATTTATAGCTTAAAAAGCTTCCTTCTAGTTAATTAACAAAATCTATTATGGCCCATTATGTGCCCCCTAATTAGCATATAAAAATTTACTATGGTACGATTGTTTGGAATATAAAACTCTAACTGCTGGCCGAGTTTGAAAATTATAAGTTAATATTAAAGGGAGTTACGGATTGTGTCGTGTGCGTAGCTCCGGAGTCGAAATTTATCCGATTTTCAGCTATTATTCCCTCTTTCCCAAAGAAAAAATAATCATTTTTATATATATAACACTTTTTTCACGTTGAAATATCGAAAAAGAAATTTTAAGAAATAAAATAAAGTAAATGGAAAAAAAATTAAAAATTAATCCGTGACCAGGACCGAACCCCTTACCACCGAGTCTACAAACTTCTTTCCCCATATCGCTAACAACCACACCACGACTCACACGTTGCTTCCACGAATTTATAGCTTAAAGAGTTTCCTTCCGGTTAATTAACAAAATCTATTGTGGCCCATTATGTGCCCCCTAATTAGCATATAAAAATTTATTATGGTACGATTGTTTGGAATATAAAACTCTAACTGCTGGCCGAGTTTGAAAATTATAAGTTAATATTAAAGGGAGTTACGGATTCTGTCGTGTGCGTAGCTCAGGAGTCGAAATTTATCCGATTTTCAGCTATTATACCCTCTTTCCCAAAGAAAAAATAATTATTTTTATATATATAACACTTTATTCACGTTGAAATATCGAAAAATAAATTTCAAAAAATAAAATAAAGTAAATAGAAAAAAAAATTCAAAATTAATCCGTGACCCGGACCGAACACCTGACCACCGAGTCTACAAAATTCTTTTCCCATGGCGCTAACAACCACACCA
The DNA here is from genome assembly GCF_982258835.1 of Parasteatoda tepidariorum. Lineage (NCBI taxonomy): Eukaryota > Metazoa > Arthropoda > Arachnida > Araneae > Theridiidae > Parasteatoda > Parasteatoda tepidariorum. Next base: position 65,548,236 of record NC_141766.1, read on the forward strand.
CGACTCACACGTTTTTTCTACGAATTTATAGCTTAAAAAGCTTCCTTTCGTTTAATGATCAAAATCTATTTCGGCCCATTATGTGCCCCCTAATTAGCATATAAAAATTTACTTTGGTACGATTGTTTGGAATATAAAACTCTAACTTCTGGCCGAGTTTGAAATTTATAAGTTAATATTAAAGAGAGTTACGGATTGTGTCGTGTGCGTAGCTCCGGAGTCGAAATTTATCCGTTTTTCAGCTATTATTCCCTCTTTGCTAAAGAAAAATAATTATTTTTATATATATAACACTTTATTCACGTTGAAATATCGAAAAATAAATTTTAAAAAATAAAGTAAATAGAAAAAAAAATTAAAAATTAATCCGTGACCAGGACCGAACCCCTGACCACCGAGACTACAAACTTCTTTACCCATGGCGCTAACAACCACACCACGACTCACACGTTGTTTCCACGAATTTATAGCTTAAAAAGCTTCCTTCTAGTTAATTAACAAAATCTATTTTGGCCCATTATGTGCCCCCTAATTAGCATATAAAAATTTACTTTGGTACGATTGTTTGGAATATAAAACTCTAACTTCTGGCCGAGTTTGAAAAGTATAAGTTAATATTAAAGGGAGTTACGGATTGTGTCGTGTGCGTAGCTCCGGAGTCGAAATTTATCCGATTTTCAGCTATTATTCCCTCTTTCCCAAAGAAAAAATAATCATTTTTATATATATAACACTTTATTCACGTTGAAATATCGAAAAATAAATTTTAAAAAATTAAGTAAATAGAAAAAAAAAATTAAAAATTAATCCGTGACCAGGACCGAACCCCTGACCACCGAGTCTACAAACTTCTTTACCCATGGCGCTAACAACCACACCACGACTCACACGTTGCTTCCACGAATTTATAGCTTAAAGAGTTTCCTTCCGGTTAATTAACAAAATCTATTTTGGCCCATTATGTGCCCCCTAATTAGCATATAAAAATTTACTTTGGTACGATTGTTTGGAATATAAAACTCTAACTTCTGGCCGAGTTTGAAATTTATAAGTTAATATTAAAGAGAGTTACGGATTGTGTCGTGTGCGTAGCTCCGGAGTCGAAATTTATCCGTTTTTCAGCTATTATTCCCTCTTTGCTAAAGAAAAATAATTATTTTTATATATATAACACTTTATTCACGTTGAAATATCGAAAAATAAATTTTAAAAAATAAAGTAAATAGAAAAAAAAATTAAAAATTAATCCGTGACCAGGACCGAACCCCTGACCACCGAGACTACAAACTTCTTTACCCATGGCGCTAACAACCACACCACGACTCACACGTTGTTTCCACGAATTTATAGCTTAAAAAGCTTCCTTCTAGTTAATTAACAAAATCTATTTTGGCCCATTATGTGCCCCCTAATTAGCATATAAAAATTTACTTTGGTACGATTGTTTGGAATATAAAACTCTAACTTCTGGCCGAGTTTGAAAATTATAAGTTAATATTAAAGGGAGTTACGGATTGTTTCGTGTGCGTAGCTCCGGAGTCGAAATTTATCCGATTTTCAGCTATTATTCCCTCTTTGCCAAAGAAAAATAATTATTTTTATATATATAACACTTTGTTCACGTTGAAATATCGAAAAATAAATTTTAAAAAATAAAATAAAGTAAATGGAAACCAAAATTAAAAATTAATCCGTGACCAGGACCGAGCCCCTGACCTCAGAGTCTACTAACTTCTTTACCCTTGGCGCTAACAACCACACCACGACACACACGTTGCTTCCACGAATTTATAGCTTAAAGAACTTCCTACCGGTTAATTAACAAAATCTATTTTGGCCCATTATGTGCCCCCTAATTAGCATATAAAAATTTACTTTGGTATGATTGTTTGGAATATAAAACTCTAACTTCTGGCCGAGTTTGAAAATTATAAGTTAATATTAAAGAGAGTTACGGATTGTGTCGTGTGCGTAGCTCCGGAGTCGAAATTTATCCGTTTTTCAGCTATTATTCCCTCTTTGCTAAAGAAAAATAATTATTTTTATATATATAACACTTTATTCACGTTGAAATATCGAGAAATAAATTTTAAAAAATTAAGTAAATAGAAAAAAAAAATTAAAAATTAATCCGTGACCAGGACCGAACCCCTGACCACCGAGTCTACAAACTTCTTTACCCATGGCGCTAACAACCACACCACGACTCACACGTTGTTTCCACGAATTTATAGCTTAAAAAGCTTCCTTCTAGTTAATTAACAAAATCTATTTTGGCCCATTATGTGCCCCCTAATTAGCATATAAAAATTTACTTTGGTACGATTGTTTGGAATATAACACTCTAACTTCTGGCCGAGTTTGAAAAGTATAAGTTAATATTAAAGGGAGTTACGGATTGTGTCGTGTGCGTAGCTCCGGAGTCGAAATTTATCCGATTTTCAGCTATTATTCCCTCTTTCCCAAAGAAAAAATAATCATTTTTATATATATAACACTTTTTTCACGTTGAAATATCGAAAAAGAAATTTTAAGAAATAAAATAAAGTAAATGGAAAAAAAATTAAAAATTAATCCGTGACCAGGACCGAACCCCTTACCACCGAGTCTACAAACTTCTTTCCCCATATCGCTAACAACCACACCACGACTCACACGTTGCTTCCACGAATTTATAGCTTAAAGAGTTTCCTTCCGGTTAATTAACAAAATCAATTGTGGCCCATTATGTGCCCCCTAATTAGCATATAAAAATTTATTATGGTACGATTGTTTGGAATATAAAACTCTAACTGCTGGCCGAGTTTGAAAATTATAAGTTAATATTAAAGGGAGTTACGGATTCTGTCGTGTGCGTAGCTCAGGAGTCGAAATTTATCCGATTTTCAGCTATTATACCCTCTTTCCCAAAGAAAAAATAATTATTTTTATATATATAACACTTTATTCACGTTGAAATATCGAAAAATAAATTTCAAAAAATAAAATAAAGTAAATAGAAAAAAAAATTCAAAATTAATCCGTGACCCGGACCGAACACCTGACCACCGAGTCTACAAAATTCTTTTCCCATGGCGCTAACAACCACACCACGACTCACACGTTTTTTCTACGAATTTATAGCTTAAAAAGCTTCCTTTCGTTTAATGATCAAAATCTATTTCGGCCCATTATGTGCCCCCTAATTAGCATATAAAAATTTACTTTGGTACGATTGTTTGGAATATAAAACTCTAACTTCTGGCCGAGTTTGAAAATTATAAGTTAATATTAAAGAGAGTTACGGATTGTGTCGTGTGCGTAGCTCCGGAGTCGAAATTTATCCGGTTTTCAGCTATTATTCCCTCTTTGCTAAAGAAAAATAATTATTTTTATATATATAACACTTTATTCACGTTGAAATATCGAAAAATAAATTTTAAAAAATAAAATAAAGTAAATAGAAAAAAAAAATTAAAAATTAATCCGTGACCAGGACCGAACCCCTGAGCACCGAGTCTACAAACTTCTTTCCCCATATCGCTAACAACCACACCACGACTCACACGTTGCTTCCACGAATTTATAGCTTAAAGAGTTTCCTTCCGGTTAATTAACAAAATCTATTTTGGCCCATTATGTGCCCCCTAATTAGCATATAAAAATTTACTTTGGTACGATTGTTTGGAATATAAAACTCTAACTTCTGGCCGAGTTTGAAATTTATAAGTTAATATTAAAGAGAGTTACGGATTGTGTCGTGTGCGTAGCTCCGGAGTCGAAATTTATCCGTTTTTCAGCTATTATTCCCTCTTTGCTAAAGAAAAATAATTATTTTTATATATATAACACTTTATTCACGTTGAAATATCGAAAAATAAATTTTAAAAAATAAAGTAAATAGAAAAAAAAATTAAAAATTAATCCGTGACCAGGACCGAACCCCTGACCACCGAGACTACAAACTTCTTTACCCATGGCGCTAACAACCACACCACGACTCACACGTTGTTTCCACGAATTTATAGCTTAAAAAGCTTCCTTCTAGTTAATTAACAAAATCTATTTTGGCCCATTATGTGCCCCCTAATTAGCATATAAAAATTTACTTTGGTACGATTGTTTGGAATATAAAACTCTAACTTCTGGCTGAGTTTGAAAATTATAAGTTAATATTAAAGGGAGTTACGGATTGTTTCGTGTGCGTAGCTCCGGAGTCGAAATTTATCCGATTTTCAGCTATTATTCCCTCTTTGCCAAAGAAAAATAATTATTTTTATATATATAACACTTTGTTCACGTTGAAATATCGAAAAATAAATTTTAAAAAATAAAATAAAGTAAATGGAAACCAAAATTAAAAATTAATCCGTGACCAGGACCGAGCCCCTGACCTCAGAGTCTACAAACTTCTTTACCCTTGGCGCTAACAACCACACCACGACACACACGTTGCTTCCACGAATTTATAGCTTAAAGAGCTTCCTACCGGTTAATTAACAAAATCTATTTTGGCCCATTATGTGCCCCCTAATTAGCATATAAAAATTTACTTTGGTATGATTGTTTGGAATATAAAACTCTAACTTCTGGCCGAGTTTGAAAATTATAAGTTAATATTAAAGAGAGTTACGGATTGTGTCGTGTGCGTAGCTCCGGAGTCGAAATTTATCCGTTTTTCAGCTATTATTCCCTCTTTGCTAAAGAAAAATAATTATTTTTATATATATAACACTCTATTCACGTTGAAATATCGAGAAATAAATTTTAAAAAATTAAGTAAATAGAAAAAAAAAATTAATCCGTGACCAGGACCGAACCCCTGACCACCGAGTCTACAAACTTCTTTACCCATGGCGCTAACAACCACACCACGACTCACACGTTGTTTCCACGAATTTATAGCTTAAAAAGCTTCCTTCTAGTTAATTAACAAAATCTATTTTGGCCCATTATGTGCCCCCTAATTAGCATATAAAAATTTACTTTGGTACGATTGTTTGGAATATAAAACTCTAACTTCTGGCCGAGTTTGAAAAGTATAAGTTAATATTAAAGGGAGTTACGGATTGTGTCGTGTGCGTAGCTCCGGAGTCGAAATTTATCCGATTTTCAGCTATTATTCCCTCTTTCCCAAAGAAAAAATAATCATTTTTATATATATAACACTTTATTCACGTTGAAATATCGAAAAATAAATTTTAAAAAATTAAGTAAATAGAAAAAAAAAATTAAAAATTAATCCGTGACCAGGACCGAACCCCTGACCACCGAGTCTACAAACTTCTTTACCCATGGCGCTAACAACCACACCACGACTCACACGTTGCTTCCACGAATTTATAGCTTAAAGAGTTTCCTTCCGGTTAATTAACAAAATCTATTTTGGCCCATTATGTGCCTCCTAATTAGCATATAAAAATTTACTTTGGTACGATTGTTTGGAATATAAAACTCTAACTTCTGGCCGAGTTTGAAATTTATAAGTTAATATTAAAGAGAGTTACGGATTGTGTCGTGTGCGTAGCTCCGGAGTCGAAATTTATCCGTTTTTCAGCTATTATTCCCTCTTTGCTAAAGAAAAATAATTATTTTTATATATATAACACTTTATTCACGTTGAAATATCGAAAAATAAATTTTAAAAAATAAAGTAAATAGAAAAAAAAATTAAAAATTAATCCGTGACCAGGACCGAACCCCTGACCACCGAGACTACAAACTTCTTTACCCATGGCGCTAACAACCACACCACGACTCACACGTTGTTTCCACGAATTTATAGCTTAAAAAGCTTCCTTCTAGTTAATTAACAAAATCTATTTTGGCCCATTATGTGCCCCCTAATTAGCATATAAAAATTTACTTTGGTACGATTGTTTGGAATATAAAACTCTAACTTCTGGCCGAGTTTGAAAATTATAAGTTAATATTAAAGGGAGTTACGGATTGTTTCGTGTGCGTAGCTCCGGAGTCGAAATTTATCCGATTTTCAGCTATTATTCCCTCTTTGCCAAAGAAAAATAATTATTTTTATATATATAACACTTTGTTCACGTTGAAATATCGAAAAATAAATTTTAAAAAATAAAATAAAGTAAATGGAAACCAAAATTAAAAATTAATCCGTGACCAGGACCGAGCCCCTGACCTCAGAGTCTACTAACTTCTTTACCCTTGGCGCTAACAACCACACCACGACACACACGTTGCTTCCACGAATTTATAGCTTAAAGAGCTTCCTACCGGTTAATTAACAAAATCTATTTTGGCCCATTATGTGCCCCCTAATTAGCATATAAAAATTTACTTTGGTATGATTGTTTGGAATATAAAACTCTAACTTCTGGCCGAGTTTGAAAATTATAAGTTAATATTAAAGAGAGTTACGGATTGTGTCGTGTGCGTAGCTCCGGAGTCGAAATTTATCCGTTTTTCAGCTATTATTCCCTCTTTGCTAAAGAAAAATAATTATTTTTATATATATAACACTTTATTCACGTTGAAATATCGAGAAATAAATTTTAAAAAATTAAGTAAATAGAAAAAAAAAATTAAAAATTAATCCGTGACCAGGACCGAACCCCTGACCACCGAGTCTACAAACTTCTTTACCCATGGCGCTAACAACCACACCACGACTCACACGTTGTTTCCACGAATTTATAGCTTAAAAAGCTTCCTTCTAGTTAATTAACAAAATCTATTTTGGCCCATTATGTGCCCCCTAATTAGCATATAAAAATTTACTTTGGTACGATTGTTTGGAATATAAAACTCTAACTTCTGGCCGAGTTTGAAAATTATAAGTTAATATTAAAGGGAGTTACGGATTGTTTCGTGTGCGTAGCTCCGGAGTCGAAATTTATCCGATTTTCAGCTATTATTCCCTCTTTGCCAAAGAAAAATAATTATTTTTATATATATAACACTTTGTTCACGTTGAAATATCGAAAAATAAATTTTAAAAAATAAAATAAAGTAAATGGAAACCAAAATTAAAAATTAATCCGTGACCAGGACCGAGCCCCTGACCTCAGAGTCTACTAACTTCTTTACCCTTGGCGCTAACAACCACACCACGACACACACGTTGCTTCCACGAATTTATAGCTTAAAGAGCTTCCTACCGGTTAATTAACAAAATCTATTTTGGCCCATTATGTGCCCCCTAATTAGCATATAAAAATTTACTTTGGTATGATTGTTTGGAATATAAAACTCTAACTTCTGGCCGAGTTTGAAAATTATAAGTTAATATTAAAGAGAGTTACGGATTGTGTCGTGTGCGTAGCTCCGGAGTCGAAATTTATCCGTTTTTCAGCTATTATTCCCTCTTTGCTAAAGAAAAATAATTATTTTTATATATATAACACTTTATTCACGTTGAAATATCGAGAAATAAATTTTAAAAAATTAAGTAAATAGAAAAAAAAAATTAAAAATTAATCCGTGACCAGGACCGAACCCCTGACCACCGAGTCTACAAACTTCTTTACCCATGGCGCTAACAACCACACCACGACTCACACGTTGTTTCCACGAATTTATAGCTTAAAAAGCTTCCTTCTAGTTAATTAACAAAATCTATTTTGGCCCATTATGTGCCCCCTAATTAGCATATAAAAATTTACTTTGGTACGATTGTTTGGAATATAACACTCTAACTTCTGGCCGAGTTTGAAAAGTATAAGTTAATATTAAAGGGAGTTACGGATTGTGTCGTGTGCGTAGCTCCGGAGTCGAAATTTATCCGTTTTTCAGCTATTATTCCCTCTTTGCTAAAGAAAAATAATTATTTTTATATATATAACACTTTATTCACGTTGAAATATCGAAAAATAAATTTTAAAAAATTAAGTAAATAGAAAAAAAAATTAAAAATTAATCCGTGACCAGGACCGAACCCCTGACCACCGAGTCTACAAACTTCTTTACCCATGGCGCTAACAACCACACCACGACTCACACGTTGTTTCCACGAATTTATAGCTTAAAAAGCTTCCTTCTAGTTAATTAACAAAATCTATTTTGGCCCATTATGTGCCCCCTAATTAGCATATAAAAATTTACTATGGTACGATTGTTTGGAATATAAAACTCTAACTGCTGGCCGAGTTTGAAAATTATAAGTTAATATTAAAGGGAGTTACGGATTGTGTCGTGTGCGTAGCTCCGGAGTCGAAATTTATCCGATTTTCAGCTATTATTCCCTCTTTCCCAAAGAAAAAATAATCATTTTTATATATATAACACTTTTTTCACGTTGAAATATCGAAAAAGAAATTTTAAGAAATAAAATAAAGTAAATGGAAAAAAAATTAAAAATTAATCCGTGACCAGGACCGAACCCCTTACCACCGAGTCTACAAACTTCTTTCCCCATATCGCTAACAACCACACCACGACTCACACGTTGCTTCCACGAATTTATAGCTTAAAGAGTTTCCTTCCGGTTAATTAACAAAATCTATTGTGGCCCATTATGTGCCCCCTAATTAGCATATAAAAATTTATTATGGTACGATTGTTTGGAATATAAAACTCTAACTGCTGGCCGAGTTTGAAAATTATAAGTTAATATTAAAGGGAGTTACGGATTCTGTCGTGTGCGTAGCTCAGGAGTCGAAATTTATCCGATTTTCAGCTATTATACCCTCTTTCCCAAAGAAAAAATAATTATTTTTATATATATAACACTTTATTCACGTTGAAATATCGAAAAATAAATTTCAAAAAATAAAATAAAGTAAATAGAAAAAAAAATTCAAAATTAATCCGTGACCCGGACCGAACACCTGACCACCGAGTCTACAAAATTCTTTTCCCATGGCGCTAACAACCACACCACGACTCACACGTTTTTTCTACGAATTTATAGCTTAAAAAGCTTCCTTTCGTTTAATGATCAAAATCTATTTCGGCCCATTATGTGCCCCCTAATTAGCATATAAAAATTTACTTTGGTACGATTGTTTGGAATATAAAACTCTAACTTTTGGCCGAGTTTGAAAATTATAAGTTAATATTAAAGAGAGTTACGGATTGTGTCGTGTGCGTAACTCCGGAGTCGAAATTTATCCGGTTTTCAGCTATTATTCCCTCTTTGCTAAAGAAAAATAATTATTTTTATATATATAACACTTTATTCACGTTGAAATATCGAAAAATAAATTTTAAAAAATAAAATAAAGTAAATAGAAAAAAAAAATTAAAAATTAATCCGTGACAAGGACCGAACACCTGACCACCGAGTCTACAAACTTCTTTCCCTATATCGCTAACAACCACACCACGACTCACACGTTGCTTCCACGAATTTATAGCTTAAAGAGTTTCCTTCCGGTTAATTAACAAAATCTATTTTGGCCCATTATGTGCCCCCTAATTAGCATATAAAAATTTACTTTGGTACGATTGTTTGGAATATAAAACTCTAACTTCTGGCCGAGTTTGAAATTTATAAGTTAATATTAAAGAGAGTTACGGATTGTGTCGTGTGCGTAGCTCCGGAGTCGAAATTTATCCGTTTTTCAGCTATTATTCCCTCTTTGCTAAAGAAAAATAATTATTTTTATATATATAACACTTTATTCACGTTGAAATATCGAAAAATAAATTTTAAAAAATAAAGTAAATAGAAAAAAAAATTAAAAATTAATCCGTGACCAGGACCGAACCCCTGACCACCGAGACTACAAACTTCTTTACCCATGGCGCTAACAACCACACCACGACTCACACGTTGTTTCCACGAATTTATAGCTTAAAAAGCTTCCTTCTAGTTAATTAACAAAATCTATTTTGGCCCATTATGTGCCCCCTAATTAGCATATAAAAATTTACTTTGGTACGATTGTTTGGAATATAAAACTCTAACTTCTGGCCGAGTTTGAAAATTATAAGTTAATATTAAAGGGAGTTACGGATTGTTTCGTGTGCGTAGCTCCGGAGTCGAATTTTATCCGATTTTCAGCTATTATTCCCTCTTTGCCAAAGAAAAATAATTATTTTTATATATATAACACTTTGTTCACCTTGAAATATCGAAAAATAAATTTTAAAAAATAAAATAAAGTAAATGGAAACCAAAATTAAAAATTAATCCGTGACCAGGACCGAGCCCCTGACCTCAGAGTCTACAAACTTCTTTACCCTTGGCGCTAACAACCACACCACGACACACACGTTGCTTCCACGAATTTATAGCTTAAAGAGCTTCCTACCGGTTAATTAACAAAATCTATTTTGGCCCATTATGTGCCCCCTAATTAGCATATAAAAATTTACTTTGGTATGATTGTTTGGAATATAAAACTCTAACTTCAGGCCGAGTTTGAAAATTATAAGTTAATATTAAAGAGAGTTACGGATTGTGTCGTGTGCGTAGCTCCGGAGTCGAAATTTATCCGTTTTTCAGCTATTATTCCCTCTTTGCTAAAGAAAAATAATTATTTTTATATATATAACACTTTATTCACGTTGAAATATCGAGAAATAAATTTTAAAAAATTAAGTAAATAGAAAAAAAAAATTAAAAATTAATCCGTGCCCAGGACCGAACCCCTGACCACCGAGTCTACAAACTTCTTTACCCATGGCGCTAACAACCACACCACGACTCACACGTTGTTTCCACGAATTTATAGCTTAAAAAGCTTCCTTCTAGTTAATTAACAAAATCTATTTTGGCCCATTATGTGCCCCCTAATTAGCATATAAAAATTTACTTTGGTACGATTGTTTGGAATATAAAACTCTAACTTCTGGCCGAGTTTGAAAAGTATAAGTTAATATTAAAGGGAGTTACGGATTGTGTCGTGTGCGTAGCTCCGGAGTCGAAATTTATCCGATTTTCAGCTATTATTCCCTCTTTCCCAAAGAAAAAATAATCATTTTTATATATATAACACTTTTTTCACGTTGAAATATCGAAAAAGAAATTTTAAAAAATAAAATAAAGTAAATAGAAAAAAAAAATTAAAAATTAATCCGTGACCAGGACCGAACCCCTGACCACCGAGTCTACAAACTTCTTTCCCCATATCGCTAACAACCACACCACGACTCACACGTTGCTTCCACGAATTTATAGCTTAAAGAGTTTCCTTCCGGTTAATTAACAAAATCTATTTTGGCCCATTATGTGCCCCCTAATTAGCATATAAAAATTTACTTTGGTACGATTGTTTGGAATATAAAACTCTAACTTCTGGCCGAGTTTGAAATTTATAAGTTAATATTAAAGAGAGTTACGGATTGTGTCGTGTGCGTAGCTCCGGAGTCGAAATTTATCCGTTTTTCAGCTATTATTCCCTCTTTGCTAAAGAAAAATAATTATTTTTATATATATAACACTTTATTCACGTTGAAATATCGAAAAATAAATTTTAAAAAATAAAGTAAATAGAAAAAAAAATTAAAAATTAATCCGTGACCAGGACCGAACCCCTGACCACCGAGACTACAAACTTCTTTACCCATGGCGCTAACAACCACACCACGACTCACACGTTGTTTCCACGAATTTATAGCTTAAAAAGCTTCCTTCTAGTTAATTAACAAAATCTATTTTGGCCCATTATGTGCCCCCTAATTAGCATATAAAAATTTACTTTGGTACGATTGTTTGGAATATAAAACTCTAACTTCTGGCCGAGTTTGAAAATTATAAGTTAATATTAAAGGGAGTTACGGATTGTTTCGTGTGCGTAGCTCCGGAGTCGAAATTTATCCGATTTTCAGCTATTATTCCCTCTTTGCCAAAGAAAAATAATTATTTTTATATATATAACACTTTGTTCACGTTGAAATATCGAAAAATAAATTTTAAAAAATAAAATAAAGTAAATGGAAACCAAAATTAAAAATTAATCCGTGACCAGGACCGAGCCCCTGACCTCAGAGTCTACAAACTTCTTTACCCTTGGCGCTAACAACCACACCACGACACACACGTTGCTTCCACGAATTTATAGCTTAAAGAGCTTCCTACCGGTTAATTAACAAAATCTATTTTGGCCCATTATGTGCCCCCTAATTAGCATATAAAAATTTACTTTGGTATGATTGTTTGGAATATAAAACTCTAACTTCTGGCCGAGTTTGAAAATTATAAGTTAATATTAAAGAGAGTTACGGATTGTGTCGTGTGCGTAGCTCCGGAGTCGAAATTTATCCGTTTTTCAGCTATTATTCCCTCTTTGCTAAAGAAAAATAATTATTTTTATATATATAACACTTTATTCACGTTGAAATATCGAAAAATAAATTTTAAAAAATTAAGTAAATAGAAAAAAAAAATTAAAAATTAATCCGTGACCAGGACCGAACCCCTGACCACCGAGTCTACAAACTTCTTTACCCATGGCGCTAACAACCACACCACGACTCACACGTTGTTTCCACGAATTTATAGCTTAAAAAGCTTCCTTCTAGTTAATTAACAAAATCTATTTTGGCCCATTATGTGCCCCCTAATTAGCATATAAAAATTTACTTTGGTACGATTGTTTGGAATATAAAACTCTAACTTCTGGCCGAGTTTGAAAAGTATAAGTTAATATTAAAGGGAGTTACGGATTGTGTCGTGTGCGTAGCTCCGGAGTCGAAATTTATCCGATTTTCAGCTATTATTCCCTCTTTCCCAAAGAAAAAATAATCATTTTTATATATATAACACTTTTTTCACGTTGAAATATCGAAAAAGAAATTTTAAAAAATAAAATAAAGTAAATGGAAACCAAAATTAAAATTTAATCCGTGACCGAGCCCCTGACCTCAGAGTCTACAAACTTCTTTTCCCTTGGCGCTAACAACCACACCACGACACACACGTTGCTTCCACGAATTTATAGCTTAAAGAGTTTCCTTCCGGTTAATTAACAAAATCTATTTTGGCCCATTATGTGCCCCCTAATTAGCATATAAAAATTTACTTTGGTACGATTGTTTGGAATATAAAACTCTAACTTCTGGCCGAGTTTTAAAATTATAAGTTAATATTAAAGGGAGTTACGGATTGTTTCGTGTGCGTAGCTCCGGAGTCGAAATTTTTCCGATTTTCAGCTATTATTCCCTCTTTGCCAAAGAAAAATAATTATTTTTATATATATAACACTTTGCTCACGTTGAAATATCGAAAAATAAATTTTAAAAAATAAAATAAAGTAAATGGAAACCAAAATTAAAAATTAATCCGTAACCAGGACCGAGCCCCTGACCTCAGAGTCTACAAACTTCTTTACCCTTGGCGCTAACAACCACACCACGACACACACGTTGCTTCCACGAATTTATAGCTTAAAGAGCTTCCTACCGGTTAATTAACAAAATCTATTTTGGCCCATTATGTGCCCCCTAATTAGCATATAAAAATTTACTTTGGTACGATTGTTTGGAATATAAAACTCTAACTTCTGGCCGAGTTTGAAAATTATAAGTTAATATTAAAGAGAGTTACGGATTGTGTCGTGTGCGTAGCTCCGGAGTCGAAATTTATCCGTTTTTCAGCTATTATTCCCTCTTTGCTAAAGAAAAATAATTATTTTTATATATATAACACTTTATTCACGTTGAAATATCGAAAAATAAATTTTAAAAAATAAAATAAAGTAAATGGAAACCAAAATTAAAAATTAATCCGTGACCAGGACCGAGCCCCTGACCTCAGAGTCTACAAACTTCTTTACCCTTGGCGCTAACAACCACACCACGACACACACGTTGCTTCCACGAATTTATAGCTTAAAGAGCTTCCTACCGGTTAATTAACAAAATCTATTTTGGCCCATTATGTGCCCCCTAATTAGCATATAAAAATTTACTTTGGTATGATTGTTTGGAATATAAAACTCTAACTTCTGGCCGAGTTTGAAAATTATAAGTTAATATTAAAGAGAGTTACGGATTGTGTCGTGTGCGTAGCTCCGGAGTCGAAATTTATCCGTTTTTCAGCTATTATTCCCTCTTTGCTAAAGAAAAATAATTATTTTTATATATATAACACTTTATTCACGTTGAAATATCGAAAAATAAATTTTAAAAAATTAAGTAAATAGAAAAAAAAAATTAAAAATTAATCCGTGACCAGGACCGAACCCCTGACCACCGAGTCTACAAACTTCTTTACCCATGGCGCTAACAACCACACCACGACTCACACGTTGTTTCCACGAATTTATAGCTTAAAAAGCTTCCTTCTAGTTAATTAACAAAATCTATTTTGGCCCATTATGTGCCCCCTAATTAGCATATAAAAATTTACTTTGGTACGATTGTTTGGAATATAAAACTCTAACTTCTGGCCGAGTTTGAAAAGTATAAGTTAATATTAAAGGGAGTTACGGATTGTGTCGTGTGCGTAGCTCCGGAGTCGAAATTTATCCGATTTTCAGCTATTATTCCCTCTTTCCCAAAGAAAAAATAATCATTTTTATATATATAACACTTTTTTCACGTTGAAATATCGAAAAAGAAATTTTAAAAAATAAAATAAAGTAAATGGAAACCAAAATTAAAATTTAATCCGTGACCGAGCCCCTGACCTCAGAGTCTACAAACTTCTTTTCCCTTGGCGCTAACAACCACACCACGACACACACGTTGCTTCCACGAATTTATAGCTTAAAGAGTTTCCTTCCGGTTAATTAACAAAATCTATTTTGGCCCATTATGTGCCCCCTAATTAGCATATAAAAATTTACTTTGGTACGATTGTTTGGAATATAAAACTCTAACTTCTGGCCGAGTTTGAAAATTATAAGTTAATATTAAAGGGAGTTACGGATTGTTTCGTGTGCGTAGCTCCGGAGTCGAAATTTTTCCGATTTTCAGCTATTATTCCCTCTTTGCCAAAGAAAAATAATTATTTTTATATATATAACACTTTGCTCACGTTGAAATATCGAAAAATAAATTTTAAAAAATAAAATAAAGTAAATGGAAACCAAAATTAAAAATTAATCCGTAACCAGGACCGAGCCCCTGACCTCAGAGTCTACAAACTTCTTTACCCTTGGCGCTAACAACCACACCACGACACACACGTTGCTTCCACGAATTTATAGCTTAAAGAGCTTCCTACCGGTTAATTAACAAAATCTATTTTGGCCCATTATGTGCCCCCTAATTAGCATATAAAAATTTACTTTGGTATGATTGTTTGGAATATAAAACTCTAACTTCTGGCCGAGTTTGAAAATTATAAGTTAATATTAAAGAGAGTTACGGATTGTGTCGTGTGCGTAGCTCCGGAGTCGAAATTTATCCGTTTTTCAGCTATTATTCCCTCTTTGCTAAAGAAAAATAATTATTTTTATATATATAACACTTTATTCACGTTGAAATATCGAGAAATAAATTTTAAAAAATTAAGTAAATAGAAAAAAAAAATTAAAAATTAATCCGTGCCCAGGACCGAACCCCTGACCACCGAGTCTACAAACTTCTTTACCCATGGCGCTAACAACCACACCACGACTCACACGTTGTTTCCACGAATTTATAGCTTAAAAAGCTTCCTTCTAGTTAATTAACAAAATCTATTTTGGCCCATTATGTGCCCCCTAATTAGCATATAAAAATTTACTTTGGTACGATTGTTTGGAATATAAAACTCTAACTTCTGGCCGAGTTTGAAAAGTATAAGTTAATATTAAAGGGAGTTACGGATTGTGTCGTGTGCGTAGCTCCGGAGTCGAAATTTATCCGATTTTCAGCTATTATTCCCTCTTTCCCAAAGAAAAAATAATCATTTTTATATATATAACACTTTTTTCACGTTGAAATATCGAAAAAGAAATTTTAAAAAATAAAATAAAGTAAATAGAAAAAAAAAATTAAAAATTAATCCGTGACCAGGACCGAACCCCTGACCACCGAGTCTACAAACTTCTTTCCCCATATCGCTAACAACCACACCACGACTCACACGTTGCTTCCACGAATTTATAGCTTAAAGAGTTTCCTTCCGGTTAATTAACAAAATCTATTTTGGCCCATTATGTGCCCCCTAATTAGCATATAAAAATTTACTTTGGTACGATTGTTTGGAATATAAAACTCTAACTTCTGGCCGAGTTTGAAATTTATAAGTTAATATTAAAGAGAGTTACGGATTGTGTCGTGTGCGTAGCTCCGGAGTCGAAATTTATCCGTTTTTCAGCTATTATTCCCTCTTTGCTAAAGAAAAATAATTATTTTTATATATATAACACTTTATTCACGTTGAAATATCGAAAAATAAATTTTAAAAAATAAAGTAAATAGAAAAAAAAATTAAAAATTAATCCGTGACCAGGACCGAACCCCTGACCACCGAGACTACAAACTTCTTTACCCATGGCGCTAACAACCACACCACGACTCACACGTTGTTTCCACGAATTTATAGCTTAAAAAGCTTCCTTCTAGTTAATTAACAAAATCTATTTTGGCCCATTATGTGCCCCCTAATTAGCATATAAAAATTTACTTTGGTACGATTGTTTGGAATATAAAACTCTAACTTCTGGCCGAGTTTGAAAATTATAAGTTAATATTAAAGGGAGTTACGGATTGTTTCGTGTGCGTAGCTCCGGAGTCGAAATTTATCCGATTTTCAGCTATTATTCCCTCTTTGCCAAAGAAAAATAATTATTTTTATATATATAACACTTTGTTCACGTTGAAATATCGAAAAATAAATTTTAAAAAATAAAATAAAGTAAATGGAAACCAAAATTAAAAATTAATCCGTGACCAGGACCGAGCCCCTGACCTCAGAGTCTACAAACTTCTTTACCCTTGGCGCTAACAACCACACCACGACACACACGTTGCTTCCACGAATTTATAGCTTAAAGAGCTTCCTACCGGTTAATTAACAAAATCTATTTTGGCCCATTATGTGCCCCCTAATTAGCATATAAAAATTTACTTTGGTATGATTGTTTGGAATATAAAACTCTAACTTCTGGCCGAGTTTGAAAATTAGAAGTTAATATTAAAGAGAGTTACGGATTGTGTCGTGTGCGTAGCTCCGGAGTCGAAATTTATCCGTTTTTCAGCTATTATTCCCTCTTTGCTAAAGAAAAATAATTATTTTTATATATATAACACTTTATTCACGTTGAAATATCGAAAAATAAATTTTAAAAAATTAAGTAAATAGAAAAAAAAAATTAAAAATTAATCCGTGACCAGGACCGAACCCCTGACCACCGAGTCTACAAACTTCTTTACCCATGGCGCTAACAACCACACCACGACTCACACGTTGTTTCCACGAATTTATAGCTTAAAAAGCTTCCTTCTAGTTAATTAACAAAATCTATTTTGGCCCATTATGTGCCCCCTAATTAGCATATAAAAATTTACTTTGGTACGATTGTTTGGAATATAAAACTCTAACTTCTGGCCGAGTTTGAAAAGTATAAGTTAATATTAAAGGGAGTTACGGATTGTGTCGTGTGCGTAGCTCCGGAGTCGAAATTTATCCGATTTTCAGCTATTATTCCCTCTTTCCCAAAGAAAAAATAATCATTTTTATATATATAACACTTTTTTCACGTTGAAATATCGAAAAAGAAATTTTAAAAAATAAAATAAAGTAAATGGAAACCAAAATTAAAATTTAATCCGTGACCGAGCCCCTGACCTCAGAGTCTACAAACTTCTTTTCCCTTGGCGCTAACAACCACACCACGACACACACGTTGCTTCCACGAATTTATAGCTTAAAGAGTTTCCTTCCGGTTAATTAACAAAATCTATTTTGGCCCATTATGTGCCCCCTAATTAGCATATAAAAATTTACTTTGGTACGATTGTTTGGAATATAAAACTCTAACTTCTGGCCGAGTTTTAAAATTATAAGTTAATATTAAAGGGAGTTACGGATTGTTTCGTGTGCGTAGCTCCGGAGTCGAAATTTTTCCGATTTTCAGCTATTATTCCCTCTTTGCCAAAGAAAAATAATTATTTTTATATATATAACACTTTGCTCACGTTGAAATATCGAAAAATAAATTTTAAAAAATAAAATAAAGTAAATGGAAACCAAAATTAAAAATTAATCCGTAACCAGGACCGAGCCCCTGACCTCAGAGTCTACAAACTTCTTTACCCTTGGCGCTAACAACCACACCACGACACACACGTTGCTTCCACGAATTTATAGCTTAAAGAGCTTCCTACCGGTTAATTAACAAAATCTATTTTGGCCCATTATGTGCCCCCTAATTAGCATATAAAAATTTACTTTGGTACGATTGTTTGGAATATAAAACTCTAACTTCTGGCCGAGTTTGAAAATTATAAGTTAATATTAAAGAGAGTTACGGATTGTGTCGTGTGCGTAGCTCCGGAGTCGAAATTTATCCGTTTTTCAGCTATTATTCCCTCTTTGCTAAAGAAAAATAATTATTTTTATATATATAACACTTTATTCACGTTGAAATATCGAAAAATAAATTTTAAAAAATAAAATAAAGTAAATGGAAACCAAAATTAAAAATTAATCCGTGACCAGGACCGAGCCCCTGACCTCAGAGTCTACAAACTTCTTTACCCTTGGCGCTAACAACCACACCACGACACACACGTTGCTTCCACGAATTTATAGCTTAAAGAGCTTCCTACCGGTTAATTAACAAAATCTATTTTGGCCCATTATGTGCCCCCTAATTAGCATATAAAAATTTACTTTGGTATGATTGTTTGGAATATAAAACTCTAACTTCTGGCCGAGTTTGAAAATTATAAGTTAATATTAAAGAGAGTTACGGATTGTGTCGTGTGCGTAGCTCCGGAGTCGAAATTTATCCGTTTTTCAGCTATTATTCCCTCTTTGCTAAAGAAAAATAATTATTTTTATATATATAACACTTTATTCACGTTGAAATATCGAAAAATAAATTTTAAAAAATTAAGTAAATAGAAAAAAAAAATTAAAAATTAATCCGTGACCAGGACCGAACCCCTGACCACCGAGTCTACAAACTTCTTTACCCATGGCGCTAACAACCACACCACGACTCACACGTTGTTTCCACGAATTTATAGCTTAAAAAGCTTCCTTCTAGTTAATTAACAAAATCTATTTTGGCCCATTATGTGCCCCCTAATTAGCATATAAAAATTTACTTTGGTACGATTGTTTGGAATATAAAACTCTAACTTCTGGCCGAGTTTGAAAAGTATAAGTTAATATTAAAGGGAGTTACGGATTGTGTCGTGTGCGTAGCTCCGGAGTCGAAATTTATCCGATTTTCAGCTATTATTCCCTCTTTCCCAAAGAAAAAATAATCATTTTTATATATATAACACTTTTTTCACGTTGAAATATCGAAAAAGAAATTTTAAAAAATAAAATAAAGTAAATGGAAACCAAAATTAAAATTTAATCCGTGACCGAGCCCCTGACCTCAGAGTCTACAAACTTCTTTTCCCTTGGCGCTAACAACCACACCACGACACACACGTTGCTTCCACGAATTTATAGCTTAAAGAGTTTCCTTCCGGTTAATTAACAAAATCTATTTTGGCCCATTATGTGCCCCCTAATTAGCATATAAAAATTTACTTTGGTACGATTGTTTGGAATATAAAACTCTAACTTCTGGCCGAGTTTGAAAATTATAAGTTAATATTAAAGGGAGTTACGGATTGTTTCGTGTGCGTAGCTCCGGAGTCGAAATTTTTCCGATTTTCAGCTATTATTCCCTCTTTGCCAAAGAAAAATAATTATTTTTATATATATAACACTTTGCTCACGTTGAAATATCGAAAAATAAATTTTAAAAAATAAAATAAAGTAAATGGAAACCAAAATTAAAAATTAATCCGTAACCAGGACCGAGCCCCTGACCTCAGAGTCTACAAACTTCTTTACCCTTGGCGCTAACAACCACACCACGACACACACGTTGCTTCCACGAATTTATAGCTTAAAGAGCTTCCTACCGGTTAATTAACAAAATCTATTTTGGCCCATTATGTGCCCCCTAATTAGCATATAAAAATTTACTTTGGTACGATTGTTTGGAATATAAAACTCTAACTTCTGGCCGAGTTTGAAAATTATAAGTTAATATTAAAGAGAGTTACGGATTGTGTCGTGTGCGTAGCTCCGGAGTCGAAATTTATCCGTTTTTCAGCTATTATTCCCTCTTTGCTAAAGAAAAATAATTATTTTTATATATATAACACTTTATTCACGTTGAAATATCGAAAAATAAATTTTAAAAAATTAAGTAAATAGAAAAAAAAAATTAAAAATTAATCCGTGACCAGGACCAAACCCCTGACCACCGAGTCTACAAACTTCTTTACCGATGGTGCTAACAACCACACCACGACTCACACGTTGTTTCCACGAATTTATAGCTTAAAAAGCTTCCTTCTAGTTAATTAACAAAATCTATTTTGGCCCATTATGTGCCCCCTAATTAGCATATAAAAATTTACTTTGGTACGATTGTTTGGAATATAAAACTCTAACTGCTGGCCGAGTTTGAAAATTATAAGTTAATATTAAAGGGAGTTACGGATTGTGTCGTGTGCGTAGCTCCGGAGTCGAAATTTATCCGATTTTCAGCTATTATTCCCTCTTTGCTAAAGAAAAATAATTATTTTTATATATATAACACTTTATTCACGTTGAAATATCGAAAGATAAATTTTAAAAAATAAAATAAAGTAAATAGAAAAAAAAATTAAAAATTAATCCGTGACCAGGACCGAACCCCTGATCACCGAGTCTGCAAACTTCTTTACCCATGGCGCTAACAACCACACCACGACACACACGTTGCTTCCACGAATTTATAGCTTAAAGAGTTTCCTTCCGGTTAATTAACAAAATCTATTTTGGCCCATTATGTGCCCCCTAATTAGCATATAAAAATTTACTTTGGTACGATTGTTTGGAATATAAAACTCTAACTGCTGGCCGAGTTTGAAAATTATAAGTTAATATTAAAGGGAGTTACGGATTGTGTCGTGTGCGTAGCTCCGGAGTCGAAATTTATCCGATTTTCAGCTATTATTCCCTCTTTCCCAAAGAAAAAATAATCATTTTTATATATATAACACTTTTTTCACGTTGAAATATCGAAAAATAAATTTTAAGAAATAAAATAAAGTAAATGGAAAAAAAATTAAAAATTAATCCGTGACCAGGACCGAACCCCTGACCACCGAGTCTACAAACTTCTTCCCCCATATCGCTAACAACCACACCACGACTCACACGTTGCTTCCACGAATTTATAGCTTAAAGAGTTTCCTTCCGGTTAATTAACAAAATCTATTATGGCCCATTATGTGCCCCCTAATTAGCATATAAAAATTTACTTTGGTACGATTGTTTGGAATATAAAACTCTAACTTCTGGCCGAGTTTGAAAATTATAAGTTTATATTAAAGAGAGTTACGGTATGTGTCGTGTGCGTAGCTCCGGAGTCGAAATTTATCCGTTTTTCAGCTATTATTCCCTCTTTGCTAAAGAAAAATAATTATTTTTATATATATAACACTTTATTCACGTTGAAATATCGAAAGATAAATTTTAAAAAATAAAATAAAGTAAATAGAAAAAAAAAATTAAAAATTAATCCGTGACCAGGACCGAACCCCTGACCATCGAGTCTACAAACTTCTTTACCCATGGCGCTAACAACCACACCACCACTCACACGTTGCTTCCACCAATTTTTAGCCTAAAGAGCTTCCTACCGGTTAATTAACAAAATCTATTTTGGCCCATTATGTGCCCCCTAATTAGCATATAAAAATTTACTTTGGTACGATTGTTAGGAATATAAAACTCTAACTTCTGGCCGAGTTTGAAAATTATAAGTTAATATTAAAGGGTGTTACGGATTGAGTCGTGTGCGAAGCTCCGGAGTCGAAATTTTTCCGTTTTTCAGCTATTATTCCCTCTTTCCCCAAGAAAAAATAATCATTTTTATATATATAACACTTTTTTCACGTTGAAATATCGAAAAATAAATTTTAAGAAATAAAATAAAGTAAATGGAAAAAAAAATTAAAAATTAATCCGTGACCAGGACCGAACCCCTGACCACCGAGTCTACAAACTCTTTTACCCATGGCGCTAACAACCACACCACGACTCATACGTTGTTGCCACGAATTTATAGCTTAAAAAGCTTCCTTCTAGTTAATTAACAAAATCTATTTTGGCCCATTATGTGCCCCCTAATTAGCATATAAAAATTTACTTTCGTACGATTGTTTGGAATATAAAACTCTAACTGCTGGCCGAGTTTGAAAATTATAAGTTAATATTAAAGGGAGTTACGGATTGTGTCGTGTGCGTAGCTCCGGAGTCGAAATTTATCCGATTTTCAGCTATTATTCCCTCTTTCCCAAAGAAAAAATAAACATTTTTATATATATAACACTTTTTTCACGTTGAAATATCGAAAAAGAAATTTTAAGAAATAAAATAAAGTAAATGGAAAAAAAATTAAAATTTAATCCGTGACCAGGACCGAACTCCTGACCACCGAGTCTACAAACTTCTTTCCCCATATCGCTAACAACCACACCACGACCCACACGTTGCTTCCACGAATTTATAGCTTAAAGAGTTTCCTTCCGGTTAATTAACAAAATCTATTTTGGCCCATTATGTGCCCCCTAATTAGCATATAAAAATTTACTTTGGTACGATTGTTTGGAATATAAAACTCTAACTTCTGGCCGAGTTTGAAAATTATAAGTTAATATTAAAGGGAGTTACGGATTGTTTCGTGTGCGTAGCTCCGGAGTCGAAATTTATCCGATTTTCAGCTATTATTCCCTCTTTGCCAAAGAAAAATAATTATTTTTATATATATAACACTTTGTTCACGTTGAAATATCGAAAAATAAATTTTAAAAAATAAAATAAAGTAAATGGAAACCAAAATTGAAAATTAATCCGTGACCAGGACCGAGCCCCTGACCTCAGAGTCTACAACCTTCTTTACCCTTGGCGCTAACAACCACACCACGACACACACGTTGCTTCCACGAATTTATAGCTTAAAGAGCTTCCTACCGGTTAATTAACAAAATATATTTTGGCCCATTATGTGCCCCCTAATCAGCATATAAAAATTTACTTTGGTACGATTGTTTGGAGTATAAAACTCTAACTTCTGGCCGAGTTTGAAAATTATAATTTAGTATTAAAAAGAGTTACGGATTGTGTCGTGTGCGTAGCTCCGGAGTCGAAATTTATCCGTTTTTCAGCTATTATTCCCTCTTTGCTAAAGAAAAATAATTATTTTTATATATATAACACTTTATTCACGTAGAAATATCGAAAAATAAATTTTAAAAAATAAAGTAAATAGAAAAAAAAAATTAAAAATTAATCCGTGACCAGGACCGAACCCCTGACCACCGAGTCTACAAACTTCTTTACCCATGGCGCTAACAACCACACCACGTCTCACACGTTGCTTCCACGAATTTATAGCCTAAAGAGCTTCCTACCGGTTAATTAACAAAATCTATTTTGGCCCATTATGTGCCCCCTAATTAGCATATAAAAATTTACTTTGGTACGATTGTTAGGAATATAAAACTATAACTTCTGGCCGAGTTTGAAAATTATAAGTTAATATTAAAGGGTGTTACGGATTGAGTCGTGTGCGAAGCTCCGGAGTCGAAATTTTTTCGTTTTTCAGCTATTATTCCCTCTTTCCCAAAGAAAAAATAATCAATTTTATATATATAACACTTTTTTCACATTGAAATTTCGAAAAATGAATTTTAAAAAATAAAATAAAGTAAATAGAAAAAAAGAAATTTAAAATTAATCCGTGACCAGGCCCGAACCCCTGACCACCGAGTCCACAAACGTCTTTACCCATGGCGCTAACAACCACACCACGACTCACACGTTGCTTCCACGAATTTATAGCCTAAAGAGCTTAATTCCGGTTAATTAACAAAATCTATTTTGGCCCATTATGTGCCCCCCTAATAAGCATATAAAAATTTACTTTGCTACGATTGTTTGGAATATAAAACTATAACTTCTGGCCGAGTTTGAAAATTATAAGTTAATATTAAAGGGTGTTACGGATTGAGTCATGTGCGAAGCTTCGGAGTCGAAATTTTTCCGCTTTTCAGCTATTATTCCCCCTTTCCCAAAGAAAAAATAATCATTTTTATATATATAACACTTTTTTCACGTTGAAAAATCGAAAAATAAATTTTAAAAAATAAAATAAAGTGAACGGAAAAAAAAATTAAAAATTAATCCGTGACCAGGACCGAACCCCTGACCACCTAGTCTACAATCTTCTTTACCCATGGCGCTAACAACCCACACCACGACTCACACGTTGTGTCCACGAATTTATAGCCTAAAGAGCTTCCTACCGGTTAATTAACAAAATCTATTTTGGCCCATTATGTGCCCCCTAATTAGCATATAAAAATTTACTTTGGTACGATTGTTTGGAATATAAAACTCTAACTTCTGGCAGAGTTTGAAAATTATAAGTTAATATTAAAGGGTGTTACGGATTGAGTCGTGTGCGAAGCTTCGGAGTCGAAATTGTTCCGCTTTTCAGCTATTATTCCCTCTTTCCCAAAGAAAAAATAATCATTTTTATATATGTAACACTTTTTTCACGCAGATATATCGAAAAATAAATTTTAAAAAATAAAATAAAGTAAATAGAAAAAAAATTTAAAAATTGATAAACCAGGACCGAACACCTGATCACCGAGTCTACAAACTTCTTTCCCCATATCGCTAACAACCACACCACGACTCACACGCCGCTTCCACGAATATATATAGCTTAAAGAACTTCCTTCCGGTTAATTAACAAAATCTATTTTGGCCCATTATGTGCCCCCTAATTAGCATATAAAAATTTACTTTGGTACGATTGTTTGGAATATAAAACTCTAACTTCTGGCCGAGTTTGAAAATTATAAGTTAATATTAAAGGGAGTTACGGATTATGTCGTGTGCGTAGCTCCGGAGTCGAAATTTATCCGGTTTTTAGCTATTATTCCCTCTTTGCCAAAGAAAAATAATTATTTTTATATATATAACACTTTATTCACGTTGAAATATCGAAAAATAAATTTTAAAAAATAAAATAAAGTAAATAGAAAAAAAAATTAAAAATTAATCCGTGACCAGGACCGAACCCCTGACCACCGAGTTTCCAAACTTCTTTACCCATGGCGCTAACAACCACACCACGACACACACGTTGCTTCCAGGAATTTATAGCTTAAAGAGCTTCCTTCCGATTAATTAGCAAAATCTATTTTGGCCCATTATGTGCCCCCTAATTAGCGTATAAAAATTTACTTTGGTACGATTGTTTGGTATATAAAACTCTAATTTCTGGCAGAGTTTGAAAATTATAAGTTAATATTAAAGGGAGATACGGATTGAGTCGTGTGTGTAGCTCCGGAGTCGAAATTTATCCGTTTTTCAGCTATTATTCCCTCTTTCCCAAAGAAAAATAATTATTTTTATATATGTAACATTTTATTCAACTTCAAATATTGAAAAATAAATTTTAAGAAATAAAATAAAGTATATAGAAAAAAATATTAAATATTAATCCGTGACCTGGACTGAACCCCTGACCACCGAGTCTACAAACTTCTTTACACAGAACTTCCTTTCGGTTAATTAACAAAATCTATTTTGGCCCTTTATGTGCCCCCTAAATAGTGTATAAAAATTCTCTTTGGTACGATTGTTTGGTATATTAAGATTGAGTTATAAAACGGGAAAATTCTATCATTAGATCAAAATCTATTCAGGGTGGTCTGTCTTTTATTTTGTACACTATACATCGAGTTCTGTGAACAAAATGTTCTTAAATTCACTCCAAAGATATGATGAAAAAAACTGTGGGTCTAGGGTTTGAATCCACCCAGCTGTAGAGCGGGTACCAGCTTGTCAGGGAAATAAAGGCGGTAGGTGCACAATGCTGATTTTATTTTCATCATCACTCCTCGTTAGTCATAAATCGTGGAGTCTTAATATCGATGACCCACTAGCTCACAATAGACTGTTGAACGAATTTTTTCTGCATATAAATATTTTAAATAAAATTCTCTTCTCGCGAATATTTTATTGCTATATCATAATTAGGTTTGCAATAAGGTAAAATGAACGAGAGAAGGCCACACATTTTAAAGGAACCGCAACGTATAGGACCGCTATAGCCAAATTCGAGAAGGAAAAAAAATATGTGAAAAAATATTGAAGAGTCAATTTTTAACTCCAGATTCGAATTTTATTTATTATATTAATGAGATTGTTCGAATGAAATGTTTCTAAAAAAGAACTATTACTTACACTTGCGTCGAGAAACCTTTCAAAGAAAGTTTTCGTATTGTACTTTCGCAGACTTTAAAAAAACAATCCAAAATCATGGTCTTATGCTCGTTTATTTGCTTTCCTTTAAATGAGGCCCTTTGAAAAATATTTTCTTATTATTTATTAGTATTTTCGCTGAAAAGGTTAATATTTGCCTTATTTCGTTTCCTTTGAAAAAGGTTTTCGCTTAATATTTCTAAATAAGGTTTACAATTTGCTTGTCTTTTAACCTAAATAACAATATTTTTAAAAAAGATTTAAAAATCATTTAGTTTTCCTTTAAGGAGGAAAGGTTGGAAATTGCAATATTTTTACGTCATTGATAAAAGGTTTTTACCGCGAACCTTTTCGTGATAATGAAAATAAAGTTAAAACTCAAGGTTGTCGAAAGGTTACATGCTTTCTGGGACTTCACTATATCTGAATCAGCACTGTGGTAACCTCATGTTAGATGTGGAATTTGTATTGACTAGCCGGGTTCCAATCCCAGCCGATACTGGGATTGGAACCCGGATCACCTCATCGAAAGTTGGCCAAATAATTTTTAAAAATTATTCAAAGAAAAACTTTTTTCCATCTATTATATTATAAAATATAATATTTTCCATATGTTATTAACTTACTCGTAAATGGCCCCCATATAAAAATAGGTGTTGACGATGTCGGTCGACATTGTACAGTGTTTGTAAATGTTGAGAGATATCGATCGACGTTCCCCCAACGCTTTTACAATATCGAACGATATTGTTTCGCGATATTGAATATACGTTATAAAAGGGGTCCATTTTTATATAGTACAATGTTTCGCTACGATATTGTACAATGTTC
Organism: Parasteatoda tepidariorum; assembly: GCF_982258835.1. Lineage (NCBI taxonomy): Eukaryota > Metazoa > Arthropoda > Arachnida > Araneae > Theridiidae > Parasteatoda > Parasteatoda tepidariorum. Next base: position 65,575,405 of record NC_141766.1, read on the forward strand.
AAAGCTAAGTTTTTACGATATCGTTTTTGCGAATTGTGCAACTTGGGTTGTGCAAGATAACGTTAGATTTTACCGATTTTCTGACGTAATCTAATATTAGGTGCTTCTTGGGTATATATATATATATGACAGAGATTCGGCAGAAATTCGATTGGATGCAAGAGATAAATTTCTCAAGTCACCTTTTTATGAAATTACGGATAAACTCACTACTGAAATGAAAAGAGAAATCTTTGAAAAATTTTCTTTTCTGAGTGATACATCGATGACCATTGATTTACAAGGTTTTTCTCAATTCTGCGAAAAATTAATAAAATCGTACCCAAAAGACCTAAATAGTTACTAAGCAATAGAGCTGAAGCAATTCCATACATATGTACACCAACACCATGAATTCATGGAAACAAACAGCAGCAAAAACAAAATTCAATCATGTACAGCTGAGCGTTCATTTTCACAGTTAAAATGCATTAAAACCCCCTTATGAACAAGAATGCAACAGGAAAGACTAGATGCTTTATCTTTGATTTGCATAGAAGCTGGTGTATTGCGATAAATTAACTTCGAAGATACTGTCAAATATTTTGCAATTAAAAAAAGTAGGAAAAAACTCTTTAGATATACAGGGTCTAAACCAAAATAAATATCTTACATGGCACTATTTATGACATATTTTTTCTAATGTTACAGAATGCCATGCATTCAGTTTAATGAATCTCTGTTACGCTTCGTTAAAGTTCTCTTTTTTCATACAAGTATTAATTAAAGACCTCTAACAAGCCTATTTTTCCACTTAATTTTATACACAGAGTTTCGAAATATATATGGTCAGTAATTATTATAGAAAACACTGTGTAATTCTAAATAGTTTTAAGTGCTAGTGAAACTTAAATAAAAAAAAAATATGCTTATTTATTAAAATTTTTCTTAATTTCATTTCAAATTGAAAATTTTTTAACCGAATTTGTAATTAGCAGTTATTAATTATTTTTTAATATTTTAAAAATTTAAATAAATATTTTCTTTTAAAGAATTTTGATTTTATATTTTGAATTAACACGCGACTTAATATGGGATATATTTTAAATTGTAAGATGGGGGAACGAGAATGTTTTCAGTGCTTAGGACCTAGGTCTTAATCTGGCCCTGCAAATGTATGTTAAGATTAGGACGATATATAAGAAGTATGTAAATTTAAGATGCTTAAAAATGTTGACTACGTATTCGTATTAATATAATTATAAAATATATATACATTGAAGAAATTGATAAACAGTATTCCAAATATATGCATACGTTTCTAGGTTACTGAGATTGTATCAATTATTGAAAGAATAAACTAAAAAATAAATTTAAAAAAAAGCTGATACATAATCACATTCTATCAGAAATATGCTTTTATAAAACTCAACATTCGTTGAGTAAAATGTTTTATTCAAATCTCTTTATTAAGTTGCGAATAAATGTTTAGTTAACTAAAAAAGAAACATCGTATTTTAAATTTAAAAAAAAAAAAAATATTTGCAATCGGTTATCAGCGAAAAAAGTCAAATTTCTCACGTAAGTTAACAACATTTAAATATTAATCTCCCCATTTAAATATTTCTTCATTGTCACTAAATTATTTCTTTTTAAATAATTAATTTTAATTTTTCTCGGCTTCTACCAAATGAAACTGTTGAAGCTTTAAATTTCGCAATAGAAAAATACTCTGATTAATAAGGTATCAAAAAAATGTTGCCTCATAATTCAAATTTTTTCATAAACAATGAAATTAAATAATAATAAATTATTAAAAATTAATTTTTGCATGAAATTGTCTTTGGATAAATGGGCTTTATAAGTGGAAGCAATTTCTTTTTGAATTGCGTTATTTTAAAAATATGAATAAAAACGCAAAATGAAATTAACATTAAGGAGACCCGAAGTTTGGATGGTTTTCCTGACCAAACTATGGGAACCATATTTCCCAGATTGTGGCTCCCCCTATATTTTGAAGGTTAAGAATACAAATAGGCATGGAAAAAAATATATACTTATTCAAAGAAAGTACATTTTTGTGTCTCTTTTCGTAACTTAATTAATAGTTAGCACTGAATAATTTGTATTTCTTGAGGTCACCCCCAGGAACCATTAAGATTGACATTTAGTACGTAAAAATCTGATCATTAGAACGAAAGTTAATCAAAGTGATACCTTTATTTGCAGTACTTTGTTGATAGAATGCATTTACTTTTCATTAAGTACTGATTTTAAGCTTTATTCTCAAATTACCTTGCTTAAGATAAGTTTAATACCTCTTTTCCCTCTTAGTAACCATTGAATGTATTCAGTTATGATTTGTCAGACATAAGAAACATCTTTGTTCTTTCTCTCTCACGTAAATATTAATTAATGATTTATAATATACTTTGCTTTCTTTACATCTTTTTTACTACGATTCTAAAAATATATATTAAGGACAGGCATTAGAGAACATCCATCCATGATGTTTTTAACGATTTTCCCTGTTTTAAGAATCACTTTTTAAAATGTATTATTTTCCGTAGCAAAAGTATTTTGTCTGCAGTCAGTAGGGATCAAAATTGGCTCAACAAAAGTCCTACATAAAAATGCATCAAGGGACAAAGATTGGGATGTCTAGATTTTTGCCTAAATGTATTTATATAGTCACTAACAATTATGCATCAGTCCTATCAAGGTTGGAAAAAAAATCGGTCGAAAAACTAACAGGTGAATTGGTCAACGTCATGAAAAGTCTGTCTAAGTAAAATATTGGGGTGCTAAAGATTCAATGTCCAGATTTTGCCTAAATGTACTTACTTAGTCACTGACCATGTTATTCGATTGATTCCACTGACTACGCAACTTCACTATGTAATTCCTACGTAAGCTAAATAGTGGTTGAAAAACACCGGTTGAGAAAATATCAGGTAAATTAGTCAAATAAAGGCTGTCTAAGTAAAATACGTTTTGATAATGATCTTTATAAAGCCAAGACTTATGAATATAGGTCCTTCAATGGCAGGACATGTAATGAGGCTCCCTATACAACAAAAATTGACAACACATATTTTTTAAAATTTTATTGGATTTCACTTGAAAAAACTTCAATCCTTCAAAATAGATCAGTATATATTTATCATGTGCTTGAAATAAGCAGTATTGTCACATTGCTTTTTATGAACATTTTGGAAGAAAGTGAAACTACAATATTACAAAGGCAACTTATAAATGGACACGCACAATATTCAGCACTCCATATAAGTTATGTATATATAATATATCAATACTGTTTATTCTCTCACTTTGGTGCAAGACTCACTAATAGCATGAATGCAATAGAAATTTCAAAAACACAACACTATGTTTGAATATAAAACAAGCCTCTACTACAAAAAACAGAGATACTCCATAACATCTTTGATTAATAACAAACTGAAAAATAGAAATGTTAATTTCAAAAGAACTTAAATTATACATATAAAAAAACATAGCTATATTTTAAAACAAAAATAGTGCTATACATATTTTCTTTTTAAAAATTCAATACATTCTATGAAGGAACTGTCTTTTTCATGGGATTATCCAAATTCTAATTTAGAAAGAAAAATATATTGTTAGTAGTCTGAGAGGCAGTGTCACATTAAATTTAAATAGTGTATTATGGTTTACTGATGGTTAGAACTCAAAATCAATAGATCACCCATGCAAGGAATTAATTGCAATCTAACCCCGCTATAGTGAACTCCCAAATATAATGAGCGAAATGTTCACTCCCGTGCCTTGCTACACACGTATAATCTTGCTTTTTGTGGATATAGTGAACCAAAACAAGAGAGGAATTTGGATATTATGAACTTTTTTCTGTCTTCGACTAATTTATTTTCATTCTTTTGTAATAATTTTGAAATTTCTACTTCAAAATAAATACATATGCCGATTTTTAAAACCATCCATAACATGGAATGTAGCAATAAGCATTTTTCTTGGTTGCTTATTTATTGATAGCATTATTGAATTGGTTCAGCATTCAAAGAAGCCGCAATCTTCCAGTATCTGTACAAATGCTTTAAGTCAAAGCAGATAAATTTCTGCTAAGTGATTTGGTGAGATTACTTTTATGTGTTCAAATGGATGGTTAAACAGGTTTAAAAACTGGAATAACATAAATTTAGGAAAATTTATCGGACAGTGGGGAAGTGTTTCCATATCTGATGTTGAGGATTGCGCATCAGCTTAAGATTACTAATTTTTTTGTACGCAAGGCGGAGAGCAATAAAAAATAAAAGTTAACACATTTTTGTTACTACGTAATATTTTTCAGTCATTTTTGTATTTCATTTTATTGGTGACTTATTTAAATAATGTGCAATAAAAGTGGGGGGGGGGGAGTTTGGAAAGATTAATTAAAATTGTTTGAGGAACGGATATATTGAAGTCCCGGTTATAGTGGACTAAAATTTCGGTCCCTTGAAGGTTCACTATGATGTGAACATGAAGGTTTGACTGTATAACTAACAATTAAAATTTAGTCTACCATGCCTTTAATTGTGTACTCTAAATATTCAAAAGAAATTTTAAAAAAAAATATGATCATTTTTGAAATATCATAAACATAGAATACATCAATAGAATAGCAATAAAAATTATTTTAATTATCATATTGAATCTCCAATCATTTCCATTTAATCGTTCATCTATTGAAAAGGTTTTTAAAATTTTGCTTTTACACCCTTAACACACATGGTCAGTCTAACAGCAATCCTTTTGATAAAACCTACAAATTATGTGAACAAAATGTAAAACTGACTGACTTTTGATGAGCTGTAGGAAAAAATCATATTAACAGTGTAAACATTCTATTAGTAACTAACTTTTGTAGTTTTCAGGATATCTGAAGCATAAGTAACTTCTTTGTTTAGCTCCAATAAACAGTAAATATGTGACATACATAAAGGGCATTTTTAATACATAAATGTGGTGATATATTACATAAATAGGAAGAGAAAGTAAAATAGCACCTACATAAAAACAAGCAATTACATCTAGAAAGTAAGTTATAAAAGACTAATTCATCGGATTTCAGATAATAAAACAAGTATTAATTAATGCAAAATACAGATCCAAAAGCTGGACAAGGAACTTTGTTTTATTAATTATTTACTACAATTAGGGAATGTAATTTTTTTTAAGAATAAATGTTAACAGAAAAATACACACAGTTATATCAGCAAGAGTAGATAATTTTATGTTTTCACAAGAATAAACAAATATTGTGTATGTGTCTTCCTATTGTTAACTTGGAGTAATTCCATTATTGTTCTATTCAATATAGAGACACAGAGTAAAAGGGTTTAAGAAACGGATGACGTTACATTAGACTAAACAAACCACTCACTGAGGGACCATTTGAGGAGACTAGTGCTTTCTTTCTATTGTAAAAATAATTATTTTTAAATAAAAATTATGGTTCATAATTGAAGGACACCTGATTAAGCTGTCACTGTAGTACAAAGCAAGTTACACAAGATATAAGAGTGGGAGAACTAGCAACAGAGAAAGTTACTGAATGATGTTCAAAAGTAACTAGTACATTCATGCATGCAAAGAACTCGTTTAGAGATACTTGACTGAATGGGATTAAGATGTTTAAACATCACTTGAAATTTAACATCAGATAAAAGCAATTTTTGTTTATTTGAGTGAAAATGCAAATCTGATTTTATTTATGATTTATCTTTGTATAAAGGATTTCCAAAAAGGATTAATACTAAATTTCAAATACAGTAATTAAACTAAATTTCAAATACAGAAAATAATTAACATACATTAGACACTATATTTTAAAAAACAAAATTTTAAATACTATCATTCATTTCCCCCAAATACATTTATATGTAGACTCATAAAATAATTCATACACCAATCAGAATTCATTATAAATTAAATTATCAGTGCAGAAAATGAATACATTGAAGATAGATTACACATAAAATAACGTCAATAATTATTTTCTCACTTTTATACGAAGCCTAGTACTTAAGTTTAAAAAATTTTAACAACATAAAGATAATAATAGCTTTTTATAAGAATTTTTTTTAGAAAATTTCGTAAGAGATGAAAAATTTTCCTAATAATGCAATTCTATATCATTTTATTATCTCTGCCAGCAGATAAAAAACAATTAAACATGAAAAAAAACTGTCTGTTTCAGTTCAAAATTTACTTAAAATGCATATATTTTCAATTGGCACAATTAAAATTCAAATAGCCTTATTAATCATCCTTGAAATTTGATGATTTCTGAAATTTAATGTTGCATTTTATTTATAACTTCACAAGAATGAAACTCTTAATATTCAGTGAATCTAGACTTGATTCAGAACATTTAATTTTATAATAAATAAATAAATAAATACTAAAGATTCAGAAGTTTGTAATATAAAATCTGTTTAGAATTTATTTATTTGCTTTTTAATTGTATTGAAATCTCTATAATACAATTATTTTCATAGAAAAAATTTCATTCTGCCATTAAAAATAAAAAAAACATTTAAGTACTATCCTCAAAAAAAACAACAAGATAAAGCTCTTAGAAGAATTTGTAAAACATTTTAATGAAGATATAAATGAAGATTACTTGAGAGAAGTAATCTCTTAGCTACTAAACCTAATTTTCTCATCAAACAGCTTAGTTTTTAAAAAAGGAGATTCATATTTCAACAATAATTGCATTGATACAAGTAATATCATACAAAATATGCAGCCACATAAAGTATGGCAAATTTATGAACGCAAATTTTGTGGTACATTTACACAAAATTACATAAAGTGATCAGCATATTTGGCATACCTGGTCAGAAATAAATCTGACTTTTGAAAATGTTAGCTCAAGCTTCAACAATGTTTCAGAATTTTGTTTTACTTGGGTAAGATAACTGCTGTTTGCATAGATCAAAAATTAAACTTAATTAAGTTCAAAAAGAAGGTTTTTGGAGTAATAGCTTATAAGCATTGTGGGTCGGAGCTGACAAGCTTACTCCCACTTCACCTAGATAAAGACAAGAGTCACAACTGAGTTTGCAAACAGTACCTCAAATAACAAGCAGTAGGTTAAGTTAAAGAAGAGCATTCCTATGTAGAATTAAATTATTGCCATATTATAAGTGCAAATAATATATAATGAGGTGAACAAAAAATTTTTTCTGTTGAGATATGATTAAGTAACAGAACTTAACCATTTTCTTTATTTCATGTGTTACTAGGAGCAAAATTGAAAAGATAAATTTGTACCACTCAGTATTTTACAAACTGTACCTAATAAAAGATAACGTCTAAATGATTTTTATACACAATATATAAAACGAAAAAATTTACAGACACAAATCATTGTCTTTAAAACAAAATGTAGTTGTTAACTTTTACGTATACTTAATAATAAAGAAAATATTTTCTTTTATTAATAAGTATACATAAAGATTCTTTAAATTTTTAATTACAATTAATTTATTAACTTTTTGATTTTGATCATTATGTACTTAGTGTTTACTTACTTAATGAAAATGAATGAAATTAATGAAATGATGAAAAATGCATTCATGAAAAATGAAATAAATGAAGAAAAGTATTTTTACAGTTTTTGTATAATGTCATAAATAGGTGGGACTTGCTTAATCCCACAGCTTCTCAAAACGTTGAAGTGCAAATAAAAAATTTTAAACCTAAAAACATTGTTCATCAATTGAACAAAACATGGCTATTTGTAAATGCAGAATAAAATGAAGACTGCTAATAGAATTTTGAATTTAACTTATTTTTAAATTCTCATTAAGAGCTATTCAATAGACAGCATTAGTTACATTTCATTTAAATTTTACAAGTTATAAAATTACAAAATTAATTTTTATCACTTATGTTACATAAAATTTGAGCGAGTTAATCATAAACTGTATTTCTGACCAGGGTGCACATTTGGTACATACATAAATTATGCAAACTAAGTCTTTTACTCATTGTCATACCCAACCATTTCCGGTCATTAGTAAAGGTCGATGCTTTTGAGTGAAAGATGAAACACTAGTCCTGACAAAATTACTTGTTGATTTCTGATGATTGGAGGCATGTGCCAAGGCAATACTGGAACTTGCTGCCAAGGCCTGAGTTCGGGCTTTCACTAAAGGTTGATTACTGCAAGGACGTAAAAGACTTATAGATTTGTTCACTTGGCCATTCTCAGACACTGATTTCACGGGATCACTTTGTTTTCCAAACAGACGAACGATAATAATCTGAAAATTTAACAAAATGACTTGCATTAATATTAATGAACTTTTTTGTATCATTTAATCAGTTCAAAGTATCAAATCAGTTCAATAATTAACAGTTCTAAAAATAAAGATTTCTGAAGATACAGTTCGATTGAGGATTGTTCTAAATAAAATCTAAGAGAAAAAAGAGGAAAAAAGTTGTCATGAGTATTACATAAAAATAAAAATTTCATAAATTTAATATTGAGATAGCAACAGCAAATGTCCATCTAAACAAGAAATGTTTAAATGGAAAGACACGTGTGTTGAACTCTATAAACAATCATCCCCAGTACTATTTTTTTAAATAAGTTTACAACCTTTTAAGAATTGAGAATGTTCACTCTCTAGTAGTGATAGACACAGGAAAAACAAAAAGAGTACAAGCAGAATTTTGATAATTGTAAAAAGGTTTTTACTTGTCTCTTCAAATTAATTACTTTCAATTTTTATCTACTGCAAATTTTGGCAAAACTTTTGGATCAAATATATTCAGAAAAAAATACCATAGCAGATATTTGAAACAGTATTTGAGTACTAGACAAAATATATTTTTTAATTCTTGCAATGCTTGCCCTGCATATTTTGGCAAAGTCTTTGCATCAAATTTATTTCAGGCAAAAAAATTTTTTTCCAGAAAGGAAAAAAATTAATTTCATTTCATTAATACTATTTTTCACTTAAATTTAAAGATAGACATTCATATGTAAATTTTCATTTCTGGTTAGGGGGCTTCAGTTTCCTACCTTAGCTATAAACTTTATGCAACAAAATTGAGAAATTATGGTGTTGTCTATCAAAATAATAAAGGGTAATTGATAGTTTTAATACTATTAAACAGGTTAAAGAAAAATTCCTGCTCTGTTTTCATAATTTTAATATAAACTATGAACGCATCAAAAATTCATTAAATCCCAATTTAAAGCCTTGATACTGTAATAGATATTACAAATAAATTATTTAAATATCATAATTTTTATATTCTCTAGAACTGATTTTCAACACATCAGGAATATTTTGACAATTTGTGACAAAATTAAATGTAACACAATAACTCTAGTGAGAATTTAAAGATTTATATCAAAAACTGTGTCAGAGTTCGACAAATTCACTTTGCATTAATATGTGACATTTGATATTAATTTAATCATTTAAATTTAAGGGATCTTGGAAGCCTTTAGAAAAATAAACTTATCCTAGTCTATTGGATTTTAGAAATAAACTAAAACATGAACTTGTGATCTTTGAAACTAAAACATGAACTCCCTGTGATCTTTGAAAACTAGCATTAAATATGCATATTATTTTAAATCTTTTCTGTAGCTTCAGTAATTACTAAAATTAACATACTTTTAGAATGTTCCTTTCTAAGTATAGTAGATTTTGTTAGTTGCTCTTTGTGTTTTCAATGAAAATAAAATTTTGAATAGGTAATTTATTGATAGTGCCTAAGAACTAAGTGATAGATTAGTTAAAAAAAGTGTTATCAAAGAAAAAAAAAAGAATAAGGCAAAGCCTAGTAAATAAATAGTTTACAATTATGCTTTTACTGCTATAAAAATTTATTTAGTAACAGCGTATAAATTTACAAGAGAAGAATTTTGATTCTTAGTTTACTAAAAACTAGTATTCAAGAGAGATATGTAACCCTCATTTGTAGCTTAGAATTTAAAATCAATATAAAATGGAGAATTACTTACCATAAACATAATAATGAGGATAACCAGTAATAAAACAACCCACCAATGCAGTAAAATCCATCTTTTAACAGATGCCATGCTTTCATTAGACAAAAACAGTTTTCTTAGAGTTGCAAGAGGACCAGATGGATCAACCTGGAAATTCTATACATTATTGTTAACAGTAAAATAAAAGATCTAATGTATAGAGATTATAAGTATTTCCATTTAATTTCAAGTAAACAAATTGTCTTACTCCAGGCTACTAAAAATAATTGTAATATCATGTTTAAGTATTTTTCAATAAAAAATATTTTAATGATAATGGAAATGGTTAATATTAAGCTAGGTAATTTTTTTTACTCTTTAATTTGGTTAACATAAATACACTACCCAACAATAATGGACTAGAAACTTTCAGTTTATGCATTTTTAAAGATCTTAAAAAATATTTAGAGGATTATTTTGTAGCTTTAGAGGTATTTAGTTCATGTAAGTTTTCATACTTCGACTTTACAAATCATGTGTCTTGAATCCAAAAGCAGGAAATAAAAAATGATAGCAGTAAGTCTTCTCCGATAAATTAAAAGATCCGCTTTAATATTTTTAAAAGCTTTCCTACAGAATTTCTAAATTAGTCTAAAAAATACACCTAGTTATTGCCTACAGAAATCATTCACTCCAATATATGAGTTAGATTGTATACTGGCCATAACCTTTGTTTGGTTTTAGTGAAGAAATTTGCTTTCTCTATTCACAGCAAAAAATTGTTCTTCAAAAATAGGCTTACAGGCAAAATCAAGCATGGCAGAACAGCCATGTCATAAGTACTTACAACTACTATCTTAACTTCTCTCATCAGGTTTTTGAAAAATTAAATAAATAATAAAAAACTCCCATGTAAGAAATTTGTTAAAAATAGTGATACTAATGAAACAAAACATCTTATGCTGGTGAACTCATTTCATAGTTCAAGTATGCAATTTAGAAGAAGTTGTGAAAAAAAATTAGAACAAAGAATTTATTTATTAATTTTTAAAAAAATTCATAAATAAAACAAGGCGTCCTCATTCGAAATAAGTTTATATTTTATTTAATGCTACTTTTGGAAAATAAATAAAATATTTTTTCCCAATGTACAATTTTTCTGTATACTATAACATAAACAAAAAAAAAATTTAACTGCCATGAAAAGAAAATTGCAGGTGGAATATGAATTTTAAGAAGTTAACTTTTTCTTGTAAAAAGATCAGACAAAAAATTGCACATCAAACTGTGTGTAAAATAGTAAATAAAACCTTAACCTACTGAAAGTGGGAAAAATCAGCAGTAGATAGAAATGTATTGAAAGTAACTACTAAAACATGCTTACATGACTTAACTTTAAGAAATACTTAAATTCATGGATTTAAATGAATATAAGCCAATTGAAAGTAAACTAAATCTGCTATAAGTAAAAATTTATTTTTTACTTCTCTGCACTTTTGAAAGACATCACAATATCCATTGTAATTATCACAAGGTGTTCCAGGTTTGGCATAAAGATCAGGAACATCATATGGGGCAAAATTCCAATCAAACGAAGATCTAAAAAAGCAAAATATATAATGTTCAATACTTATAACAGCATTTGTCAAAACAAGAATGTATAAAATTTAACCCAAAAATTATGCACAAAAGAAGAATGAAATTTTATAATTAAGCCATAATAACATATAAAGTACAGTGTGAGGTGGGATAAATAAAATTAGAATAAAGAGAAAAAATTGCTTATTGCTTCTATGAAAGTACAAACAATAAAATAAATATGTGAAGCTACATCACTCATAACAAGCTACCAGGTTTTACTTTTTTTTATTATTGCCACGTTTTTATAGACCTTGTATCACACATAAATAAAAATCAGTTATCGTATCATAAATTTATTACGTAAGACTCTATTTTATTTGATCAATTAGTTGATATAAGACTTTTTTTTCCCTCTGAGCTTATCAGTATAAATTGTTTATCTATACTGCTAAAATTCTAGCAACATTTGCAATTTTTTCTTAATTTATGAAAATAATTTTTTCAAATAAAATCATAATAAGAGTATTCTAAGAAAAATTTGATTTAGCAAAATTTCTCTTCCTAGAAAGCTACTAGTTAACTTTCATGTCAATAATTCTAAAACATGAAAATTTTGGAGATATCCTTTGATGCAGATAGTTTTGATATTGATTAAATACAAATCATAAATTTCTGATTAATTTAATGTCTTAAGAAATTGAAAGGGAGCCAGCTTAAACTTTTAGAATTACAATTTCCTATTTATTGTGTACATTAAATTCTTACATGATTTCTTTACTTTCTCTAGAATGCCTCTATGAATTTAAAATTATTGCTACGATAAATGAAATTAAGCTGTCAATAACAAACATATTAGTCATAAATAGGTTCATTGAGTTTTTCAACTCTTAGCGCCTATATTGTTTAAAATTTTATTATCAAAGGTGAAGCTAAGTTTTTTTTTTTTTTTTAAATTATAATATTGTATACAATAAAAAATGGAAGTTTTTGACAAAATATTTACATTTAGATGCATTTACAATTTTCCAAATTGTGAAAGGAAGATAAAAAGTTAGTTTAAGATACATCATATGTAAAACAAAATTTATCAAGCCCATCAGGAACAAAAAATCAGTCTTGAGAGAATGTCAGAAAAAATTGGCAAAGGCTTCTTTTATCTCTATATGTATAATGATACAGAACACACCATTCATTTAACATTTATATGAATTTAAATTTATATTGAAATGATCTTACATAGAAATTTGAAGAAAAACTCAATTTTCCAAAAAAAAAAATTGTTTGAAATCACCCCTTTTGCTTACTTGCAACTATAATCATCTCCTGGTAATTTGCAACATAATTCACATGCTTTGGTTGCAGGATCACGCGGACCTCGGCGACATTGACAGGATTCTAATCCATAAGCAACACATATTGATCCTGTACATTCCTTGAAAATAAAATTAAAACTATTATGCTTAGACAGACATGATTTGTTTAATAAATTTGTTATAAATGATTATCACTTACTCCCATGTAACAAACAAACTCTTCATTGCACACTGTTTTATTAGGTTTGTTTGTAGAAGGAGGACATTGAGGACCTTTGCCAGTAAAAATAATTAAGGAAAGTTAAATGAAATGTTTTCATCGCAATTCAGTGACTATAACAACAAGATAAAACACAAGAATTAAAGCTTTTATTTAAAAATTTTATTCAATAGTTAATAACTGAATTGAATAATCTTTTAACCCAATAGTTAGTGACTGAGGTGATTAAATATTTAATCTGATTATAATTGGGAATAAACGACACAGAAATGGATACAAGTTTTTGTGTTAATTAATGAAAACAAAACAATGAAATTTTACTAAAAGAATTAAAGGGTACGTTGTGCAGCATTTTTAAATAAAGTAAAACGATGTCTAACATTGAGTTCAAATAATGTAATTAACTGCATTAATTGTGTTCTCATTCATTACCCTTTTATTGTAAAACTTAATATAATAACGAAATATATGCCAAAGAGGCCCAGGCTTAGGGCCCCCTAAATGTTACAAATTATTCCTTTTTGTGTTTTTCTTTAAGAATTGTCTATTAGAGTTATGAGTTTGCAGAAATTGCGACAAATATGAGCTCAAGCTTACTAATATATCGTAATTTACTTGTATTATAACTAATTTAGAAACACTTTATAATTAAACATGTAAATTTAGTTTAAAGTAATAACCAGGGAACTCTTGACAGCACTGTGCCTAGGGCCACCATATTTCTAGACCAAGCCCGATATATATATATAACTACAATATTAAAGAAAAAATAAATACATATGCATATTTGATCAAAAAAAATGTAGAATATATTACCAGAATGTTTTGTAATTAAGGCAACTACTTATGTATCTTTGAAATGCATGTTAAAAATAAAGTAAAGACGTAGACACTTTTCAAATTGATATTTAAGCAAGGTGAAAATAAAAACATTGTCAAACTCTGATGAATCACTAATATAGAAGATAAGATTAAAAATGTCAAAATTGATAGATTTCTCGGTAAAATCGAAGGTATTAGTAGATACATCAAATTAATTAAAACCTGTTTGAATTCATTAAGCAATCAACCACGTTTTGATGTATTTAATCTCATCTGCCCTATTAATACTTCAAGAGGTTAGGTTCTTAATTATGAAATAAAATCTTAATTATAAATTTATGATCCACTCTCCAGTTTTCTTTTTGTTTCTCGCATAAAGATAAATTTATGAACCCTAAGAAAAATACATAGTATTTGGTTTCATTTTTAACAATTATTCTAAAAATATATATTAATGGTGGTGACTAAGAAATATCTACAACATTTTGATTTTTTTTAAACACTTGACCCTCCGCGGTCGGCTCAGTTTTTATACTTTCCGGTACTGAAATACGGGGTGATTTTTAAGTTACTTTTAGTTTAGTATTTTTCATTTTAAGTAATTTTTCTATATAATTTGCGAAATTCCCGAACCCTCTAGTGCCACCTAGTAGCGAAAATAAGCTTCAGATGATGGTTTTGGATGATGGTCGTACATGGGGAAATGACGGGATCCGTATTGAAATCAGGGGGAAAATTTCTTCGCTCGCGATTTTAACGTGACCCGTAGTGGGGGACAAAACAGATATCCCGCTCAAGTCGCGGGAGCCGTACGCGGAGGGTTAAAATGAGAAATTTTCTCCTTTGTCTATTAAAGTATTTTGAATAAAAATCTCAAGAAAAGGCATGAGCATCCAATTGGAGATATTTATTTACACTATCTAGAGCATTTAATAAAAAGGTTTGTAAAAACTCCCTCAATTTAAACAAAATATTCTTTAAAAGGATATTCGCAATAACTAGGACTTCTACAGCCATTATCTCCTCTGCATTCTTCTCCTATTTTTAAACTACAATCATGAGAACAACATGGTCCCTGGCTGGGGCTAAAATAGAAAACAAATTTTAATAAAATATTAACTAGTAATAATTAATGCAATACACTCTTGAACAACTAGTTCATCAAGAAATGTCATATCATACATAAAAAAAAAGAATCCTGCTCTATCAAATTTATACCAATTTTGGTGAAAAACCTAAAAAAAAATTTTCATCAGTGTTCTTCAAAGGGAAATTATAATTTAATTTAATATAAAAAGCAGAAAAATAAAATAGAAAAAATAATAAGTTCAATTTTTACAATGAGAATAAAAGATTGGAAACATTTAGCAAAATAACACGATTTGTAATAGCTGTTCAAAATATTCAGTTTGTAGAGCTTAAAAGTATTCTATAGTAGATTGCAAGGATAGAACAACAATTTAACTATTCAAATCTTTAAATAAGGTTGTTTTAGATGCAAAACGAATTTTACTTAACAGCTTCCTGATTTTCCCGCATATTTTAAAGTTGATTTTCTCAACTGCATCGAGCTGACATTTACAGGCTTATATCAGCATGTGCTTTAATTGTGCCAAATGTTTAAATACCAAATCAACTACACATGCAGAGTCGTTTATAAGGAAAAGCCCAGTTGGCCCAAACCCAGGGCTCTGAGTTCTGATGGGGCCCCCAAGAGTCAAAAATCAAAAGTCATTAATGACAGTTTCCCAATGACAAAGGCATAAATATAAGTGATTGTCAAGGACAAACGTATGATAGCGTACCAAATATGGCAGGTAACTATTCAGGTTTACAAGCAAGGTTAAAAGAAAAATATCAAACTGCCTTTTTTGTATCATGCCTACCTAGCACATAGCTTAAATTTAATTGGTGAGCTAGCTGTGGGACACGTGTTAGAGGATTATATCCAATTTTTACAGAAACGTAACCCTTTTTAGCCAGTTCTACCATCCATTGGTAAAACACCTTAAGAGGATGCTAGTCGTAATACGTCCATCGGATACAAGGAGGTCTGATCATTCAGGAGCAGTAACGGCACTGCAAAAAAAATTACGGTAAAATTATGGCCCTTCTTCAGACTTTGGAAAAGAACAAAAAAGTGTTTCTCGAAACTAGACTGGATACCTTCTAAAGAAATTGAAAAATATTGTGTTGACAAAATTTTGGGGTGACATGTTATCAAGAAAAAATCAGACTTCAATAAGCATACAGAAGAAGTGGCTTCCTTGATGGGAATTCCTCCATGGAGGATCAGAAGAAGGGGCTTGATGATGGTCTGAAATTGATTGAATCCTTGATTGCTTTTGTGAGAGAACAGAGGAAAGTTCTTTACTTATGAAACGATTTCAAAGGAAAATTTACCTAATTTTAGATATATAGATGAGAAGTCGCATAGATCTTCGACATTTTATGATGAAGATGCAGAATATGTTACATTACAAAGTAGAGAAGATTTTAGTTGAGGTTTATGTCTCAGAAATTGACACATGGATTAGTCAATTCAAATCTCGCTCAATGGCGCATAAAACCAATAAATGATTTGTGCAGTTTTTTGTCAAATTTAATTTTTAAAGTCCAAGGAATTAATGCTTTACAGTGATGATTTTTGAAGATTCTATACCAATGATATGGATGAAAAAAAATTAGTGCTAGAATTAGAACATTTCAAGCATTATTTGACCAAAGAGAATAAGTTACACCAATTAGGCATAGATGATATGTATTAAATAGTGAAAAACAACAATCTCAAAGATACATTTCCAAACATTGACATTTCATTTTGATTTTTTTGTTACTAATGATAACTAATTGTAGTAGCAAACATTCACTCACCACACTAAAATTAATCAAAAAATGAACTAAGACATAGTATGGCTCAAGAAAGAATGTGAGTCATTTGCCAAGCATGAGCATTGAATATGATGTCTTGCAGGAAATTGATTTTAATGATGTGACTGAAAACTTCACCCTTCAAAAAATATTAAAAGTATTGATACCTTAAACTTTCTATAGAAATAATTTATTAAAGCTTTTAAAATAATGCATTTGTTTTTCATTCTTATAATAAAATACTTTTTAAAAATTATTCAAATTAAAAAAATGTTTCCTCTAAAATTACTCATAAAGGGTCCATGAAAACGTAAAAACGGCTCTCTACACACGTTTTGCAATAAAAGGTATTTGTGCAGAACTATATGCTAATTGTAAAAGCAATATATGATGTATTAAACACAACTGATACAATCAAGTTATATACAACCTTTACTTTATTTCATCATAAAAATACTATGTAAATCAAAGTTTTACCTGCAAATAACATTAGGTCTAAGCATACAAGGAGGCTCATCTCTAGGAGGATTAGTCCTCATAGGAAAACAACAACTTTCCTCACAATCTTCTTCCCATCCGCAATCACACTGCTCACTTTTTTCAACAACACCATTTCCACATATGGAATCTTGAATTTCTACAGAATAATCACAAATATTTTTACAATTAAGCTGTTAACATTCAAGGATACAAATCAAATTTACTATCATTTGTGTACAAAACATATGCACAAGAACAATATTAACTGTCTCACACAAAATCTTGACTTTCTACAAAATAATTACAAATATTTTTATAGTCAAAATTTTAACTTCTAGGAAAGCTGAGCAAATATGCTATTAACTATGTACAAAATGTATGCTCTGCCACATAATTAAGTTTAAAAATGCAAGAAGGTGTTTACAGTGATTTCAATAGCATTCTTTAGATGATCAGGAAGAATATTAAGGAAATTATCCAACTGAGAGGAAGGAAATTTCGTCAGTTCAAATTAAAAAAAAAAAATCTCAAACTAGTGCTGTCATTCAATCAGTGCTGGCGGAAGACATTTTCGTACACCGGGTGACGCTGAAAACAGCGCCCTTAACTTAATTGTGGGAAAAGAAGATGAATTAATAAGAACTTTAGAAGATGAATTAATAAGAGAAAAAATAAGAGCTTTTTTCTTTGAATTACCTAGCTGGTGTAGTCACAACGCTGTAGAAAATTGCTTTTTATATTTTAAATTACATTATTTCTACCAGAAAATTACAAAATATAGATAAACCCTAAATGTTGGTTTGCATATACATGCATATGGATAAACATATGAGCAAAATAAATAATGTCTTCAAGGTTAATAACACAAACTTGTCAAAATCAAACTCTGCACTTATTTACAATTATTAATTATAAAGCCAATGAATTCCAAACTGAAGGGTATTTTTTCCACAACAAAACGAAGTTAAATGATGATAAATTTTGCTTAGTTAAAAGAATAAACAGATTTAAAATAGTAAACAATAAATTTTAAAGCAAAAAATTTAGCTCAATGTTTATTTCATAACTTCAAATTATTTCTGCACCAATTAATTAGCATATTTGAGGTTACCCTCTTGAACCAATAAGGTTTGAGTTCTGGAACGTGAAGATTCGATCATTGGATCAAAAGTTATTCAGAATGATCTGTATATGATTTTGCACGCTGTACGTATTTAAATGATATTTCAATCGTATTTTACTTTTAATATATTGCACTTATGTAGAAGATTATTTTATGAAAAAAAATATTGTTGTCGCCGACTGGCATAACACAATTTGTAGGTTTACAAACATCTTTATAAATTAATAAACTCATTCACTTGTCCATATAGAAATTCACTGCCGTTAATATGCCTATTAACTGATCTTAAAGCATTGATAATCTTCCCCCTGAACCCTTGCTTTTTAATTAAGAGAAGAGATCATAAAAGAAATTGTGGAACTCATATGTTAAAAAAGTGGCTTTTCTGTTGCACATTTTTCTTTCTATCTTTAGTAAAACTTTTACGTAAAGAACTATAATTATAAAGAAAGTTAACCAAAGAATTTATAGTTAAAAAAATTCTATTCCCTAACTATATTTTTCAATACAAATAATATTTTTAAAAAAATTCATAATTTAGAAAACATTAAATCTGAGTTTCGCTCCATGCCCCTCTAACCTGGTGCTCCAGGCAGTCGGTTTTGCATTCAATATGGTTTTAGACATTGCTTCATCTTACACTGACTTCATCTCATATTATTCTGCCTTCAGCTCTATTTTAATTTTGCAATGTCTAAATTTTTATCAATTAATGTGCTAAGAATTATATTCTGCATCATACTTATTTGATTTTAATTTTAAGTT
The DNA here is from genome assembly GCF_982258835.1 of Parasteatoda tepidariorum. Lineage (NCBI taxonomy): Eukaryota > Metazoa > Arthropoda > Arachnida > Araneae > Theridiidae > Parasteatoda > Parasteatoda tepidariorum. The sequence continues at coordinate 65,594,556 of NC_141766.1, forward strand.
GTTTTTGACATTAAATAAGCTTAAAATTGTGGATTTTTTTACTCCACCATACTAAAGTGGTTTCTTACAGAGTACTTTTCATTTGTGTTTGTTCAAATTCTTTAACATTTAATATGTATTTAATATTAACTGTTGCATTCTATTTTGAGTGGTAACAGTTTTAATAACTCATTTTATTTAGAAAGAAAATAATCTATTCCATTAGAATCACTTTTAGATAATGAATACGCAAAGCTATGGAGTTAAAAACTTGAGCTAACTTATAAATATGTATATAAATTTAAAAAATTTTAAATTTTAGCCTTCCTTATTCCCAAAGAGAGCTAAGTCATAACATATTACAGATTGCTTTAAGTTCTCATGACTGTAATTGACATTATTTCCAGAATCTATTTTTCAGTTTTCAAACAACTCTATTAAGAACTGACATAAAAATTCAATACCATTGCAGTCAGAACAAGTACAGTTAAAAAAATTAATTTATAAGAATCTTTTCACTGCCGTGCTATCGTGGCCCAAAAAGTTGTATGGTTCCTTTTAGTTTTCTTGCACCTAAAAAAACGTTTTCCTGAAGTTATTCAATGAGAAAGTAAGCGTATAACAAGAGGCATAGTTTTAATGTATGATCGAGGGGAGTTATTGGTTCAATCTTCTGTTGTAGTCGTCGGCTATTAAGACAGATGGGGTGAGATTGCTTTTGTTCTCATTTGGCGCCATCTATGGCCAAGAATTCAACTTCTGCCACACCCATACGTCAAACCCGTTTATAGGGCGGACCCATTCATTCATCCACAGATAGTAATTTTAACCTGAACCAGAGAATGATCAATCTCCAATTCAATACCCCTAGAGGTATTATTTGTTAGAGGAACATGGTGGACATTGTGACCCAACAGATTTAACGTGCACCAGTCACTATTAATGCAGAGAGTTTACGGCTGGCTGAAGCCGAACTCCCGATCTCATTAACGTGAGCCCCCAGTACCCTGCCAACCAGGCTAACCGGGCTCTATCTGCTTCTAATATATATATTCTAATATATATATTCTAAACGTTTAAATAACAAAAAAATTAATAATGAAAACTTTTTTATGTCTGCATCCTACTTACAAGAAAATAGTCCATTAATCAAGTAATATATATGATTTTGGAAGGGGTCTTGTCCCACAAACCCTCTCAAAACTATGCCACTGTGTATAGCTGGAAAATTTTTGTGCAGTTTTTCCCCAAGAGCTAAACACTTGAAGGGCTCATAGAAGAATATAGTGGAGGAACATTTTAAATGACATTCTAAAGAAGTTATGGAAATTGGTTTTATGTGTAGAAATATGATGTTTGTTAATAAATAAAAAGCTGCCCTTTTAAAGACTAGATCATATAAATTAATATTCTATACCTAAACTGACTAAAATTGTTTTTAAACTTGGAACTTATTGAGTTTTCTAAATGTCACTAATTAGATTCCTCCAATAAGTTACTCAATTTCAATTATGAGTAAATAAATGTCAATTGAAATATACCTGTGAAACAACCCTTTAGACTTCTGGCTTTTGTGTTAAGTACAGCATTGATGCTACGGACACTACAAGGTGAAAATTTGTTATTGTTTCTTTTGTCACCAGATGTTGCACGGGCAAACATGATGTAATTTCCATTATCACCTCCTGGAGTGCATACAACATCATCTTCAGGATCATGCTAATTAAAGTAGAAAACAAGAACTTGTTTAAACACTTTAGAATTCCCATTTTAAAAAAGAAATGGGTTAATGTTTGATTAAGAACACTCATTTTTCTATTTAAGCGTTAAGAAAATTGTTGATGGGGTTAAACTTTTGATGTATGTCTGCCAAATTTTTAATTTATGAAATGTACCTTTTGCAGTGCTAAAGGCGGAAACAAATCAGCTCCAAAAACTGATATTTGAAAGAAAAAAAATTATCAACATTTGACAAAGCATTCATGAGAAAGTCATATTTAAAAACCTGTATCCAGATTGATTATAAAAGGAACTGAAAGATTTTGAAAGGCTATTATTAGAAACACAATAACAATTAATCAAGTTTGCCAAATTGTGATGTTTTAATTCTGCCTTCCTTAATAGTGATTTATCAGATTAAGAAAATTCTTTTTGCTTTGTCCTTATTAAATTTGTCATCCTTAATCTGTAAAGTGTATACTTTTAAAAATTTATTTTTCTTACATTAGAAATATAAAATGCATAGTAATTGCATAAAACAACAGATACACATTTTTGAGCAAAATGCATAGTCCCCAAAGTGATGTGAAGGGAAAAATGTGTGGGAGAGATGTTCATTGACTGCTGGCATTACTCGAACCAAAGATCTTCGAGCTGTAGAAAGATACTGTAACCACTGTAGTAGTTCAACCCAGTACAGGAAGAGTTAGAAAACTTCATATATTCCATTTGCTTAAATGTTAGGATATAGCAAACTAAGAGAAAAGGGAAATTAAAATTATCACTCTAGACTAAGCTACTATGAGCATATTTTCAGATTGCAATTCTTTGTATCCTTGAAATAGGGAAATAATATGTCATTGCGGCAGCCACTATATAAAGATTCCTAACTACCTTCAATAGTAATTAGAGCATCATGGTATGAACTGGGAGGTCTTTGGTTTGAATCCTACAAACAGCTAATACACTTTCACACATATCTCCCTCCTCATGCTTTTTGCTAAAAAGTGAGTATATGCTGTTTTAATTTTTGAATACATGGGGTTTCTGAATTCGACTATTATTTGTTTTTGAACTTTTTTGACATATTTTGGCTCAATCTTCAGAAACCCTTTTTTACAGTGCACAGTTAAATTCTTTTCATACACACAGTTATTTTGAACTTCATGGCGAAATTTATTTTAAATCTTTCATCATGACAAAAATCTTGTATAATACAGGATGTTGTCACAATAAAATATTATAAAAGTTTTTTTCTCAAATGAATCGTTGAATTATAATTTTAAGAAATAAGATGCTAAGTCAATAAATCATAAATAACTTTTGGAATCAAAGACGGACAAAAATTTAAATGAGAAAACAAATAATAATATTAAGTAGAAGCAAATAGTGTAAAATTTTATATTAAAAGATGTGTCAAAATGTTACAATAAAAGATGTGTCAACATTTTTTAAAAGAAATTTGTTTTTCTTTAGACATTTTTCCTATATTTCTATATAACAGAAGAACTCTTTCAACACATATGTTTTTTTATGTTAAAATAGGGAATAATACATTTGTATAAATTATTGCATAGCAATGTATGCTATGCACATATTTTATGCTATTTATTTGAAAACTCTGTAAAAATATTAGTAGTGTAATTTATTACCTACCGGTGATCCAAAATTATGTCCAATTTCATGAGCTAGAGTGACATGAGAAACAATAGGAGGAACATATTTTCCATAATTTAAGAGCGTTACTATGCCAGTATTCAAGCTTTTTAAACTGCCCCTGTAGTGCTAAAAAGATATAAAAAATTTAAACATAGAGTATACAAATAAAGTAAATTTTAAATCATTGTTATGTATATTTAACAAATTAGTATTTTTAAAATAATCTCTCAGACTACAACTAAAATTATTTTGGTATCATTGTAAATAATTTTGCTATGAAAAATTATGTTAAACAAATTAGCTATCTTTTTCAATGAGTTTTTTTGTTTGCTTTCTTCTTCTGTGATATAACATATTGTTTCTGTTTAAAATTAGTATTTGGAGAAATGTCCCTCATGTTTTAATTGGAAACAATAAATAAACATTTATCACAGTGAAATAGCTCAGAATTATTTTTAAAAAAATTCCAAATCTACACATTTTACTCTATAATCAACACACTACGTTTTTAGAGACTGTCAAAAATAAAATGAACAAAAATGGTAGAAGATCGCAAATTGATGTATAAATGAGAAGAGAAAAAGGGAAATTTTTTAAAACTTGAGGAATGTTTGACGAGCAAGAGCGAGATTAAAACCCAAAAAACCTGTTTGATAGCTGTAAAAAACGATGTGTAGACATGAAAGACTAGAAGCACCAACAGGTTTTATGGTTTCAATTCTGCATCCTCATTAGTGATTTTTCAGATTATGATTTTTTTTCCTCACTTAAATATTTAACTAGAGCAGTTATCGCTAAAATATAAGATTCTTAAACTTCATTTGTAACTAATTTTCTAAAAATAAATATTAAGTGCAATGATTTTGAAACATCCTGCAGACATGTAATACTGAAATTTGATGACAAATTGTTGCCTAAATTTATCTGTTTGAGAATGGATTGCTTATATAACTATCTAACTTAGAAAAACAGCATATAGAAGTACCATATTTATACAAAACAAATTGTAATAACATTAAGGAAAGGTATCAATTGTAATTTTGGGTAATCCATTTTTAGGCAATAGATTATTTTCAAAAGAAATAAAAAAATTTGCAATAAGAAGAGCTGGTTTATCCTAGATAAAATGTTCCTGTAGTTGAGAAACTTTATTAAAAATTTAAAGCATTCTATTGAAACAATTATTAACATACCCCATTTTTTTCACAAACACCACCAGCATTTTTCAGATCTCCAGTCCAAGCTAAGCCTAATGTTCCGCCCTCAAAATCACGATAAGTAAACATATAAGCTAAACAGAAGGCATCATAATCTTCTTCAGAAAATAACTCCAAAAATTTTTCAACTCCATAATTTCCTGGAAATCTGTACACAGGATCTTTTAAAGCATCAGATGTGTGCACTTTGATTCGCTTAATCAAAAATGATATATTGTCTGGACGTCCGTCTTGATCAAAATCTGAAGGGAAAACAAATTAGCTCAGTAATCTTTTGTGACAAACAAATGTTAATAAGTTCTTTTTTGAGAGTATAATAAGATAAATGAAAAGTATTTATTTTAATATGTGTAAAATAAATAAGTTAAAAAAATATGAGAATTTTATTTTAAAGCTGTCATTTCCTATCAGGTGTCCTATAAAATTCAATAATTTAAAAAATTAGTTAAAAAAAAGTAGAAATTTATGGTTTGTGTTATTCTGTTCAGGAAACTAGAGATTTTTATTAACATATTTAAAAATTAATAACAAAGTTGTCTACAGATGGTGTTGGTGACCAGGCAAACTTTCTATGCAATATTTAAAAAAGCCAAGCATTCATAGTAACAATGTAGCAAAGTTCAAGAACTAAATTACAGATGTCTGTGTAAACATTTCAGTTGGAATGGTCTAACATGTAGCAGAAACATTGTTTTATAGGTCCAGTCACCAGCGGCATTTGTTGATGAAATTAGTAACTAATTTTGAAACATCACGATAATAAACAATTAGTTAGAGTGAACCAGGTTTTAAGATCCATACAAAATCAAATTGAAGACTCACTCGTAACCATCGCTGCAGTACAAGAGAATAAGCAATCCGTAGACTCATTGCTACAAGGCTCAAGGTCATGCACGAATATAAGCACCGCAATCGAGCCAATAGGCAAAGAAGGCTTGAAGATCTCATGAGAATAAATGAACTAGTTTCCTAAGAAGAATGCAGTAAGCTGGGAAGTTTTATCTTTCAGTTCTTCTTTAATTGACATTTAAAATCCTTGGTGTTTTTGAAGAACCAGGAATTTTTCATTTGCAACTTAGTCTCATAGTTTTTTACAAGAGTGGAGACATAGCTTATTACCAAAATTTAGATTTACAACAATATTTACAGTACTTTTTTTAAATAATTTATTAGTTTTTCAGAACAGAATATCAAATAAAAAAAAAAAGTAAAACATGTTAAAAAAATACTGTTAAATGAGAGAGGAATAATTTACAGGCAAACAATTCATTTTTTAAAATTTTACAACAATTTGAATTAGAAAATTAAAATTGCAAATTCGAATTCCTGATTGCCATTTTGTAAGGATCAGATAATTCGGACCCGATTAATAATATATCTATATATGTATACATATATATATATATATATATATATATATATATATATATATATATATATATATATATATATATATATATATACAGGAGGGGTAAAAAGCTCCCCTCATACAATGCTTCCACCGTCACTGTTAATACCCTCTCTACCAATTTGATGTTCTGTTTTTTCATGTCATAATAACCTGATTCATCTCTTGCTCTTTATCCATGCATTATGAGGTGAAAATTACTTGTTTAGATGTTTACAATCAGCCCTTAAATATTTGATCGTGGGTTTCAAAACACCCCGTATGTATCTTCCTAATTGTATTAATAGAGAAAAGTCTAAGTTTGAGTTTTGATATCTAAAAATAAAAATAGCTTTTGATGTCAAAACTTGGATCCATTAAAAAATTTTTGTTAAAATAGACTTTTCTTTATTAATAAATAATTGTAAAAAGTGTTTTGTTAAAACGAATTTTTAGGAATAAAATAAGTGCTAATTCTATATTAAATTAGGTAATAACGACCTAATTTAATTTGTATATGAAAATGAAAGTTTTCTAAATCAGATGAAAAATGTGCGGACTTACAAAGTCTGAGATATTTCTGCTAACCACATAATAAGTTCTTATTAAAAAGAACTAGTATTAAATTTTTAATAAAATAATGAAACTTGACTTAAAATGAGTTCATAATTTAAATTCTATGTTAATAAATAGATAAAAATGTTGAAATAAAATATTTACTACCTATTTTAAAAGTTCCAGGTTTTGTTCAAATCATTTCAGGAACCACCAATGCATTTCTTACTACACTACTGTGTGGTAAAGCAAGTAATGATGTCTTTAAAGGAAACTTTGCATTTCTACAAAATTATTAGCTAAAGAAAGTAAACAAAAACTTATCCAACAAAAAATAACCATGCAAATTTATGAAAATAAAATAAAAATAGAATACATAAGTATTTTTTTTTATATTACAAATGCATATTTAGCTATAAGAACAAAATTTAAATCATTTGTTGAACATAGGTTAAAATAAAAACTGGCTAAATCTTATAAAAGAAGCTGTAAAAGCAACACATGAAGTAAATAATAAACTAAACTTTTATGCAAATGATTCTTTTTAAAAATAAATTATAAAATCCAAACTTTTAATTATAAAATCAAAACTAAAAATAGATAAATAAACAAATATGAAATAATTAGGCTTCCAAATTGATGCAAAGGTACTAATATTTTTTTAAAAAATGTTATGTGAAATAGTTGATTATGGTATAAACATATTTATGATGCAGATATATTTGTCTCAAATATGACTAAAGGAGCTTAACTTTAATATAATTTCTTAACATAACATTAACTTTTTATGTTTGAAATTTCTACATTTTTTATGCAACTTTTATTTTTTAAATTTCTTAATTTTAATTCTGATTGATAAGTAGTAGAAGTAGGTATTTTAACATTTATAATTAAATAAAAAAAATCAGTTTCAAATTTACAAGATTGACTCAAGGACTAGATAAAGTAATTTTTTAAAACAATTTATTGTATTCAAAAAGACTGTGGGTAATGTACTTGTTTCAATTAATGCAAAAATTGAAAAGTTGAGATGGCTCAGGGGATAGAGCGTCTACCTCCTTATGAGGTGATCCAGGTTCGTATCCCAGCAATGGCTGGTTGATACGAACTCTGCTCCTGCCTCTAACCAACCAAAGTGATAAAGTAAAATATACTTAATAGTAGACGGGTCATGGATTAGAATCCCTTTATCTTTGGGAAATTGTAGGAGGTTTTTCTTTTCATGTAGAACAAATGGGAGTTAGTTCCATCAAAAAGTCTTTCACGAAGGCTAGTTTGTCCCAATGCTTGTGACATTTTCTCCCACTTTTCTAACTAATTTATGTTATTTTATGAATCCGTAAAAAATCATAAAAGACTTACATCAAATTTGATGCGGGGTATCAATTAAAAATATACAATTTTTTTGTGTCTCCACATTTAAAAAGTATAATACAATAAATTATAAAAAAGATGAGTATAAATACCTGTGTTTTTATATATACCATTCACTTTCTGTACATGGCGAGTCATAGTTTCAATACAAGCTTCCTCACTTCCCATTTTCTGATAAAACAGATGATCAGCTTGCAAGTATAACATACAAGTACTTTTTTGCGGATCTATTGCTATGTGTCTATCAGTTCTGTCTTCAGACCAATGTGTTCTTTGATTGGATCGAACTCCATACCGTTCAGAATCACCATATCGTTCAAAATTACGATAATGTAATGAATCCCCATCCCTCCAGTATAAAATATCCTCATATGTTTTTGATGATAATAGAGTCCGAGAATGATAGTTAGTCCGGATATGATGAGTTTTATTTCTTAAATGACGAAAATGAAATTTTGAGGAGAGTTTCAAAAATAATGGGAATTCCAAGGAACTATTGTCTTTGCGATTTTTATGTACAACCGAATGTGGGAGATCTGATGATGATGTTATATGATGATGTAAAAATGGACTTTTATCATGTTTATGTACAGATGAAGGTGATTTGTGGGTTATATTTCCAAGAGGAAAATGGACGTCTGATAATCGATAGATGACAGAATGAAAGAGCTGATGTGAATCTGGAAAGTATCTTGAAGACGGTTCAATAAAATACTGTTCACGCTTTGTGTTCACGACAGCATCTAGCAGTCCATTTGATGTTATTACTCCTTCTACTGATGAATCCTCGTCATCTGCAGAATAGAAAAAAAAAGATTAAAAATTTTATTTTATCTATACAAACAAAGAAACTTTTGATGACAAATTCTGTTTTCCCTCAATTGGTAATTTACAATTTAAATTATGAAAAGGGGAGTTCAGGCAAATCCAGAGTAAACCATACATTTAAAATGCTGAAAAAAAATTTCAAAATAACCATCCATCGTTTGTTTGCATTTTGAAAACTTAGAATTACCTTTGGGGGAAAGTAATTGCACAATAATTTATTTATTGCTTTATTAAAACTACATACATTTGTAGGCTTGTGTGCTCAATTTAGGCTTATAAACCTTTGTCAAGTAGAAGGACAGATAGATCAATTCAGAAAAGGACATCACAAAGAATACATCCAGGGCTATGGCGGGATTTGAACCCGCTACCTCCAAGCTTTGCATAGCGATTGGCGGGCGATACTGCTTGGCCTGGGAGGCCCCCTGCAATAATTTATTCCCAGAAAAAATGTAATCTTACAGCAAAATCTTGCGGGAATTTTCTTTTTATTCTCACGCAAATGTTTATGCTAAAAACCTTTTATCAAAATGCAGCAAAAACATTGCAGTTTCAAACCTTTCATCCTAAAAAGACTAAAAATTATTTTTAAAGCTTTTTCTAAAAAGTATTGTCTCTTAGGTGAAATGGTCATTTAGGTCCATAATGGCATTTAAGCTGGTGATGAGACCAAATTGCATTGTCCATCAAAATTTCATGACAAGGTGAATTTCAGCTGAGCATACAAGAGGTTGCGGAAAGAAACGTTATAATTAACTAGATTTAAGATAATTTTAACCTAAGACTAGTCTTCATTCAAGGAATTTTTCATGCTTAAGACAATCTTGATTTAAGGTTTTTATATCGAAGGCTGTTTTCCTAGGTTTTGGAATAGGGTAATGTCCGTAGAATTAAGCAGATTGTCACAGGTCTCGTTTTAAGATTAGAAGGTTTACACATAAACCACATAACAAACCATTTTAGGTTTACATTAAAAGCTTGTCTCACAATGGGCTGGTCGTTAAGACACGTTTCCCAGCAGATCAACGAAGTCAAGCATCACTGGCTGCGGTCAGTGTGCGGGTGGGTGACCACTTCGATCAGGTCTGCGTATGGACCGAGGGTGTGGGGTATTGGTCTTTGTTAAACTGTGCTACCGTAAAGTGCTCTACTTTGCGTGCATGTCGTCGGGCTACTGAAGGGGGGGTGCTATCCCCTCTGCAGAGGTGTGAAAAATTGCCTGTCTTCGGATCATCGACAATAGCCCATTGTGCAGCTCTAGTGCGACGTAAATGAACTGCAATAACAAAAACATTAAAAGGTTTTGGTTGAGTGAAAATAAACCTTATTTTTTTATTTGGGATTAATTTAAAATTTTGATTTTTTTTTAAAAAATTCGATTGCAAGATTAAATGTAAAAAATTTATGGACGGATAATACAGGATTACGCAATGGAGGAATGTAAACCTGCAATATTTTGTTTGCATTTTAATATGAAATTTTTTTTTCCATTATATTTCAAGATATCAAAATAGAAACAAATTATGGATGGGCAACTCAGGATTGCGATTTAGGGCAATGTAATAATTCAATAATCAATGCAATAATAATCAATCGAGCAATAATTTCTGCTTAATAATTTGAAAAAATTTTTTTCATCACTTGATTTGTCATGGTTTACTTTAGCTCACTTTTTCAATACTTAATTTTAAGTTACTTATGTAGATGATAGAAAATTTGCCATATAGGATTTATCCCAAGGTATAGCGCTCTCCTAAGAGTATCTTTTTGTCAAACTATGATTTTCCTCTTTTTAATATTACATTGCAAAGAATTATATGTATACCAATTCCCTATATTTAAGATAATTAATGTTTTAATATATTTTTGCTTCGTTTTTTTTCTTAAAATGTATTCTATAGAAATATTAAACCCAATTTTAATTTGTAAGATTTGAAGTTTTTTTTTAAAAAACTTGTCAATTATCAAAGATATTTACTGTATGGAAAAAGTTGAAAAATACTTAAAACCTTCAATATAAAAATTCGATGTCTAGCTTCATGAAATATATTTTAAAGAGTAAATTAAAACAAAAAATGCTTCAAAATATTATAGTTAACTTATAAATAGACAGTTGGCATTTACATAATTCTCCATAGGTTAATTCTAATTCTTTTCCATAGGTTGATAAGTTAATCCATGGAGATGGAGGAAGTAGAACCAGATGATTTCTTAGGTGAATATTCAAACATATCAACTCCAAAATATTATAGTTAACCTAATAGACAATTGGTATTCATATAATTCTTCTTACTTGAGCTACATTTACGGGCTATTGTCCGGGAATCATTCATAATGAAGATCCAAACACAATACTGTTGTAAGCACTGCCATGACACCATTCTCCGCTTAACCATGAATAGGCATTTCGAAACTGGCCATATTATTAGACGCACTATAAGATTCTCTGTAAAATTATAATTATCAGGTGAGTATTGCAGTATTGTTTTTACTTGGATGAAATCAGTTTGCATTTGTTTACCCTCCTGTATCAATTGTGATTAACATTGCAATGCAATATGTTAAAAATGAATACAAATAGGAAGTATATAAAAAAATCTCCCGAATTAAAACCCATTACATTTATGTTTAAATATAAAAAAAGTATTGCCTATAAACTCAAGCAATTCATGTAATAATTAAAAAACTACAGTGTGCTTAATAATTTGATCTAATTATTATAATATACTAATATAATGCATGGTATAATAAATATTCTACATTTATATAATATATCGTCTACTTTGCCCAATTGATACACTAACGTAAACAAGTGCAAACCGGTTTCAGTGACGTAAAAACAATAAAGCTGTATAGTATCAACTGATAATTAAGATTTCACATAGAATCTTATAGTGCGTCTAATAATTTGACCAGGGACTGTATAAAACAATGCTCGCAGCTTTGCATCCACTATTTTAATAAAAAATATTGGTTTGGGTCTCGCTTAATTTGCCCTCAGATAATCTCATGTTGCTGTAAAGTTGTCTTATGTACTAGTTTTACTAGTATGTTTAATAATCGTAGTGGTAGTTATGCCACAGTCACCATGAAAGCATAATCTTAAATTTTTTCTCTGTTAGCAACTCTAATTTTAGACGAGTTAAGTTACTGAGAAGACTTTATCTAGTTTCCTAGACAGAATGCAAGGAATATTACTTTTCTATCTCTTTCCGCTTTTCTTTAACATGATTTTTCAATTCCTTAGGAGCACTGAGTATGAGACTAAAGTATAAATTTTCGCTGTCGATTTTTACTAATGGAATCGGGATAGAAATTAAAAAAATACTGCAATCCACATTTTTATTTTGTATATCTGTTAATGACAAAAAATAGTTATTATCTTAATCCCTAGGCAAATATTGACAGATAGGCTCGCTTAAAAACTATCCCAGAAAGCATGTAACCTTACGGCAATCTTGTGTAGGAATTTTCTTTCTATTGTCAGGAAAATGTTTGTACTAAAAACCTTTTTTCAATAAAACAAAAATATTAGTTTTAAACCTTTCACCCTAAAAGGATTAAAAATTATTTTTCAAAGCTTTTTTTAAAAAAAATATTATCCGTAATGACGCTTTAGCTGACGTCACACCAGCGATGGGATCCAATTGCTTTGTTAATTAAAGTTTCATGACAAGGTGGATTTTAGCTGAGGATAAAAGACGTTGCGAAAAGAAACCTAATAATTACTTAGATTTAAGATTATTTACACCATTAGACTAGCTTTATTTAAGGATTTTTTCAAGCTTGAAAACCCTAAGACAACCTCGATATAAGGTTTTTATATAGAAGGTTGTTTTCTAAGGATTTTGGTTTGGGTAATGCGCGTAGAATAGAGAAGATTGTCACAGATCTTGTTTCAAGGTTAGAAGGTTTACACGTAAACCGTATTACAAACCTTTTTAGGCTTACATTAAAAGGCTTTTGTTGAGTGAAAATAAACCTTATTTTGCTATCTGGGAATTGTTTTTCAAATTTGCGCTTATTTGCAGTTATTTAGATCTAAGAGAAACAGTATAGTTCAGTCATCAGGAATTAGCACTTGGCTCATAACGTGGTATCCGACAATACTATTTCGCTATTTTTGCGAGAAGGATGTGAACAATCCTGAACGAGGTTGCTAATCGGCGATCGCCTGACAAAAATATTTATTTTGCAATCTTTACGTGCATTTTTTTAACAATAAATATTTCATAAATTAGATTATATTTTTCTTTTGTGAGTGAATAGTTCGTCCTTTTTGAGACATTTTACAGGTAAAACTGAAGTTTTTAAATTTAAAATATATTTAATTAGCTAAAGTAAAGAAAGGTATAATAGCAGATGATAAAGCGAAGTAAGTGACTGAAAAATAATTTACTGTTTGCGTTTGGCGTGCATTTAGGGTTGTCTCAATTTCAAGCACGGAGACGTTTCTAGGGGTGATTGTGAGTCCAAGTCAAAATTCCGGAAAATTTCTTGAGTTAAAAAAAAAAAATTTAAATAAGTTTATTTTTCCTTTTTCTCAATATTTCTTAGTTTACTTAAAATATATTTACAATTTTACAAATACCTATACCATTTACACATACCTATGATGACCTGGAGAAGTAATTAAAATTTACAAATATATCTTTTTTTCTTGAGTTTATTTACTACCACTGATTGTAACCACTACTTACTGATAAAAAATGAATATTAATCATGATTATAAGCTTATAAAGTATCTCTCTGGCTCTCCCTTACAAACAAATAAAATAAACAGTGTTTTTAAGCTCCACCTTTGAAAATTTGATTTCCGGAAACTTCTGTGATCAATGATTTTTTTAAACGTCTGGACCTTCAATCTCCGGAAACTTCCGGATCACTGTTAGCGAAAAATCCGGAAATCTGGATTTTTTCCGGAGCACAATCAGCCCTGCGTTTCTCCTCCTACTCCCGCGATGAAATGAGCTCTTCGTCCGAGGAGGTGGAGCCAAATGCCAACTCCTGGTGAACGAACTATAATTCATCATTGAAATATCTTCAATTCACAAAATCACTCATTGACAAATTTTTGAATATGAATGAAATTTTCTAACTACTTTTTTTGGACTTGATATTTCAGAGCAATTATAATTTTAATAATCTATGAGATTTTTTTTAATAACTATTAAACTATTTTTTATTATAAAAAATATTTTTTTTATTATTAAAAAATACTAGAATATATTTTAATTTGTAATCAGAGCGTCAGAAAAAATATAAGCCGGTGTCCCACTTGAGTTAAAGATTTTAAAATATTTTAAGTTATCGAATACAGTAATATCGCCATCAGTGATATTTACCGATGCCGATAATCGCGGTAAATATCCCAGAAAGCATGTAACCTTACGGCAACGTTGTATCAGAATTTTCCTTCCATTGTCACAAAAATTTTTGTACTAAAAACCTTTTTTCAAATGAAGCAAAAATATTGCAGTTTCAAACCTTTCATCCTAAAAGGGTTAAAAATTATTTTTAAAGCCTTTTTTAAAAAGTATTGTCACTTACGCTTTATTAGAGAAAATAAACCTTATTTTGCTATCTGGGTATTGATCATAATAATAATCGAATTAAACACTATCGTGATAATTATTGACAATGATGCTGACGTAGGTGTTGAGTTTGACTAATTCGCAATACCTATTATTAATTTTAACTCATTGTCTTTATAAAATTTCGATCAAGAAAAATATTTAAGGAAATGTTAGAAAAGATGTTTGTTCTTGAAATATCCATTGTAATGCAAATTAGCTTCATTGAAAACTATCGCGATATATTGCGAAATATTGATATTTCCCGTCATAATATTGCATTCCTAATTACGGCATTACCCAGCATTCGTGTCAATCCAAAACATTAGTAAAATTAAGTTTATTTTTTCCCTATTTGAAAGTTTAACAAATGGAACTACTATTAAAACTATTCTACTAAAAGTGTAAACATTTTAATACGCAAAAAGAATCATTATATCTTCTTAGTAAATCTTAAAAAAGAACAATCGAAGTTAAAAATACTAACTAATGCAAAAAATAGTCACGCTAAAATTCAATCGAAATAACTATTTTAAGCATCCTAAAGCTCAAAAATAAATTTTATTGATTTCTGAGTATCAAATTGCAGGGCAGTTTTTATAAACATTGGTTTGTAATCACGCCATTCTATTACTTCTTTCTATTGCAAGAATAAAAATTGATTTTAAAGTAATATCGCTACAGCGCCTGCTTAAACAATAATTTGTTTACAGTTGTGTAGTCTTGTCAATAATCAATCACATGCATTTCTATATTATAAAGTAAAGAAAGAAAGATTCACCATCTAAATGGCCTTTTAATACTTTATTCATATCATAATCAAAAATCCCTCTACTAGATGATTCAAACAAGACATCTGATGCAAAAATAGAACTTTCTGATTTCATTCTAAGTTTAAAGACTCTGCAAAAATAAAATATACATTAGACAAACATATAAAATACAGCATGATTATAAAATAACATTTGGTTATTTACTTGAGATACATTTACGGGCTATTGTCTGGGATTCATTCATAATAATGATCCAAATACAATACTGTTGAGCACTGCCACGACACCTGGATTTTCACTATTCTCCGCTTAACCATGACTGGGCATTTCGAAACTGGCCAAATTATTCGACGCACTATAAGATTCTATATAAAATCTTAATTATCAGGTGATACTATACAACTTTACTGTCTTTACGAGACTAAAAGCGGTCTGCACTAGTTAACGTTCGTGTATCAGTTGGTTAAATAAAACGATATACACTATCTGGCCATTAATGACCGGACAACCCTCATTTCGGATACATGAGGTGCTAGTATCAAGTCAGTAGGGCGTAGGGCCGCCACGCGCCCGAATCACAGCTTTAAACCTTCTAGGAAGGCTATCCACTAGGTGTTGGTACACGGCGGCAGGTATTGCCCGCCATTCCTCCTGGAACATGGCAAAGAGTTGAGTGGTGGTTTTGGGGCGTTGTGGTCTGGCCCTCAACCGGCGCTCCAACTCATCCCAGAGATGCTCAATTGGATTGATGTCGGGACTTTGGGATGGCCAGTCAAGCTCTTGCACCCCCATTTCATCGAACCAGTCCGTGATGGCATGTGCTTTATGAATGGCAGCGTTATCGTGTTGAAACACAAACGGGCCATTACCGAACAGTGCTTGCCACAGGGCATTCGGTGCTTGCCACAGGGTGGGAAGCACCGAATTGTCCAGAATGTCTCTATACCCTTCTGCGTTCAAGGTTCGACGCACTAACACCAAGGGTCCAAGGCCAAACAATGAGAAACAGGACCACACCATAATTCCTCCACAGCCGAACTTCACAGTGTCCGGTCATTAATGGCTAGATAGTGTATAATATAAATTCGACAATTGGATAAATTCGACGATATATTATATAAATATAGAATGTTGATTATATCAAGTATTATATTGGTATATCATAATAATTAGACCAAATTATTCAATGAACTGTAGTTTTTTAATAATTATGTGTTTTGCACGAGTTTATACGCGATACTTTTACATTTAAACTTACATGTAATGAGTTTTTATTCGGAAGATTTTTTATGTACTTCCCGTTTGTTTTTATTTTTAACGTATCGCGTTACAATGTTAACCAATTGGTACACTAACATAAACAAGTTTAGTAAAAACAATAAAACTGTATAGTATCACTTGATGATTAAGATTTCACATAGAATCTTAGAGTGCGTCTAATAACATGGCCAGTGACTATTTTAAAGTCCCGTCTTTATGGCAGTGAATCAAATCCCAGTCTAAGCCGTGGTAGACAATAAATAAATAAACTAACAAAAAATAAAAAAATTGGCTTAAAATTTTGAATAAAGGTATAATGGTTAGTGTTGATTATCCACCTTTTGCGGTTACGATAACAGGAGGATTTTTAAATATTCATAGACGTCTCAAAGAGCGAGAAAAGGGTATTCTAAAAATTTGAGATATAACAGCTATTCAATGCACAGTGATTTGCATCTTTTCATTTCTGTCTAGCGTCACCACTATTTATTTCGATTTGATCTCTTGTTGCACACGCATATCGCTGCAATAGCGGCACAACTCAAAAAATCAAGTTTTGGGTTTAACGTTTTTATTGCATAAGAAATGCTTTCGTTTGCTTAAACGCGTTGAATTATCAAGTTGAATTATGAGTTGTGCAAGTATTGCTGCTAAAAGAATGAGTCTTTTCATATTTACACCAGGTCTTAGTCCAAAACGCGTGTTTTTTTAAACTGTGCCACTATTGCAGCCCATGAGCGATATGTTACAATAGGCTTATAATCTCTGCCTCTGTTCATATTGAAAATACAGTTCCAAGTTAAAGTTTTTACTGTGAGGATAACCTTTCAACAAAAAGTAACGGATGATTTTATTTGAAAATTTCAAAATTTTCTAACAGTAATTGTAAGCGTTAGCGCTGGATAATCTTTTCAACAACGCTCTTGAGGGGCCTCCCTGGCCGAGCGGTATCGCCGGTCCAAACGCTCTGTTAAACGTGGAGGTAGCGGGTTCGAATCCCGCCGTAACCCTGGATGTATTCTTTGTGATGTCTTTCTCTGAATTGTTCTATCTGTATTTTCTACTTGACAATGACTTATAAGCCTATATTGAGCACACAAGTCAGCAAATGTATGTAATTTCAATAAAACCAAAACCAAACCAATGCTCTTGAGCGCCTATCTTATAAATATGCATCTTTATACAAAATTTTATTTCATTCCCTCAAATTACACGCTTAACAGGGGTCATATCGCTGGTTCAAAGTTAAAACGACACTTCTCATTCAAACAACACTAATTATATTTGCAGAAGTGTCGTTTTAACTTTGGATCAGCGATATGTTTATTTTATAATCATCTTGTATGTATTAAAGAAATTTAAAACATGTTTTGAGAAAGTGTGTCCGATCAAGACAGTATAGGTAGATTTTTTACTCGCAATGTATAAAAACGACCCATTAATAATATTTCTGAATTCTATGACTATTTGTTTTTGAGAAAAAGATAGTTTTTTCTTATAGCCGTCGTTGAACAGCTGACCTAATATTTGGGTTTATGACTACTAATGTTCAACTACGTAGCCTTGTAATTTTGAACCCAATTCAGAAGACAAGGGAACACCTGGATAAAGAATAGGGAGAAGTTTTGCCTTCGTGGAGTACTTTTTGATGGAACTAACCCGCTTTAGTGTTACATGGAGAGGAAGACCACGAGAACCTCCCACGGTTAGTCTGACGGCAGGGGGACTCTAACCCATGATCCGTTTACCACTGAGGATATTTCACATCAGCACTGTGGTCGGTGCAAGCCGGATGCGGAATTCGTGTCGACCGAGATTCGAACTCGGTTCACCTTATTGGAAGGCGAACGCTCTACCCCCTGAGCCATCGCGATTCAACAAGTGTTTATTGTATGGAAAAAAGGATTTTTTAAACAAAAAGTAGTACTTAGACATAGCCAAATTATTAGACATTAGATAACGCCAAATACGTTTTCACTTTAAAATAATTTATTTTGAATTGATTGTAAATCGTATTGGAAAGCGAACGCTCTGAGCACAGGCCGCCTTTACTTCCCAGGCGAGCCCATCGATCTGAAGCCGGGTGGGCTTCAAGTCGGCACTTTGCATCGACCTCAGTTCGTTACAATAAGAGTTCGGTGTCTCAACCACATACTTCGTGGCTCCCAATTCAGCTATTAAACTAAATAATTAAAAGAAATAATCTTCCACATACATCGCGGCTCCCAATTCAGCTATTAAACTAAATAATTAAAAGAAATAATCTTCCACATACATCGCGGCTAGTACCGCAGTGGACTGATCGTTAAGACACGGTTCCCAGCAGATCACCGAAGTCAAGCATCACTGGCTGCGGTCAGTGTGCGGGTGGGTGACCACTTGGATCAGCCTGCGTAGGGACCGAGGGTGTGCGGTATTGGTCCTGGTTAAACTGTTCTACCGTAAAGTGCTCGACTTCGCGTGCAGGTCGTCGGGCTACCGAAGCGGGGGTGCCACCCCTCCGCAGAGGATCAAAATTGTGATGGCATGTCTTCGGATCATCCTCAGGGATGTTTCCCAGACCGTCGCCAATAGCCCATTGTGCAGCTCTAGTGCGACGTAAATGAACAACAACAACAACTACAACAACAATTCAGCTATTATACTAAATAATTAAAAAAATAATTTTCCACATACATCGCGCAGCATTTACAATAATTAGTATATATAAAAGAAATAACGCTTGAAATCATTAAGATTGAATTTTAGTGCGGGAAAATCCGATCATTAGATCCAACGTTACAAAGATTTTACATTAAGAGTATTACCAATTTTTTTGAAAAAAAAAATGCAAAAAATCACATACTTTTTTATTTTATTAATAAATACAAGGAACTAAAACAAAACATAATACACAAGTTCTAAGTTGAAATTTTAATTTTTTATGTGTAAAAAATATTTAATTTACCATCCCAAATTATCTCGGGCAAATGAAAAAAGTTAAATATTAATCTTTGTATGTGTTCACATCTTCATAATCTGAAAAATCATCTGCATAACTTTCACTTTCGCTCGCAAACGTCTTTTTTTTTTTAATTCTTTTTTTATGTAAATTCATCAAACATCGTATATACAATTATACAAAATGCGTCTGCAGTCCCACAAAAACCTACAAAACAATATTGGCAAACTTTCAATCACGGCAGATTATTATTACTTTTTGTTTCGCTTTGGACCGAAAAAAAGCGTGATAAAACAAAACGTATTGACGAATTCTGCTAAGCCCGAGTTTACTCGGGATAATATTTTCAATATATACATACCCGAGGTAACTCGGGATAATCAGGGAAGCAGTTAAGATGAAGTTTACTGAATAATTTTTTAGCCAAAACAAGTATTTCTGATCTAAATGATATAAATTTAATTTAAAGCAGATTTTAAATTGAAAAAAGATATTTTAAGGTATTCGTAATAAAAATGTTCAAGTTTTGTAATTTTTTTAAAATTTAAAAATAAATATTAATTTGAGAGTACTTTCCCTCAGCATCAAAAAAAAAAAATTCTAATATTCATAAAAAAGAAAATTAAGTTAAAGATTTAAAATAACCTATTTTAGTACTTTAAGCGTAGACGTAATTAAAAAAAAACATTCTGAAAAATTTCCACGATTCTAATTCCGATTAAAAAAAAAACTCTTATACACTTACAATTGTTTAATAAGCAAAGAAAAAGTAAATCTGTTTGAATCTTTGAATTGAAAGAAAATTATATGCCATTTGCGAAAATATAAATCCAATTATTTAAAAAACACGCAGATTAGATCATTTCTTCTAAAATAAATAAAAATGAACGAATATTCGAATTTTGGTATAAATAGCCAATTATTTTTCGATGTTTCTTATACTAACTTATTAACTTGTAAATTCTATTTGTATAACATAATTGAATATTCTTGAAAAAGTATTCAAAGTAAGTACCAAAGAATCAATTTTGCACATTTAAGAAAAACTTATAATACGAGTAAATTTAATAAATTCATTTGTATTGGGTTAAGCGTAAAAATAATTTCAAATCGATATTGTCACCTTTAACTTCATTGTCGTTATATTGCAAATGAATAGTAATACAGTAGAAACAAAACAAAACAAAGCTGGGGCATAAAATAAATTTTGTTGACTAGGCTATCTCTTAATTGAAATTAATGGGATAATACAAGATTTACAATCAGTTGTCAGTCAGTCAGAATGTCCAGTCAGGTTCGAATCTATGCAATGTCTGGTCGGTACGAATTATGCTCCCGGTCGTACTAACCATACCCCTGACGTAAAAATATCCTCAGTGGTAGACAAACAATGGGTTAGAATACCTTTGCCTCTCGGATAACAGAGGGAGTTTTTCGTGGTTTCCATCTCCATCTAAAGTAAAAGCGGGTCAGTTCAACAACACCTAGAAGAGAGAAGGCCTCTATACGTGCTACCATAAAAAAGTAATGCGATCCTTTAGTAGTCTGAACGTCGAGATATCTTTCAACTTACCCCTCCGCGCAGTTTAGTATCGCGAATGTTTTTATATCTTTCTTATCCCATCCCCACTGCGCAGTTTATATTTCATTACGTTGAACTATTAAATTGAACCACGCGGAGGACTTTTCTCGCTTAGGTAGTGTTGATTAATACATCAAAAAGTCCTCTACAAAGGCTAGTCTGTTCCAATACTTAATCCAGGAGTTCCCTTGTCTTTCAGGTTATGTTTAAAATTTAAAAGCTACGGCGTTGAACATGATAGGCGTAGACCCAAAAATGAGTTTGCCGTACAACACCGGTCCAGTTAATGTATATGTTTGTAAATTTCAGCAATCTTTGTGAAAGAATGAATTTATAGTTGATAAAACCATAAAACTTGGAAATATTACAAGCTACATATTTTTAATATTTTTATGATTTCATTAAACGTTTTTATTCGAAAAATAAATTTAGTTAAACAATTCTTAAAAATGGTCTACTTACTTATTATGTGCTGTGAACTGCAACCGAATTTCAGATTTAGGAGAACGTTTGGACCGATAATTTTGTTCATTCAACTGTTTTTGGCTATAAAATAAGGGTTCGAAGTGAAGAATGAAAGGATTTAATCCAAGTCCTAAAAACAAAATTTTTTTTTACTAAATATAAACATGCAAATATATAAATTGAAATATATAAATTGAAAATGATTGCAAATAATGTAAGACAATTTGAAAGTTATTCATAAACCATTAAATTTAAATGTAGATATTTGGCTCAAAGAACAGTTTTCAAAAAAGAAACAATTTTTACTATTTTTTTTCTCAAGTGGTCAGAATAAAAAACTGGTGCAAAGAAATCCAGTTATGAATAGCGAAATAGAAATCGATATAAACATTCAAAGCAGGAAGAAAATTCTTCTAAAAAAGTAAAACAAACGTGATTTAGTCATTTTAAACTTATTTTTCTTACGTTATCCGCGGTACAGGGAATATAGAAGTTGCTATATCAAGTATTAATATTATATCTGTAGGAGTAGAAACAAGTTTGTGATAAAAACGATCATTGCATAGTTATAGTATTAATATTATTTTATTGAAGTTAAAGAAGGTTTAAATTTTTTTTGCGATAGAAATAGTCATTGAAAATTGATAGTATTCCTAACAATTCTAAAGGAGTTAAAGCAGGTTTTATACATTTAATTATGGATGGTGTTTTCAATATAAATGTAAACAATAACACTCTCGAGCTCCTTATCTGCTCTAGTTCCGGTAAGAAAGTTTGCAGCTGCTTACTACAGCTTATTATGCGAGGTGATATTTTCAAACGGAAAATTTTATTTTCAATAAAAGAAATAAATTGGATAATTTTTGAGCTCAAATCTGCCGTATTTCGTAAGATATTAATGTTATTAAGTAATTCTGGTGAGTTAGAAGTTAAAATTTGTTTCAGTTATTTACAGATATATTGTTAAAAAAGGTGACATAGTTGCTAGATTTTGAGAAACTCGCTTTTTTTTTTTTTTTTTGCAATCCTGATTTGGTCTTTTTTCATTTGTTTATTACTGTTTGTTCGTGTTGCAAGCTTAGCATCGTCTTACGTTAGTGATAGTATATTGAAGACTTAGAATTTATTGTAAATCTCTAATTTATTTATTATTACAGATATATAAAATTTGCAATATGCGTTGGCCTCTAAATAAGGATGGCAGTTCAGGAGTGTAACTGCAATAATTAAATATAAGTTTTTGTACGTCTGTAATTTATTTATTATTACAGATATATAAAATTTGCAATATTTGTTGGCCTCTAAATAAGGATGGCAGTTCAGGAGCGTATCTGCAATAATTAAATATAAGTTTTTGTACGTCTGTAATTTATTTATTATTACAGATATATAAAATTTGCAATATGAGTTGGCCTTTAAATAAGGATGGCAGTTCAGAGAAGTGCATCTGCAATAATATAAGTTTTTGTATATCTGTAATGATAAATGTAAACTTGTCTAGAAAACTAAAATAATATAAAAAATAGATTACGCATTCTATAGTCTTAAATAGATTTTTAATAAACTTTTAAACTGTTTAAGGGAGTTCTAGTAATGAGCTTCAAGGATTACAAACATCAAATTTCCATTTAAAGAATAAATATACAAAATGCAAGATACTATAAAAATAATCAACACAAATAATAAAAATAATCATAAGAATATGATGTTTAAACCAATTATTAAGAATATAATGTTTAAATACCAAGAATATAATTTGGAGACCAATTTCCAAAATGGCATATTTTGAGCAAAGTAACAGAACAGTTTAAACAAAGTAACATAATAACAGATCATTTAAATGATGATTAAAATGAGATGAAATCAAATCCGAAGAAGAATATCTAATAGACTACATTTAATATTACATTTTAGATTGCTGACGGGTAACTCTGATGATTTCTGAAGTTTTAAACATCTGTTTAATGGCAGAGTATTGGATGAATATTGAAATGCAATTAGAGCAACATGAGCAATACGGTAATGGGGTTTCCGCCGAAAGGCTTATTAGATGTCAAATATAGCCACTGTAATGATGCTTATAAGCCGCATGGCAGTTGGGAATAGAAGATTTGTAAATAATTAATAGGAAATATTTTACGATTCATATTTCACAAAGTTTATTACAACAGTTGAAGAAGAATATAATTTGATATATACATATATTAATATATATATGTAATTTGCTTCATACTTTTTCTACCAAATATATTTTTAGAATTATTTTGTTCAAATAAGCACTGTTTTTATTCTTTTCTTCTTGTTTTTAGTAGTTAAATTAATTCATCGATTTTTAAGGCATTTTTTACTTTTGCTCCACGTCGGTAAGCTTGTTTTCTGCTTTCTTTTATCTTTAACTCATTTTCAATTGCATTTTTATTTTTTAAGCGATATAGACGCATTATAAAGAATAATTTTTATCTTAGGATAATTATTCCTTACTTGGAAATATCGCATTTACCATCGGAAAGGAATGAGTCTTCATGAAAACTTTTACGTTTTCCCATTAAAAATTTTTTTATTTTACTTTATTTTATAATTCCTTTTGGCGTGATTATCTTTGATTTTTGCATATATTCTATTGTAATTTATTCCCAATCGTATTCCCAAACAATTATTATGATTATTCCATTAGAACATGTTATCGTATGATTATAAGTGCCAATTCTGATAAACAAAACGGACAATTAGACGAACAAGGATTGACTCAACTTTGGTCAATAATGAAAAAACGTAATTTTTTCATATTTCTCTCCCCTTTTCAAAAATCTTGAACTGCAGGCTGTCTTTTTCTTATTGTTGGCAATATTTTATTGAAGAAAAGGTGCAATGTTCAACACCGTAGTTTTGTAAATTTGAACCTAATCCAGAAGACAAGGGAGCTCCTTGATCAGTGTTTCCCAAAGTGTGGTACGCGTACCCCCAGCGGAACGGGAACAATTTAGAGGGGATACGCGTGCTCATGCGAAATATCTTGCCACAAACGAAATTTGAAATTTTTTTTATTTAAAAACAAAGCTAGCCATGAAAATTTACGATTACTTATTTTTCTATTGGCTATTTTTTGCAGAGTTAACAGTTAATAGTTAGTGGTGTCAACAGCCAGTTGTGATTTTTAATTTTTGGGCTATTTTTTTATAGTGAAAAATGTATTCATATTTTATTAGTGGTACACAGCGTCACAAAAAATTTAGAAAGGGTACACAAAAGTCATAAGTTTGGGAAACACTGTTCTAGATCAATCGTTAGGCCATACTACCCGGAGGATTTTTTGATGTGGCTAACCCGCATGTGACGTTACATGGAGAGGAATCTCACGAAAACCTCCCCCGGTTAGCCCTACAGATAGAGGATTCGAACAAATGATCCATCTACCACTGAGGATATTTTATATTGGCGCTATGGTCGGTACGAGCAGGGAGCAGAATTCGTATCGACTAGCCAACACTGTGATTTGAACCAGGGTTACGACTGGGAGACGAGTGCTCTATCCTCTGAGACACCACGTCTCTATAAACAAAATAAACAAATAAGTTCAATAAATTGAATGATGAAATAATTGTTTTCCTCCCTGAAGCCATAATCTATAAGAATTCAACTTGAAAATAAATGACAGTAATACCTAGACATTTTAAAATGACCCTTTTAGAAAGACGAATAGATTTGACAAATACGAATAAGTTCGAAGTCATAATATAAACGGTAGCCAAAAGAATGAACCAAAAGGTAAAATCCTTACAAGATTGAAACTTGGCGAGAAAGAGGTGGCTGAAAGAACAGTTTCTCTCCCTCTTGTTGTCATGGCAACACTTTAGTCAATGATTGCAATCTCGATTGAATTTATGCCATCCCTATATCTCCAAGTAAGCCAAAAGCCGGCGGTGCTGTTATGGTCTGGGGGCGAATCTTCAATCAATAACGAAATCTGACAACGACACTTTAAAGTCGATGCTCACGATGCTTAATTAATTTATTCTCACGCGTTTTCAGCTTTTTAGCTAATGACAGAGGGGGAGTGGTTAGGAATACCAATCAGCGGTTGGTGGGGGCACTTTTCAGACAAAACGAGATGGATTTTAATTGCTAAGGGATAGCAGAGTTAATTAGTTGAACTTGGTAGGATAGAAAGCATCTCTCTACTACGACGTAATAACGGATGAAACTTCGGAATTTGTGACGGAGAGGGAGGAGTTGATGATAAATGAAAAGATCATGTTGACAAACATGATCTTAATTAAGGCTTGTCGGAACATTTCGTTTAATTTCACTCGGTAATTGTCAACTTTATGACAATTTAAGAAAAGTTGCGAAATACGCATAATGATGATTGGCGAAAATGTTAAAATGGTTAATTCAGCAATAAAGTTACAATTCTATAAATTCTTTATTCAAAAGTATTCATTTAAAATGAAGCAGAATACTCTGAAGCATTGGAATTCAGCTAAAATAGTTTTATAGTGTTTTTTTAACACCAAGTATTCCAATAATTTTGTTGTTGTTGTTGTTAATTTACGTCGCACTAGAGCTGCACAATGGGCTATTGGCGACGGTCTGGGAAACATCCCGGAGGATGATCCGAAGACATGCCATCACAATTTTGATCCTCTGCGGTGGGGATGGCACCCCCGCTTCGGTAGCCCGACGACCTGCGCGCTAAGTCGAGCACTTTACGGTAGCACAGTTTAACGAGGACCAATACCGTACACCCTCGGTCCCTACGCAGACTGATCCAAGTGGTCACCCACCCGCACACTGACCGCAGCCAGTGATGCTTGACTTCGGTGATCTGCTGGGAACCGTGTCTTAACGATCAGTCCACTGCGGGACCCAATAATTTTCACATACTTGATAGTTGTTACTTGTTTTGGTTATTGGTTACTTATATTTTATGAGTCATTTAAAACACTAAACAATATAAAAATAATTTTACAATATCTGAAATTCACCTGTTCCTATCTGTTGATAAAATGTGGAACTCCTTCGTTTTTCGAGCAGCGATTTTCAAATATCGAACGTTTTTGGAACACCGAACACTCAAGCCTCAAAACACTTTTCCTATCGTCTGATAAACACGGGTATCACAACTACGAAGTACCCCAAGTGAACTTTCCCTTACGTTTTTAAGTCATGCTTAGTTTATAATACTGTTTGATTTTGAAAGCTTGTATACGTAATCCCGTTGATGTTTTAAGCAATGTATCTGATAAAAGCTCCTGTTCTTATTAAACTGTACATTCAACGCGATTCAATAACTTTAAATACCAAAAAACCATTTTGTGGTAGTTTTATACAAGCCAGTTTCTTCTTCTACAAGAAACTGGCTTAGGCAAAATGTTAATAACATAACAATACAATTTTTAAATATGTTTTATCTTCAGTTGTTATACCACATCCTACACTGCTAAAAATTTTCTTTCAAAAATTATGGTAAAATAACTGGCAGCTGTCTGTCCATCCGATTAACCGTTAAGTTTAAGGTAAAGAACATTTTTTTCCTTTATGGTTTTGAAACCATTAACAAAAAGTATGGTTATAAAACCATGGATACAAAACTAGGCTGTTTTTTAACCATTTACAACTAGCATTTTTCAAAAACGTACAAAAATATTAATTATTTTGCTAGACATAAGAGCTTGGCTTTTCATAAGGTAATGGGCATTGGAGAGTGTCGGACACTGGAAATTCTTCATGTGTTGAAGGGAAGGGAGGAAATATTGGGATGTCAACACTAGGATGCGAACTTGCCGGTCACGAGATTGACAGATAAGTCAGCTCGGCTATGATATATATGTACGCAGTTGCAAAGAACTAAGTAACTTCATTAGGAGGTTCTGTGGGTGCGATAAAATTCTGGTTGTTTAACCGTATTAGGTGAAAGAAGCTAATAAACAGTCTTTCTCAAACTTAACAGGTTGATTACCATTTTATTTATGGTTATTTTACAGTTTTGATTAAATATGGTTAAATAACCATTCAATAAATTGTTTTTTAACCATTTTTTCCGAGAAATTTCTAACAGTGTAGTCACTCAAGAATCTGTCCTGTCAGAAATCTCGATTGATTTCGAACTGATATGAATTTATTGATTAATTAAAACAAAACAAATTTGCTATTACAAAACAGATAGCACCAGTTTTGATATTTCATCCATATGCTAAAATTCACACTAAGTACAAAATAAATTAGTTTTTTCATATGCTCATTTTGTAGACATGACACAATAGTACGGAATGGCATTTTCAATTAAGTCTATTTTTCACTATTATACAGCATAAAAAAATCAGATATTTATTCCTATTTTTTGTTTTCTATATTACCCAATAAAATATTATTTAGATCAGCTCTTATAATTTTAGTCCCAGCCACAGCCACAAAAATTAAATACATTTTCCAATAAAGTAATAAATTATGGGTCCATCCTGATTTGGAGAATTGAAAAAATGCTTTTTTAGGAAAATGTCTTAAACTGTGTAGATGAAAATTAGAAAAAAACCAAGAAAATTTCCTATGGTTAACCCCGGAACTCTAACTCAATTTTCTACTTATTACTAGGAATAATTTATATCAGGATAATACGAATTTAACTCCCATAATTGAGGAAAATGCCAAGCAAATTTCTCATGGTCAGCCTCCAGGATTCTAATTGAAATATTTATCGACTGCTAGAAATAATTAATATCAGGATAATATGAATTCAACCCCCATATCAGCATAATAATTTAGAATAAGTTATTTGAGAATTTCGTCCAGAAAAACACGAAGTTTATAAGTAAAGCTAAATAAACTGTGCGATAACAAGTACTTTGTTTCGAAAGATGGAAAACAATGGATACATGTTTTATAGAACTAAACTAGTTGGAAGAAATTCTTCAGAAAATCATTTTAAAGAAACTTGTAAAATATTCTTTTCGCTTCAGGTTAAGAAGAAATAGTTTGTTGCTGTTTAGGAAAAATTTGAAACAAAGTCACTCCAGCCCCTGGAGCAAAATTTGTGCTTTTTCTTTCCTTTTTTTACAAAACAATTCGCTGTTTAAAAATACTTTATTTTTTGAATCTGTAGAAGCTAATCTCTTTTTAAATACAGACTAAGTAAGAAATATTATTAGTATTTAAATAATTATTAACGATTTTATAATGTTATTTGTTTTTAATAAAAAAATCAGTTTTCTCATAAAATAATAAATGCCTGAGAATGTTTTTTTTTTTTTTTACTGTTATTGAAGTATTTTTCATTTTTTAATATTTAAGCAACACGGTTTATTGTTATGAACATAAGCTTTGGTAAACGTCCATATGATATTTATTTTCAATAGAAAAGCAGAAGTTTTATTACAAAAATTTCATTTTTACTACATTTATAATATGCACTAGATACACGGAAAAAAATTCTGGTAAAATAACTGTACCGTATAGTGATGACATTTCTGATAAAAAAAATACATCATACTTGGTAATTTTTCCGTTTCAGTGGGCCAGAAGTCTATGATCTTTAGCCAAAAGTAAAAAACTAAAATATGTGTAGGCAGTTTTAATATATCCCAAATTAAGTATTCATAATCATTCCAAACATTTTAATTTACTTTTTGGACCGACGAGAGTACAATTTAATGAAAAATATGTTAAAAATTTTTTTTAAAATTTATTTATTAAATTTTTATTTCAGAAATATATATAGGAATTTCACCTTACTGTTACATTTTTATCAGAGTAATTAGTGTTAAATTATAGTACAATTTTTCAATTTGTTGGATTAGTTAATATTCTTGACAAACTTATAGTTTATATCCTATCATTTGACATTTTACAATGTTTGAATGACTTTCGAAAATTAGTTCCAAAAAGCTCCACGAGGCAATTAGCTAAACTTTTTTTTTGTTGTCTTCTTTGATGTTTCTTCTTTCGAAAAACCTGCCCCATTTTGCCCATATTGCAAAGGTGGACTAAATATACCGAAAAACAAAAATTATGTTTTTTATCTTCATGTGTTCGAGTTATTTTGTAATTAATTCACGTTATTTTATAATATTACTTCGGAAATATAATTTGCTTTTCATTTTTAATATAAAATTACGAAAATTATTATATTTTCATTGCTACATTTAATTATTTAAACGTACTATATTATTTTTTTATTTTTGCTCGCCATATTTCAGCCGCCATTTTGTTTGTTTGGGTATTTTTAGTGTATTTCAAAATTTAAACTATGAATTCAATTTACCTACACATAAAAAACTCCTAAATACAAATTTTGAAACAAATTTTATAGAAATACTAATTTTGCCCACGAAACCTTGGATGCTGGTCCACTGTGATATGATAACTATTTACGGGATACTCTAGTTTTCAGCTCTTATAACCACATACAGTCAGACCCCAATTTAACGAACCCCTATTTAACGAATTTCGCGATTTAACGAATTTTTCTTCAACCCCAGCAAAAACAGAGTCAAAAACTCCTAATTAACGAATAATTAACCCCGAATTATTTCAGCATCCGGAAAAAATATTTTTTATTAATTTTGATCAGAAAAATATTGCATTTTTTTGTCATTGGCAGATTCTAAAGGGAAAAAAATTTCCTGGGAGGAATAAAATAGAAAAAGTGCATATTCGTTTCAAACAAAAGAAAAGCCCGCAACGGGGAAAAACAAAATTCGTCGTGGGTAGGTGGGCAGAGTCAGAGTCATTTTCCGGGGGTTTGTCAAATGGATTATGAGTCAAACAGGAAATTCTTTTCTTATCTTAGATAGTCGTTTATAACTAGTAATTTTTAATAATACATATGTACAAAAAACAATTTTTTTTGAACCCCGATTTTACGAATGACCCCGATTTAACGAACAAAATTTCCGGTCCCGATGAATTCGTTAAATCGGGGTCCGACTGTATTTAGTATTAGCTACAAAATTGAAAAGTAAATTTACCGAATAAATAGTTTTATGCCATGCTCAAAGGTATTATTATCAAATTATCAAATTTTACCACACTTTTCACATTTTTCACTTATTATAAAGCCATATTTTATCGTTAATTTTACCAAATTCATTAACAAAGTGCTTCGGTAAAAATTATCGAGCTTTTTTATGGTCCGTCAGAGCCTAAAACACTATAAGTGTTCTAGTAGTTTTGACCATACTTTTTTTTTCTCAGTGTAAAAAGTAATGTTATAATTTGAATTGAGATCTTTAACGAAAATCTTTATAATGGTATTTACTTTTAACATGAAGAAAAAAAAAGCAGTTATATTACAAAACAATTTGCTCTTTAAAATACTTCCTTTATAATTGTTATCATAATTGTCATTATATAATATTGTTATTATAATTGTCAGCCTTATCGAAAGTATTTCTTAAAAAAAAAAAAATAGCTTTATTAGAAAATGACTGGTTTTTTAAAAACGAATTCCTATTAACTCCTGTAAACTCTGTTTTTCCTTTAGCGAAAAAGAAAGCAAAGAAATCTAATCTAAGGAAAATTATTATTTAAGTAAATAATCGCGAGTTTCAGTTTTCAGTTTGCATCTCTGCAATGCTTTTTATAATATAAGTTTTAACCGCTTCCCTCATTATATATATATATATATATATATATATATATATATATATATATATATATATATATATATATATATATATATATATATATATATATATATATATATATATATATATATATATATATATATATATATATATATTTCAGATTATGAAGATGTGAACACATACAAATATAATATTTAACTTTTTTCATTTATCCGAGATAATTTGGGATAGTAAACTGATGGTAAATTAAATATTTTTTTACACATAAGAAAATTAAAATTTCAACTTAAAACTTGTGTATTATGTTTTATTTTAGTTCCGCGTATTTATTAATGAAATAAAAAAAATATGTTGATTATTTTAATTTCTTTTCTCTAAAAAAGATGGTAAAGGAAGCCGTTAATTGAAAACAACTTACGATACCTGAACGGTTAAAGTTAGCTCATTTAAAAGTTGTCTTCCGAAGGCTTCGTCGTCATATGAAATGATGCTTAATTGCGAATAATATGCTATTTTCATAACTGATGGAAGTGTGCAACAGTTATTCATAACTCTTAGGATAAGTTTAGCCTATCTAAAGCTGTTTTTACTTATTCTAAAAGTGACGTCAAAATGGAGGAAAGTTACAATTTTATGGAAATGAAAAGCGTTTGAGGTCTACTAATTTTTTAATATGCTGTATTATCTGGGCTAAAAAAATTGGCAAAAACTGAGAATAAGGCAATGATTTTGATGATTTTAATCTAGGTGGAAAAATGTCATCAAATTGGAAATTTATTAAAACAAGTTTAATAACTTTCTTCACGGCAAGATTATATACTATATAGTTTAAAATCAACGTTTTGATTCAAGTGTAAGGCATTTAAGCAGTAGCTTTTTTTGTCTTCCTTGTTGACAAATCTTGGAAAAACCATGTTAAAAAAATGGTTTATGTTTTTACTAAATTATATTATAAAACTAATTTTCAGGAAAAAAAATAAATAATATATATATATATATATTGGATACTTGTTTTAACGATCAGAAAGAGTTAAGAAAATTTATATCAAGAGTTTCAGTTACTGCTTTTACAAAATTAGTTTAAAAAATTAAATATTAAAAAAAAAGTTTTATTACAAAACAACTCACGATTCAAAAAACTTTTACTTTCTCTTTGTAAAAGTCTTTCTACACCTTATGCTCACTGTAAATGAATAAATCAGGAACTTTATAGAGCTTTTTTGCAATTCTATTTATTTTAAATATAAAAAATTAATTTTATTGCGAAACAATTCAATTATAACGAGTGCTTTCTTTTTTTAAACTTCTAAAAGTGTTTCTTTTTCATAGTGTTCTGTTCATTAAGAAAATTATTATTTAATTATCCGAAGTTTATATTGCAGTACGTATATTTTACCTTTTATTCTTAAATACATAAATATCTTATGCAATAGTAAAAAAAAATTAATAGTTCATTGCATTTAATTTTTTCTTATTAAAATTAGATTTAAAATAAGAGCATATTTCAAATAGCGAGACCTGTATGCTGTAGTGTTATCACACATTGCAGGAAGTATGGTAATCAAAGCGCAATTTCAAAGTTTAAATTTTTAAGATTAATTTTAAAAAGTAAACTTTCTGAAATAGAAAGATTTAGTTTAAGTTAAGATTTTGAATAGATAGATTAAGTTTAATAGATAGATTTAGTTAAGATTTATTTAAAAAGCATAGATGTAATTTAAAATTTTCGGATTTCAAATTAAAAAGAAACCTTATTTTTTTTTCATAATAGATTACGAGTTCCTTCATCTTAGAAAAATATCAAGTATCAAGTTTAAAAATATTTCTTCTTAAAAACGATCAACTGATATAATATGTATTTCAAAGTTAAAAAAAGAAAAAAAAAAAGCGTAAGTGCATTGATATTTATTTTATAATGATCCATAGCTCATATTATTACTGTCGTCATCTTTCAAAGGGTCTATTGTTGTATTAGAAAGTGGCGTGTCGTACAATGCTTAAATATTTGCTCTGATTTATTTTTCAATATTTCGACGTTCTTTAAAAAATTGTATCAAATAATCAATGATCAGACAATGCGACTATGGACAATTGTTAAGGAAGGAAAATTTATAACAGTAATATTGGCGCTAAAAAGAGAAAGAAATATTGTACTGCAAAATTTTCTTTTATAAAAATATATTCTAAAAAATTGTATTAATATTGAGAATAAAAAAACAATTTTTGACATGAAAAAGATTTAAAAATGAACGATGAAAAATTTGCTGAAAAGTTTTTGTGTAAATAAAAATGAAATTTCGGTAACGTAAATTGAAGTTGAATAATTTATATTTGAATTTAGATTTGTTCAGGAATTTCATATTATAAATTTATTTAAATACACTGTTATTTTTTAGTTAGAATATTTAGAATTATATATGATAATTATTGGGAAAAAATCTTCGTTTCGTAGGTTAAGAAAATAATTAAATAATGGAATTATTGAAATCCATACAGATAAATTTATTTTACTGAACATTAGAGCATTTAAAACAAAAGATATTGTGTAATGTCAACACAATATCTTACGATACTGTCACAATTACGTAAATACATCAGGTACAAGGTGCTTAAAATATCCTGTAGTGAAAATTCAGAAAGATCAAATTTTATTACTATTGCTACTGTAAAATCATCCTGTATTGTCCTTAGAAATGTTATGGATAATCTGGTAATATTGGTGATAGCCTAAAAATTTGCATCATTTTTGTTCTTAATTACAAAGTTATGACTTATTAATAAATATTTTATAATTTTATCAATGAATTATTGATAACTAAATCATTAAAGGTATTAATTAAAAAAGCAAGTAAAAATTAATAATATTTGCGACGCTTTTTTGCATTTATTAAACGGTAAGAGTTATTCTTCTGAAAATAACAAGTGCTTATTTTATTTTATTTTGTAACCGTCGTTGAACAGCCGACTCAATTTTTGGGTTTACGACTACTAATGTTCAAGTCCGTAGCCTTGTCATTTTGAAACCAATCCAGAAGACAAGGGAACACCTGGATAAAGAATAGGGAGAAGTTTTGCCTTCGTGGAGGACTTTTTGATGGAACTAACCCGCATTTGCGTTACATGGAGAGGAAGACCACGAGAACCTCTCACGGTTAGTCTGACGGCAGGGGGATGATCCGGATAACCCATGATCCGTCTACCACTGAGGATATTTCACATCAGCACTGTGGTCGGTGCAAGCCGGATGCGGAATTCGTATCGACCGAGATTCGAACTCGGTTCACCTCATTGGAAGGCGAACGCTCTACCCCCTGAGCCATCGCGACTCAACAAGTGTTTATTGTATGGAAAAAGGGATTTTTTAAACAAAAAGTAGTACTTAGACATAGCCAAATTATTAGACATTAGATAACGCCAAATACGTTTTCACTTTAAGTTAATTTATTTTCAATTGATTGTAAATCGTATTTCTTTTGAAGTAAAAACAATGCAAATCAGCTTTTGCAAAATATATTGATAAACAATCTTTCAAGCTGTTAAATTAAAAAAAGTACCAAACTAGTTCAATACTTTTTTTAATTTATATCCTTCGTTGAACAGTCGACCCAAATTTGGGTTTATCAGTAATATGTTCAATCCCGTAGTCTTGTAATTTTGAACCAATCCAGAAGACAAGGAAACTCCAGGATCAGTATCCCCCAGAGGTATTGATTTGTTAAGGGAACAAGGAGGACTTTGCGACTCGACAGATTTAACGTGCATCAGTCACCATTTACTACGCGGGGAGTCTTCGGACGACGGGGATCGAATCCACGAACTCTTGGACATTAGCCCAGAGCCCTACTAACCAGGCTATCCTGGCTTTAAACTAGTCAAATAGATCAAAAGATATTCTCTAATTTCTACATTTATATTTTAGAATCCTTGTTAATACTGAAGTGGAAAAAATATACATATTAGGGGTTGCAAATCAATATTTAAGCGAAGAAAAATGCAATCGAAATCTGACAAATCACTATTGTATAAGGTAGAGCAATACACTTCAAAGGGAATGTCTGAGGAAATAAAGAGAAAGATTTTATTAATAACACCTTTAAGTATCAAGCAGCAATGAAACAGGCTTTCGATTCAATAGTGGCTTCTTAGTTTCGATAACGTTTTCTTTTTTTTTTCCTAGGTTAAAAATGAAGTTGTTACCTCCAATATGAAAAACTATTCAATTGTCAAGGATTCTAAATGTATTTATTAAGAGTGGTCGCAACAGAACACCCCGTATATTAAAAAAAGAGTGTGACGATAGAAGACTACGCAAGGATATAAAACAGTTTCTAGGGAAATTCTTACTATGGTAAATGCAATGCATTTTCGCTGTCAGGAATAGCATTGCAAGTGCAAATAGTTTGCTTATTTTTAAATGACAACAAAACCAGAAAGTAACCAAATTAAAGGTTGAATGGTATAAATATAATATAATAACATACAATTTTTATAAGTAATTATATACAGTCCCTGGACAAATTATTAGACGCACTATAAGATTCTATGTAAAATCTTAATTATCAGGTGATACTATACAGCTTTATTGCTTTTATGTGACTGAAACCGGTTTGCACTTGTTTACGTTCGTTTATCAATTGGTTCGTTTATCAATTGGTGGCCAGGGACTGTATTAATATAAATTATTAATAATTATAAATATATCATTTCTTAAAAGTATATTTTGCCCTTTTATCTTTACAGATAAATATGTAAAATTTACTTAAAAGAAATAATAAAAAATAAAGGAATAAGTTTAACGAAAAATTAGTCAAATTTTGTCAAAATTTTTACAAAGGTTGCAATGATTTGGGTATTTTAAAAAGAATAAAAGATAGAAATAAAAATTTAAAATTCATGAAATACATTGGGATGAAATTTATTCTAATAAAGATACGCATTCATTATTGTTTACAAAAACATGGATAAAAATGAATGCATTGATCGCAAACTTAAACATTGTTTTAAATAGATGTGTATCCATCCAGCACTAATGTATAATATCATTAGCAAGTAGTGTTTTCTATCCGGAAAAAAAAGAAAAATTGATTAAGCGTAAAATCAGGAATCCAGAAGAGAATAAAAAGGGTAATTGATATTCCTTTTGATTCATTACTATAGTTACGTTGTTTTCTTGTCAGGTATTCCAATTTCATTATTCTAATGCTCCTTTCCGCCTTGCTTCAGACTGTGAAATTTATCAATCGATATTTTCCGCAGTTAACAAACCTCTTTTGCAATAAGTCGAGAGAAAGTAGCAATTCTACAAAAGATTTTACTGTTATGGTGCACTTCTGAGGATCACGTGACTTTTTAACGATGGATTGGCGCATAACTTCTGGTTAAATTGTTAAAGCTAATGCATTGTTGTCCAAATAAGAAATAAAGAAAAGAATAAATTGCTGATAAAGCAAATCAAATCATTAGAAGTGAGTTTTATTCTTGTAATTAGACTGAAAGGGAGAAATATTTTAAGTCGATTCATTTAATGGGCCGGAAAATCAAGCAAAGTCAAATTTTATTACAACAAAATTGGAATTAATTTTTTAAGATTTATTGTGAACTAATTATAAATGCGTATTAATAAACAAATTATCAATGTGAATTAATAAACAAATTATAAATGCGAATTAAGAAACAAATAATAAATGCGAATTAAGAAACAAATTATAAATGCGTATTAAAAAATATAAAGGCGAATTAATAAACAAATTATGATTGCGAATTATAAATACGAAATTAAATATAAATGCGTTGACTTCCGTGTTGTTTAAGGGTTACTTAGCACAGTTTTTTAATGGGTGAGATAATTTATTTTGTCAATTTCTTATTGTGTATTTTACTAAGAAAATCATTTCTATCTATATCCGCCGTTGAACAGCCGACCCAATTTTGAGTTTACGACTACTAATGTTCAACTCCGTAGTCTTGTAATTTTGAACCAATCCAGCAGACAAGGAAACTCCTGGATCAGAACCCCCAGAGGTATTGATTTGATATGGGACCATGGAGGACTTTGCGACTCGGCAGATTCAACGTGCATCAGTCACCATTTACTACACTTGGAGTCATCGGTCGGATGGGATCGAACCCACGAACTCTTGGACATCGGCCCAGTGCCCTACCAACCAGGCTATTAAAAGAAACATTAATACGTTTTATTTAATTTCAATTTTGAACAATAAAGTTGCATATAGGGCAGAGTTCTCTAGTAATAAAAAAGGGCATCCTCACAGAAAAGGACATCTTAAGATTTGAAAGGGCACTTACTCACCGCCGTTAAAATATATTAAAATATGTAACACTATGCAATAACTGAATTTAATCTCTAATTTTTAGATTATCCTCTTATTTTATGTGTATATTTCACAAAGTAATTCTCATTCATTATCAAAATAATAGAAAAATTTGAAGCTTTTGAAAAATTATTAGCAAAGCTAAAAGACTATCTCTCTGTATAAATTTTCCTCAAAAGAAGCAAGCTAAAAAATGTTTAATTAATGAACAACTTTAAAGCTTTTGTTGCAATTTAAATAAAATTATGAGCAAATAAATACTTAAAGGTGCATTTTTAAATAAAAGGTATTTGTTAAAGAAAATAATGGTAAAATTTAAAACGATTAAAAAATTCATTAATCCCTCCCCCCCCCCCCAAAAAAAAAATAAAAGATCTGAATATCTTTTATTTGGGTAATATCGTGGAAATTTGGCCGAATATCGTGCAAATTTTAGCAATACACAGTTAGAAATTTCTCGGAAAAAATGGTTTAATAACAATTGATTGAATGGTTATTTTACCATATTTAATCAAAACTGTCAAATAAACATAAATAAAATGGTAATCAACCTGTTAAGTTTGAGAAAGACTGTTTATTAACTTCTTTCACCTAATACGGTTAAACCACCAGAATTTTACAGCACCAACAGAGCCACCAAATGAAGCCACTTAGCTCTTTACAACTGCGTACATATCATAGTCGAGCGGGCTAATCAGTCAATCAGGCAGAACTGGGGTTCGAAACCCATTATTGATACAACACTATTTCCACAACACACGAGGAATTTTCAATGTCTCTCCACTCTCCAATGCTCGTTACCATACGAAAAGCCGAGCACCTATGTCTAGTTAAATATTTTTTCTTTTTTACGTTTTTGAAAATTGCTTGTTGTAAAGGGTTAAAACATCGTATAGTTTTGAATTCATGGTTTTATAACCGTACTATTTGTAAATGGTTACAAAACAATAAGGGTAAAAAATGTTCATTACCGTAAACTTTACGGTTAATCGGATGGACAGACAACTGCCAGTTATTTTACCATAATTTTAGAATAAAAATTCTAACAGTGTATAACTAGAGAACATAAGAAAAATCTTACTAAAATGAAGGAATCAAATTAAAATTTAAAGTTAAATAATTATCCGTCACTAAATAAATCAGAAATGGACTTTTCATTAAAGCAAGAGGTTAAGGAAACAACCTTTTCCTGAAAAAATAAAATAAAAAGGCAGTGTTTTCAAGGGTGGCTTATTTTTACAAAAGGGCTAGGAGGGCGCATTTATAGAGAGATTAAGGGTAAGCGGGGCGGGCCGCCCTTCTAAAAATGCTTAGGAAAAGCACTGTATCGGGATTAAATTAAGAATGCAAAATGAATTCAAATACAGAATGAAAATTAAACAGACATAAATGCCATGAAGACATTGGACTCAATCAGAAATTTACCTATATATAGACAAATAATATTTATGGAATTTTAATTTTAAATAAAAATACGTAAGAGTTGCATAAAATTAGATTTATAAGGAATTGTAAAACATTATTTAAAAATTAATTTCGATTTAAAATTGACTAAAATTCAAAACATACAGAAAAATTTAAATTATGTGTTATTCAAAAAAAATGTCATGCTTTAAAATACAAAATAACATAATTTTAAATATCACTAGGAGAGCGATTGCCGAATTTTTCATTTTATTTAATTTTTTATGTTATTTACTATCATGTTATTTTATTAAATAAATAATGCTGTTAATGCAAAAACTTATTTTTGAAGTAATGTTAAAAAGTTATTGTCACAAAATAATAACATTAGAAAAGTGCTATTTTAAAACAAAATAATAAAATATATTACAGAAAGTACTTCACTGAAATTTATTCCAATAATACTGCTTCAAAATTAGTATTTCAATTCAAAAATATAAAACATTTTTAAGTATGTCAGTATGAAATACATTTAAAAAACTAATTTAATAACAATGAAAAAATAAGAAGTTTTAAAAAATGTGTTTTAATGAAGTTTTAATTCGGCAATTCTACTTAAATAAAAATTAATAATATTATCTCCCAAAAAAAGGAAAGATTTGTTAATAACCTAATTTAAAGATTAACTTATTAACCATACTTGAGAAATTCTAAGAAATGCTCATATCATTAATTTCAAAATTGCACAAATTAACACATACATTATTCTTGGAATTTCATGAAAACAGCTATCGTAATTCTGGTATAGTAAAAGTTAAAAATAAAGAAGAAATAATGACTTCAAAGATTCAAAATTAGCCGCAAAAAATTATCTTCAAATTATTTATGTTTCGTAAGTCATTAAGAATGTTCGTAAACGAAGACTCGTTGAAGGCTATTAAAAGAAGTAACGCAAAAAATTCTTTTCTACCTTAAAATCTTTGTATTCAACCTCAAAGTTTATAAAAACATGGAGTCATTATTCACTCTGTACGATAATAAAACGCTTAGAAAATTAGGAGTAAAAAAACTGCTAAGCGACATATTAATGAGAAAAAAAAAGACAAAAAATTTTCTCTATTCATTAAAGATAAATGTGAAGAAAATGTTCAAAAACTTGAAGCTGGCCAAAATGATAGAATGTAATTAAAACATCTTTGAAGCTTTTTGCATCGTGAGAAAATCGGATGCACTTAAACTGAAAACGCGTCGTAAAAATCAGTTTAATTGCCTAGTCGTAAAACACAAAAGCATTAAAACAATGAGTTATGCTAAAGGAAAAGAAAAAGCTCAATTAAAACGACGAAAAAACGCACAAAAAAATTCTATGTAAGATATTGAATATATTTAGGAAAGCTGAACTTCCTTATTAACTAAACAAATCAATTAAAAAAAGCAATACATAAATATAATGATATAAATAAACAAATAAAATAGATTTCAGTATGCTTCTTGATATTTAAAATTTTTTTTTTACATTTGCTTCTGATATTTTTATTATGTCATTTATTTTTATTTGAAATCAAGCACTTTATTTATTTAATTTTTATTTATTTATTTATACTTAGATATTTATTTTTGTATTTTTTTACTTATTTTATTTATTTATTTATATTTTGCTTTTGAACGTTATTTTATTTTATAACAGGAGATGAATAACAGATCTACTTATGGGTTACATCTATTAATATTCATTCTCGTAGCTTTTTAATTTTAAACCCAATTCCTGTTAATTCCTTAAAGAAGATGAGGGATTTTTTGAATTAAGTGTTGGGACGAACTAGCCTATGAGGAGGTTTTTTTCACAGAAATAAATCGCATTCGCTTTACATAGAGAGAAAAGACAGGAAAAATTTCTGCCGTTAGCCCGACAGCAAGAGGATCATAACCAATGATCAGTCTACTACTGAGAATATTTTACATTAGCACTGTTGTTATTTTATTTTATAACCGTCGTTGAACAGCCGACCCAATTTTTTTGTTTGCGACTACTAATATTCAACTACGTAGCCTTGTCATTTTTAACCCAATTCAAAAGACAAGGGAACTTCTGGATCAAGTATTGAGGGAAATTTGTCTTCGCGGAGGACTTTTTGATGGAACTAACTCGCATTCGCGTTACATGGAGAGGAAGACCACGAGAACCTCCCAATGTTAGCCTGACAACAAGAGGACTGAGATTATTTCACGTCAGCACTGTAGTCGGTGCTAGCCGGATGCGGAATTCGTATCTAGTGGGATTCAAACCCGGTTCACCTCATTAAAAGGCGAATGCTCTATCCCCTAAGCCATCGCGGGTTGTTGGAAAGAACCTGAAACAGAATTCGAATCAACCAGCCACCACTCGGATGTAAACCTAGGTATCTGAATGCTCAATCCCTAGAGCCGCCTTAGCTGACTTATTTTTAATTAACTCAAGAAACATTTACATAGGAAAATTCGAAAAATTATCGTATTTTTGCATACCGTTTAATTGTTTATACATATATGTTCTTTACACGTACTCTAAATATCGGTTGAAATTCATTGGACTTTGGGCTATTATGACTACTTTGAAATGGATTTTGGAATACTGAATTAGCATATGTACCAATAATGCGTACCAATAATTTTACTTACATATACACAGAATTTATTTAATAAGAAACAAAATTTCATATAAAGTCATTTACGCTATAATTCAGTCAAATTTTTTAAAATAATTCAGAACCACTATCCATTCAATAATAATAAAAAAAAATGTCTATGTTGGATGATTCGGAAACTATAATTTGAACAAAACAATAATAATTATCTTAACTTGCGTATTTCATGAAGAAGAAATAACTATCTAAATTTTTGGTGTTTATTTTCAAAAATTAAAAAAAAAGAAAAAAAGAACAAAAAGACTGGCAAATATTTAATTAAAAAGAATAAAATTAAGATCGGACATTTTTTAAAGATGATATATTTTGCAATAACTTTTCTAATGAACGCAAATTCTGCAATTAAAAAAAATTAGCTTCATTAAAAACTGAAAATATCGTCTGAAAACTACAGTAATTAAAATATTAATTTTTGTTACAAAATCTTTATCAAACGGAAATTCCTGCACCAAACGATTAATATTAGATACGATATCGGTTTTAATTTTTTTTAGTTACTTTTGAGCAGAATTTTATGTCTTCAAAATTTTAAGATATAGGATTGTAGAAAATTAGATTGTGAAAATATTTAAAAAAAACCCATTAAGAAGTCTATGATATTTATACATAAAATAGAAATATTCTATTATTTCGAAACATTGCAAGACCTTTTTTTGTGCTAAGAATTTATTTCAGTAATATTTATTGAATAAGAAGAAAAAAAGTTTAGCCAAAATTACCAGAATAAGGTAAACTTTATTGTGTTTCTCTCGCTATAGGAACACCGAAAAGCTCGGTAATTTTTACCGAAGTACTTTAGTAATGATTTTGGTAAAATGAACAATTAAATATGGCTTTATAATAGGAAATAAAATTTGGTTAATACGGTAAAATTTTGTATTTTTATCATGATACTTTAGACCATGGCATAACGCGCATTTATTTGGTTAAATTTGCTTTTTAGTATTTTTATTTGCTTTTCTGCATTTTTACCATATGTGTGGTAATAAAAACGATATACTGTTGAAAACCAGAATTTCCGGCAAACCGCTTTTCTATGAACTAAAAATTACCAAATGAATGGTTTAAATACAGTATATTTTGGTTTTATTAACCGGAATAACGGTTCTTTTTACCAAAAATGCTATTACCATACAGTATGGTAATTTCACCAGAATTTTTACCTCCATTTATTAGTAATTAAAGGGCATTTAAATTAATAAAAATAATATATCGCAAAAATTTCATTGGAACAACTTTTAATAGCGGTTGATAATTCAGATCTTATAGATAATAATAAATCTCGCAAATATCTCATTAAATATAAAAATATAATATAATACAGGTATAAAATAATTATTTGAAAAATTTAGTTAGAAAATGATTAATCAGAACATAGACTATGCTTTTCTGAAACGTTTACCAGATCTGCTTTTCAAAATACCTAAGGTATACCAGAATATCTCGATAATACTGGTATACCAAAGATATATCCCAGAACTATCCCAAATATTTAAATTTAAATAGAAGTTAATACTTAAATATTTTGATTTTGTCTTACTTTTAGAACAAGTTAAATTTCTATGGTATGAACCTATTTAAAACTTTTATTAGGCAACGAAAATTATGATAAATATTTAATAATGTTGCATCAAAATTTTATTGGACAAGAAAAATATAAAAAATAAAGCAAACGATTGCTAGACACTGTTTTTTTTTCTTTCAAAAATACTGTATACTTGTAACAATTGGTATATGAAAAAATTTACGATCTCTTGTAACTGTAATCGAGACAATATAATCTAATAATTTAATCAAGAAAATTGTTTTAATCCTAACTTAAATGTTGCAGGTGGTTCTCGCTGATGTACACACTTTAAAATGATATACCACAGCCATGTTGTTTTGCATAATTTCGGAAAAATTAATTTTTACTGTTCGCTAGTTGAATAATAAAGGAAATCATAAGATTTTTGATTTCTTTCTTTCATTGGTTTTTATTTTAACTTAAAAATTGGTGGTTGTTCTTGTCGGACCGTAATCTCTTCTCTTTAGAAAAAAAAAAAAAGAGAGAGAGAGAGACTTCATTAAAGAAAAGATATACTTCCGTGCAATTAAAAAAACAACGTAAGTGCTTCACGATTGATTCCGAGTAAAAGTGACTTGACAACTATTTTTCTCCTCTTGCTAATGCTTATGAAAGCTAAAACAGAATTTCAAAAAACTGAAAAAACAAAATTAATTTTTGCAAAATTTTGCTTACCATACAAAGATGCCAAAATCCTAATATTGAAAATTTTTTCGCTTACGTTGATTTTACAATTGCACGATAGTACATGCATACCGCTGCCATTTTGTTTTGCATAGTATTATGAAAAAAATAATTTTTATTGTTCATTAGTTGAATTATAAAGAACCTTTGACAGATTTATTTTTTCTATTGTTTTTCATCCTAAACTAAGAATTGATGGTTATGATTGTCTGGGAGTAAACTTTCTTCTTAAAACAGAAAGACTTTATCGAAGAGAAGCAATACCACTCCCAATTTTGATTTGTATCGCTTTAGAAATTTTTTTTTTTACAGTTTACTAATTGTGTAGTAATGAAATTTTTATCATAACTTTAATTTATTCCACTGTGTCGCTGAAAACAAATCCCAAAATATGTTTATTTTTTTCACCGATAGCGTGACCTAGTCCGTTTAATAACAAACGGAATATCTAAGCCTAGACGAGATCATATGTTTAACAAACATCAGTTGGATGATTTTCAAATAATAATATTTATTGTATTCTTAGTACAAAACTTTCATCTACTACTCATCATAATCTATTTCCAAGTATATTACTAATACCACATTTAAAGAAAAAATTCAAATAAAAAACATTACAACTGAATTAAGTCATGCATGTTAGTTGTATTGAAAGCTTTGGAAACTTTTGGATAGAAAAAAAATTTTTTTTGTGAGATATATTAGGAGATGGAATCAACAAATCTGAGATTATAAGGTGGAATGATTTATATAAAATATATATACGAATTTTAAGTAATATTTTCATACTGTGCATGCACGGAAAACATAAAAAAAAATTTCATCATTTTGTTTGA
Organism: Parasteatoda tepidariorum; assembly: GCF_982258835.1. Lineage (NCBI taxonomy): Eukaryota > Metazoa > Arthropoda > Arachnida > Araneae > Theridiidae > Parasteatoda > Parasteatoda tepidariorum. The sequence continues at coordinate 65,638,956 of NC_141766.1, forward strand.
ATCGTATTTGATAACTTATGAAAAAAGTCTGATTTGAATGTTTGAAAATTTAAAAAGTTTCTAGCAATTTTCAAAGTAGTTTTTGTTAATTTCGAAAGAAAAGCTTCGAATGTGAAGGGGTTTTCCAAAAACTTAATTTTGTACTATTAAGAAAGATTTATTAAAAATGAAATCGGCATTATATAGAACCACGCCCTATTAAATTATGTTTTAATTCCCAATCCATCACATCTTGTTGTCCAGACCATCATTTTCGAGAATTATCCTTTGTTATGAAATTTTGTTTTATGATACAAAATTAGTGAAAATTCCCTATCATTTATAGCTTACAATAAATAAGTACAAAAGCTACTTAGAAATTTGCCAGAAACATTTTTGCATTACTCTTTTCATAATTTACCAAACACGATTCTTAACAAAATTATGAAGCAAATAAAAATTTAAATGTTTTCCGCGCATGCGCAGTATGAAAGGATTACTTTAACACTAAACATACCATAACCGGTCAAATGACCGTTTAAGAACTTTTGCATCGAAAATGCGCTTATCATGTTATCGTTTTTACACATTTGACTTCATGACTTTTTCTAACAATTATATACAGTTAACATTCTATTGTAATTTTTGTGTGTGTGTGTGTGTTTGGTTTATTTCGAATAATACCAGTCGTATACCTATTTCTACTACAACCGGTCATTTGACCGAGAGAACAATTTATTGCTTTATAAGGTTATCGGATCCGAAATGACGATGTAATGCGTGCTCAAAGTCTTGCATTCGATTATAGTTGCACATTTCTGTGAAGACTGTTGCGTAGTTAGTTCAATCAGAATAACTGCGAATTCAAATTTCAAGAAAATACCTGAAATTTTAGATTGGCATTTTGGTGTAAGAAAAAGTGACAAAAACTAAATGTTTCGGTAAGTAGCTTATATTTTATTTTGATAGCTTTACTTCATTTCTAACGAACTGTTAGTTTTTACCCAGAAAAATGTCGAAACATTAAAGACAGCCCATGTTCTTAGAAAAAATATTAATTGTAAGAATGATTATAAGAATTATAATTCTTATGTATTCTCATAATTATAAGAATAATTAAAAGAATTATAGAAATAAGAACAATTATAAGAAATATGTTTGAGGAAAACGTACAATGAAAACACCCTGTATATGTATGTAAAAAATGCGTTGAGTAATGAATTAAAAATTCTTAATTTTCTTGTTCGTAATACTTAAAAATTGGCAATAAACAATTTTGTTTAATTGTAATAAAGTATTTTTAGTTTATTTTCTTCCTAACATCCATATTTCATGCATTCAATCAAGAAATAGTTCGGTCATATGACCGAATATGGTAGAAATAGGTATATATTAAGTGTTAGTATGTTTAGTGTTAAATCGGACTCTTTTCATAATTTACCAAACACGCGATTCGAAACAAAATTATGAAGCAAATATTTTTTAATGTTTTCTACGCATGAGCAGAAAGAAAGGATTACTTCAAATACTTATATTATCTTCTATCTCGTCATATCTTTTTCTCAGTATTTGAGCTTTACAAAGTGAATTTCTTTAGATGTATTTTAACGATTCGAAGGATATTTCGAAAGTTTCATTTTACGATCTCGTATTTTCAAGGTGGTTGTATTTTCATAATCTTTTCAATATTTATTGAATTAAAATGAAGTTGTTTTATCGAAGTGAAAACTTGTTAAATAATAAAGAAAAATTCTATTTTTGTAACTAATTTTCTCTCTCATAGATAAAAAATTATTGAGAATAATTCTGTTACCCATATTTTACAATTCCCAGGAAATTGTTGATCAATGCATTAAAAAGTCAGTTCTTATTTATAATTGTAATTTATAATTTGCTATACATTGTCATATTTTTTTTATTAATTGAATAACCTCGTAATACAATTTATAACTCATCATTATTATTGAATAACAGTAAATATATAAAAAAATCAAATTTTATTTCTTGAATGAAATTATTTTTTGATAAACGAGTATAATAATAATGAGAAAGCTTTGATGATTTGTTTAAATTTATCAGAAATACAGCAAATTACGCAAACAAAACAAAGGAGCTTATGCTTTCAATTGCTTTCTAGACTAACCTAACAGCGTTCGGCTTTCAATGATGAGAACAGAGTTCGAATCCAGTGATGGTTGGTTGATACAAATTCCTCATCCAGTTAGCACCGATCACAATGCTGACATAAAATATCCTCAGTGGTAGACAAATCATGGGTTTCAGTCCCCTTGCCGTCAGGCTAAACATGGGAGGTTTTCGTGGTTTTCTTCTCAATGTAAAGCAAATGAGGGTTAGTTCCATCAAAAAGTCCTCCACGAAGGCAAATTTCTTCCTATACTTGATCCTGGAGTTCCCTTGTCTTGTGGATTAGATTCAAAATTACAAGGATACGGAGTTGAATATTAGTAATCGTCAGCCCGAAAAACTGGGTCGGCTGTTGAACGACGGTTATAAAATTATGACAACTGAGCCGTGATGGCTCAGGGGATAGAGCGGTCGCCTTCCAATGAGGTGAACCGGGTTTGAATCCCAGCGATGACTGGTCGATACGAATTACGCATCCTGCTTGCACCAACCACAGCGCTGATGTGAAATATCATTAGTGGTTGACTGATCATGGGTTTGAGTTCCCTTGTCGTCAGGCTAACCATGAGAGGTTTTCCTCTCAATGTAACGCAAATGTGGGTTAGTTCCATCAAAAAGTCGTCCACGAAGGCAAATTTCTCCCAATACTTGATCCAGAAGTTCCCTTGTCTTCTGGATTGGGTTCAAAATTAAAAGGCTACGGAGTTGAACATTAGTAGTCGTAAACCTAAAAAATTGGGTCGGTTATAAAATAAAATAAAATTATGACAACTCCCACCCCTATTTACGGATTTGAAATCTAAAACAGTAAAAAGGAAACCATACTGCTTCAAAGAAAGTACGTTTTTCTCTCCTATTGTATGGCTTAAATATTATCTGCACAATAAGTTAGAATATAAATGGGTCTATTAAACTGAAAAGTTAGGTAATAATTAGTTGAATACTTATAAAAGTTTTTTTATTACCTAAATATGTACAATAATACTGTATCCTCCAATAATAGAAAAGCCTTTTATCACATAGCTTTCGATAATTTTTTAAAAACATTAGTAGTATATAATTCATATAAAACATGATCTAAGCACTTTATCATAGCACTATTATGATTATTTCTTCAATAATTTTTTCGTCTAACATTTATTTTAATATCTAAAAGGGAAACCATTTTTACGACATCATTTTGGAAGTAGATATGAGCCTATTCATGAAGGTGCTATCTAATGACGTCACAATTTTTTGAAGACATCTTTTTCCCAAATGAGTGACATTTTCAAAAGAATACGTCAAGAAGCTTTTAAAACTGGACGAAATATTTGCCAGTATTTCAATTGCTTCTATCCTTCATGATTGCTTTCAAATTTTATTTTTCGTCCACAAAATGCTAGAACCCATTTAATTCGTTTCTCACGTAATAAATTATTAATCTTTAATATTTACTTAATATTTTAAGATTTTTTTTAACATGAAAATAATTTATGATCAATAATATTTAACTAACCTCAATAAAAATCTTGCATATATATTTTTTTTCTTTTCTTCAAACTAATCAAATAAATTGACACGAAAATTATTAGTAACTTTAAAAACTAAATTTACTAAAATACTGTCAATTTAATATCGCTCTGGTCAATTTTTATGTTTGCAGAAGACTATGTTTTTATCTTCAATTCAATCTGTTTTATAAGAAATTCAGTATTTATGATGATTTCAACCATTTGTTCTCAATTAATTAAACTTTTCTTTAGTTCACACAATAACTACACTGAGAAAAAAGTGCGCTCAAACTATCAGAACATGGTAAAATTTATCGTGTTTCGGGCTCTATGGGATTACCAAAAAGCTCCGTATTTTTACCGAAGCGGTTTAAAAATTATTTTGATAAAATCAACAATAAAATGTCATAAAAATCATTTATTAGATTAAATTTATTTTTTAATATCGTATTGTTACTAAATGTGTGATATTAAGAACTATAATTTTGAAAACTAGAATTTTCAGTAGACCGTTGTCATATGAACAGAAAAGTTACTAGATGAATGGTTTAAATACACTATATTTTGGTTTTATTAAACAGAATTATGTTTTTTTTTCTCTAGAAATATCATTACCATATAGTATGGTAATTTTACCAGAAATTTTTTTCCGTGTATGCATTTTCCATGACAATGTAGTATTGCGTAATCAAAACTAATAAATACGGTTAAATGGTTTTACATAGCACCATATTTAAGTTGCAGCAAATTCAAACAATATTGTGGTTTAACCATTTAAGGTTGGTCTACTATTCGTGGTTAACTAGCAAATGGATGTAATCTAAAATTTCGAACAATGAAGGAGCCATATTGCATATCGAAACTTCGTGCAACGGAGAGTAAAATAGTCTCTAAACCGTATTCAGCAAACAAATAAAAAATTTTACTTTGCTAGTTTTTTTTTTAAAAAAATATTTAAAAAAATTTACCCTTCATTACGCTTGGAATATTCAAAGAAAGATTTTCCACAATAAAAACTAAATAACTGACGTAATTATATAATAGTTTCTAAAATAAAGAATGATTAAAGAAACTTCTTTCATATGAAAAATAAAATAACAGGTTCTCCAGTTTCTTCCATATATTTATTTGAAAAAAAAAGAAAAGCTCATACACTAATAAAAATGCAATTCTTTCGTTAACAACTTCTTTTTAGGTTTGCTAGATACCTCTAAAAATGCTTTAATTTTGAAAGAATTCCATTCCAGCGAATATACTCACATTAAATACTTAAAATTTGAACGTCATTTTAAGCTCCTTACTTAAAGCTCTTCAATTAAACTAATTACGGCGGAATAGAACAAATAAAATTCATTTCTCCGAAGCTATTATGCATAATAAAAAGGGTATAAATGAGGAACAATTCCATTTTAATAGCAAGTAATGCCGAATTTTTCAGCTCTATTTTTTTAATAGCAAAACAAAGCAAATAAATACACAAATGTAATTTCCTTGAATCAAAACATTTAAAAAAGATTGTTCTCTAATACGAGCTCAACTTAAACGAAAGAAAAAAAAAATGTGCTAAGCTTGAATCGATAGGGTAAGTAAAAGACGTTTTATTAATTCGTAGTATTTCATCTTGAAAAATCAGGATCTTAATAACATTACTCGAATTGATCTGCTTTATCATTGATTTCGTTTTTTTTTTTTTTAATGCAAAGTTTTCGTAGGTTTTGTAGGCATACAAAAAAGTGAACAGCTATTTTAATGACGATATTAACCAAAAGACGGTTATCTTGCCAAACTTAATGGTAATTTGAACAAAATTAGTAGCGATGCTTCAGCTTAAAGAAGCTTCAGATGTAATGAAAACTTTTAAGACAATGTCAGTGATGATCAGTGTTTTTAAAAGCATTTGTTTAGATTCGTGTAAGTAAATTGCTGCTACAAAAAACATTAATTTATTTCTAGAACAAATTTTAAGTTAGTATTAAACTCTTTTGAAAGATTAATAAAAAATAGCGCGTGGTGAATTTTTGAAACAAAGTTGAATGAAAAATATTTTCGATTCTCAAATTTTCTATTGAAATTTATTTTGCTTGAGGTGATATATACTTAATTTTATTAGTGGTCTAATTCACGACACCAAAAAACCTCTTCTTAATGTTTTTTGCCTATTTCAAAGTAATATCTATTAAAAAATGTATGGTTAATATTTCAAAGCAATTAGAAAATAAAATCACAAGTTATGGTAATCCGATGCTAGAAATAAACAATTTAAAAAATTTAAAACCCAAACATGTAGAAACCATTATCAAACAAGATGACAAGATTAGGATTGCCACTAAAATTGTGTGAGCTATATTAGGCTTACTATAATAGTTTGAATTGCGGAAAAAACTTCAAGAAATAAGGATCAGTTTAAGGGGGGACCCCATCCTGAGATGGTAAAATATTAACGTTTTTCTTGAATTTTTTTTTAAGTGATAGAAACAATGCAGAGACTTCTTGTTTTTTTTAAGTTATTTAGCTACAATTTAAGTCTACTTTAAAAACTTTTCTTTTACAAAATAATAAAAAATAAGTTGGTGGCAGCTCCGTGTGTGGCTGGTCATCAAAAAGTAGCACCTCACTGGCCTCATGGATTTAGAAGTCCTGAAGCATAGGAAAACGATTTTGCTTAGATTTTCTGAAACATAAAGACATTATCTAAAAAGCAGCATAGCGGTTTTTTGATATTCGCAAAATTACCAAAATGGCGGCAACTTAAAAAAAAAGTTAAGTTTTTCATTAAAAAAGTATTCATTAAAATACTAATATAAAATAGAAATATAAAAATATCAAAATTATCCTATGCTACTTTCTAAAGAATATATTTTTACGTAATTCAAAATAATGAACAGCTTACTTCGTTGTATAGATCATGAGAAAAACCTTAGGCCAGCGTTTTGAGAAAAACTTGTTTAAAGTTTTGACTAATGGTAGGGGAAAACGTTTAATTTAATATATATAATGGTCGATAAATGAAATGCCTACAATAAGTTTCTATATACAGTCAACAGAATGGATGAGACACAAAAAGAATGTCGCCCCTCCTAATCCGGCCGAGCGGGCCTTTCTATCTGCTTAGCGACGACTCTCTATTTTCCTGTATAACTTCCAAACGAAGTTAGGTACCGAGAAATCGTTTTAGACAGACATTAGGAAGGGTACAAAGATTCGAAAAATGCAATATATTCGAAATTTTGAAATATTCAGGGTGGGGTCCCCCCTTAACGCACTTAAATTATTGTAAATGAAATAGTTTAATATAGCTGAAATATGATTCTCAAATATCCCATACCCAGATAGCAAAATAAGGCTTATTTTCACTCAACAAAAACCTTTTAATGTAAACCTAAAAAGGTTTGCAATACGGTTTACGTGTAAACCTTCTAACCTTAAAACGAGATCTGTGTCAATCTGCTTTATTCTACGCACATAACCCTGATCCAAAACCTTGGAGAACAACCATTCTTCAGGGTTATTCATAATTCCCTCCGGGGTTTCGAAGCGTTATAGTCAGGGTTGGCAAGGTTTAGGACAGAATGGATTAATCCAGGTTTAAACCCTGGTTTAAACCGTCCTGTCCAAAACCCCTTTGTCCAAAACTCTTTTACTCAAATTATGTCACAATTTTATCTGAACAATATTTAAGAGTTAAAATAAACGTAGAACTCATAACATATTGATAATTAAATATACCAGAGAATATTTGTTTTTAAAAGTATAATGTTTTATTGATATTGTTTGACTCTTCAATTTTAAACAAAGGAAGATTAATCAGTAATCAAGTTCAATTGGTCCTCTCATTCAATAGTACATAACTGAAGTTTGGCCTTGCCATACAGGTTAAAATATTAGGGACTAAGTGCTTGGTTGGTCATAAACAGGTTTATTTATCTATAGTACTATTCAAGAATACTTTTATTTCATTCACGTTCAATTCTTTTAGCATAGTGGTGATACATCACCAGTGTCAGTAACTGAAACTGATGTTATGCTCTTCAAAAGTGTTAATACATTTTTCAGTTATTTTGTATTTTCAATTTAAACTAATATATTTATATTTAAAAAACATTTTTTTAAAAAATAGATGTCTTTTTTATCATCCTGTGATGCAGAAATTAAAACATTTTTTAAAAAAAAAATATTGTGGAAAATGAAAGGTTAATTTTTGAACAAATTGAGTATTTTTTTAAGAAAAATTATTATTTTTTAATATTGCCATATTTATCCTTATGCAAAAATATTATTTATCAGTATTAAAACCATATTTATATTTAAAGGTTTGTTATTCACTTTTGTTGTTCAATGAATTGTGGAGCTTCAAAAATTATAAACCTTTTCCTATTATATTATTTTCCTTTAATAAGTTATAGTAAATTGTATAAAAAATATCAAATATTTATTGATACATGTAATTATTATGTGTACAATGGTTACACCTATAGAATTTTTACCTTTTACCAAAGTTCAAGGTTTTGGACACTTTAAGACAGTTTAACCCAGTTTAAGACAGTTTAACCCAGTTTAGGACAGTTTTACCCAGTTTAGGACATTTTTACCCAGTTTAAGACAGTAAAACCCACGTGTCCTGTCCAAAACCAGTTTAGCACGTCCAAAACCCCAACTCTGGTTATAGTAAAAAAAAGAAGACGAATATGAAAAAAAGAAACATAATTATTCCGAAACTATTCAAGCTTTACTTACATACATTACAGGTGTTCTATGTGTGAACCCTTAGTCACACGACATACATCAATGCGATAGTCCAGTTCCTGCCCGGAGGGAATTATGAATAACCCTGTATATAAAAACCTTAAATCGAGGCTGAGTTAGGGTTTTCAAACGTGAAAAAAATCATTTAGTAAAGCTAGTCTAAAGGTGAAAATAATCTTAAATCTAGGTAATTATAAGGTTTCTTTTCGCAAAGTCTTACATGCTCAGCTAAAATCCACCTTGTCATGAAATTTTAATGGACAATGCAATTTGATCCTATCGCAAGTCAGCTAAAGCGTCATTTATCCTAAGTGACAATGCTTTGTAAGAAAGCTTTAAAAATAATTTTTAATAACTTAGAATGAAAGGTTTGAAACTGCAATGAAAAAAGGTTTTTAGTAGAAACATCTTCGTGAGAATAGAAAGAAAATTCTGGTTTCTTTCTGGAATAGATTAAATATTGAGTGGTCAACACTTTTTAAGAGACGAAAATAAGAAAAAAATTCCGTGTATTTTCCCAGGAAAAACTCAAAATTCCCTGCATTCTCCCCAGTTATTTAAATTCCCTATATTTTCCAGTTTTTCTCTATTCTCCCTTTAGCCCTGGGAAACCTTGAAGATGCAAGTGGAATTTCATTTTGAAACACATCTTTGTTGCGAACCCAATCTTTTATTACAAGTTTAACTTTTTAAAAATATTTAAGCAAATTTTAAATCTAAATATTATTTTTTTCCTCACAGTCGCCATTTTATTAAAAGTACTTGTTGTAGTTGAACGTAAGGAAATTGATTGGTGCAGTAAGTTAAAGACTTGTAGTAGGTGTCCTAAAAATGACTGATGATTTGAAAAACCAATCAGAGGAAACAATAGGAGATGGAAAAGTAAGGTTCTCTGAGCTGTGCTTCGGATACCTGTGTATTTTTAATATATATATATATATATATATATATATATATATATATATATATATATATATAATATATATATATATATATATATATATTTTGCTAAAAAGTTCATCAACAGATGACGTCGCGGACTGCAAAATAATGCATATCCATACCTGCCAACTTCTAATCCCTTTCATTATTATTTTTTCCAGTGGTATTAAAATGGAATTAAAACTTCAATTTTAAGCAAACAAATGCGTTGTATATGAGCAAACTTAAGTTGACAACCATGATAGTAACGCATATTAATATATGTGCTTAATTTTTGTAAGAATAGTGGTGATCAAAATCATTTAAAAATTAAATTTATAAAAGAAAAAATAGTATATATTTACTACCACTTTAAATATGAAAACAAAATCTTCCGGAAAATCCGGAAGAGTTGGCAGGTATGCATATCACACCATTCTAATTTTATTATATTTAATAACCGGCGTTGAGCAGCCGATCCAATTCAGAGTTTACGACTTTCACTGTACAATTCCGTAGCTTTTTAATTTTGAACCCAACCCAGAAGACAAGCAAACTCCTGGATTAAGCATTGGTTCAAACTAGCCTTCGTGGAGGATTTTTGATGGAACTAACCTGCACTTGCATAACATGGAGAGGAAAACCACAAAACTTCTCCCGGATAGAGATTCTAACCCATGATCCGTTTATCATTGAAGATATTTTATGTCAGCACTACGGTCGACACGAGCCGGGGGCAGAATTCGTACTGGGATTTGAACCTGGGTGACTTCATTGAGAGGCGAGTGCTCTATCTTTTGAGTCACCGCGTCTGTATAAACAAAATAAACAAATACATTCAATAAGCTCAATAATGAAATGATTATTTTCGTCTTTGAAGTCATAATGTATAAGTATTCAACACGTGCAACGTCTTTAGCTAGGTTTAAAAGCTAGCTTTAAAAATCGTCACTCAAGTCTTTAGATTCAAAAACTCAAATACAGTCAAACCGCGGTATAGTGAGTACGGTTTATAGTGAACTCTCGGATATAGTGAACAAAACGTTCACTGCCGTGTCTTGCTATTCACATATAATGTTATTTTTTGTCAATATAGCGAACTGAAAAGAGAGAGGAAGTTGGATATGATGAACTTTTTTCTGTCTTCGACTGATTTTTTCCCTCGTTTCCTGGTAATTTTGAAATTTTTAAATATAATATATATACCGATTTTTATAACCATCTATAGAGTGGAGTATAGCCGTAAGCATTTTTTCTTGTTTGCTTCTTTTATCTCAATTTCCCTTCCCTAAATTTTTTGTACCCAAGACGAAGAGTAATAAAATTTAGCACATATTTTGCTACTACATATTGTCATTTTTGTATTTCATTTCATCCCTGTTTATTGGTCATTTATTTAAATAATGTGCAATAAAAGGAAGAGCCAAAATGATTTGTGGTATGGATATAGTGAACTCCCGGTTATAGTGAGCCGGGGCTTTAATCAATTTAAAGAAGTACTTTTCAAAATGATGGTCAAAATATTATTATTTTATTTTTCTTGAATATTTTTTCTCGTATTAACTTCATTGCAAACTTTCGTTTTTATTGCAAAACTGTTTTGTTCTTTTGTGAAAATAGATACAAATAATTTCTCTCAAATTAAAATTTTGTTTGTGATCCGCTTTCAATCGATAAGAAACCCCAGAAACATCTCATCAATTGGAAGTGTTTTCATCTAGATGTTCCAATAACATCACATTTCTTGCTCTCTTCTTTATTTTCACAAAGAATCAATTGTGTTCCGAGGTTAGAGGGTTTCTTTAAGAGAAGTCATTAATTGAAAAAAGGAAGTCCCGTTTCCTAAGTCCGAAAAAATGTTTTAATTAGAATTTTTTTCCCTTCTCTGTTTGGAAGTTAAGTATTGTATCATTATTGACTCTGTACACGGAGAAAAAAGAATCTGATATAAGTACTGTACTGGTATGATAATGAGATTTCCAGTAAAAAAAAAAAGTACTATAATTCTGTTTATTAAACCATAATATATGCTAGTTAAACCATTCATTTGGTAATTTTTTCTGTCATATGGTAACGTTTTTTTTTTTATGTATTTTATAACCGTCGTTGAACAGCCGACCCAATTTTTCGGTTTACGACTACTAATGCTCAACTACTTAGCCTTGTAATTTTGAACCCACTCCAGAAGACAAGGGAACTCCTGGATCAAGTATTGGGAGAAATTTGCCTTCTTGGTTGAGCTTTTGATGGAGCTAACCCGCATTTGCGTTACACGGAGAGGAAAACCACGAGAACATCTCACGGTTAGCCCGACGGCAAGGGGACTCTAACGCATGAACCGACTACTACAGAGAATTCACGTCAGCACTGTGGTCCGTGCAAGCCGGATGCGGAATTCGTATTGAACAGCCATAGCCGAGATTCGAACCCGGTTCACCTCATTGGTAGGCGAACGCTTTATCCCATGAATCACAGCGAATCAGATCAGCTATATTGTTCTAATAGAAAAATATTGATGGTTTACTAAAACTCCAGGTTTTCAAAGTTGGAAGTTCTTATTACCAAACGTTTAGTAAAAAATACATACAAAGCTGAAAAGTAAATTTAGCCGAAAAAATGTTTTTTTAGGCCATGATCTAAGATATCATAAAATTATCATATTTTACCAGATTTACCAAATTTTATTGCTTATTATTGAAATATCTTTTATTGTTAATTTTACCAAAATCTTTACGAAAGCGCTTCTGTAATAATTCAAGCTCGGTAAAAGTGATCGAGCTTTTGGTAATCCCGTGGAGCTAAAGGCTCGGTAAATTTTATCATATTCTGGTAGTTTTTACAATATTATTTAAATTGCTCTTATATTTTTTAATTATTTAAATGGTAAATTAATTTTTAAAGAATATTTTTTGACCGATATTCTTATAATTATAGAATTTTGTTTAACAATTTTCGAACACATGAGTTATGTACAACAAAAACGAAATAGGTTATACAGGTCCTCCTAAAATGTATACAAAGTTTTCCAAAATTCGACAGATAAATTCATATGGTTGATAACCAAAATCAATTAATTTTATCAACATCATTACCAGTCAGTTGTCACTAATTGAAAAAAGGAACCCGGTTGTCCAATTCCGTAAATAAAAAAAAATATTTTAATTAAATAAAAAGAAACTATGCCGTTCAGAAATGAATTATTGCGTTATTATTCACTCTGTAAAAGAAGAAAAAATTCTGCTAAAATTTCCATACTGCATGCTTGAGACACATCTGGCTAAAAAAAAAAAAAAAGCATAATTCTGGTTATTAAACGGAAACATACGGTATTTAAATCTTTTGTATCATAATTTTTCCGTTCATATGGTAACGGTTTACTGAAAGTTCTTTCTATCAAAATTACAGTTCTTATAACCATACACTTAAGTAAAAATTACTAAACTTAAAAGAAATATTAATAATTTTGCGTACGAGATAGGTCCGAGTAGGCTGTCACATTACATTTCAAATTTTTTATGAAAAGTGACGCATCATCAAAGAAAATAAAAAGGATAACTTTATAGTAAAGCGTTAAAAATTGAAAGAAAAAAAAAAACGAAAACTTTCTAAAAAATTATCTTCATAAAAAAAATATAAGAAAAGGAAGCCAAAAAATTAATACAATTGTTTATAAAAAGTAGCAACTTAACTAATTATACTTTTAGTATTAGAGCTCCCAGGTACTAAAATATGAGATTATTTTAGAGAATTTACATGGTTAGGGTAGAAAAAATAGCATATAGTTTATAAAAAAAATCTTCGTAAGTTAATACAAATATGTAAATGTGTTCTCAAAACATATTCTTAAAAGTATATTTATACGAAATAATTTGAAGAGCAGAGCTATTTTTTATACACCAGTATGTTTCAGTATTATCAGTATACGTTAAGAAACATTTAAAATGGATTATGACTTTTTAATACAAAAACATGCAACTCTCTACTTTAAGACATAAATTAATTTCTATCTTCAAACTTTTGTACTTTATTAACATTTTTGATGCTAATGGGTTCATAAAAATAAGGATAGTTTTTCTTTGAAAATATTTAAAGTTGTTCAAGGACTGGTCTTTTACTGATTTTAAACAGAGACATAATTCATCAAGTTCTTACGAGTGTTTCGTCATAAAAAACTATTTTGCTTAAGTTGAAAAGGTTTTTGAGTATATTGTTTATTTAAATAATACAAAAAAATAAGGATTTAAATAATTAAAAGAAATATTTATACAACACAAAAATGAGTAGAAGAACTTTTAAATTAATAATTAACAGCTTGTTTAAAAAAATTATATCCAGAATTATTCTTAAATTATTTTTAGTATAAAAATGACAAGCCAGAAAAAAATGAATCAAACGCAGAAAGTAGAATGAGCTTCTCTTCTCATCCTGCTACTGAACTTCAACGAAAAAGCGTCTTTCCATTTGAGCTAAAGAAAATAAATTTAAAAAAAAAAAAAAAAGCAGCAGCAGAGGAGTACACACAAGCAGCTTAGCACTTTTCATAGATCAAGTCACGAATCATGAAGAATTATCCTCCTTAGTGATTTATTTTTCTTCCCCCTCCCCCCTTAAATAAACGGGAAATGAACTAAAAAGTGCTCTCAAAGAAAAACATTTGTCGCAACAATTTGAAAGAAGGGAAAATATTGCGAATGAATGTTACGACCAAACAAATCTGTGCAACGAATTTTTCGCCATAAAGCTCGAAACAAATATCATAAAGCGATACGGATGATACATCTATGATACGGTCTAACACTGGAGCTAATAAAAATAATTAAAAATAATGATGTATCAAATACAAAAATGAGCTAAAGAATTTAAGAAAGTTAATAACTGCGTGTTTGAAAATTTTTTGTCTAGAATTATTTTTAAATTATTTTAAGTATAAAAATGATAAGAAAGAATAAAAAATCAAACGTTTTCTTTTCTTCCTGCTTTTGAACTTCAACGAAAAAGCGTCTTTCCATTTGAGCTCGAAAAAAAAAACAAAAAAAAAAAAAACAGCAGCAGCAGAGGTGTACTCACAATCGGCTTAGCACTCTTCAGAGATCAAGTCACAAATCATGAAGGATTTTCTTCCATAGCGATTTATTTTTCCCTCCTCTAAATAAACGACTTACGCGAGAAAACGGGAAATGAACTAAAAAGTGTTCTCAAAGAAAAACATTTGTCGCAGCAATTTGAAAGAAGGGAAAATATTGCGGATAAATATTACGACCAAACAAATCAATGCAACGAATTCTTCCCCCATAAAGCTCGAAAGAAATATCATAAAAGAGTTACGAATGATACATCTATGATATGGTCTATTACTGGTGATGAATATTTCTTTAGATGGTGTCATTTTACTTTCAAGAGCCGTAACATGAGAAAAGAAATTTTATTTTAAAAACAATAAATAAAATCCGACATTGCATGCTGTTTTTCAATCTTCTGTCTATTAAATGAAATTTAATGTCTTAAATATTTATCTCAAATGAATCTCATAAGAAATGTTGGTTTTTCATTTAAAACAAAACGAATGATAGAATAAAAAATTTTAAATTGCTATTACACATTGGCTGTGGAAATTTTTACTACGACTAAAAACATAGTTGGATATTGCAAATTGGGACTTTTTGAATATTACGCAGTGTGAATCGTTCAGAGGAGTTGCATTTAAATAATAAATTACAAATTTTATTTTTATTCGGGGAAGTGTCTTAAAAGTTTAAAGACGTTAGCAGCTGTGACTTTTTGTTAAAGTTGCGCGAGTGTGTATGTATATTACATTAAAGAGTATAACAAAACTATTTCATTAAAGTTAAAATTATAAGACTTAGTATATTATTTTCAAAATATAAATAAGTTTTTTATTAACCCTTTTGAAGCCCGTGGTAAGTATACTTACCACCACGTTTTACCACTTTTAATTTAGGTTTCCATTTTTCAATAACTTCAGCTTTCTTGAAGTGAGTTTGAATAAAATTGGTAACCATTTGTCACATTTAAAAAACGTATAAAAGTTATAAAATACATAATTCCTTTTGAAGTTTGTAGCATTTAAGGAATTTATTTTGCAAATAAAGAAAAATAAAAGTCAGTAAATTCCTAATAGGTCATGTTAAATATATTTACCACCAAAAAAGTGGCATTTTTATAAACTAAATGAGTTTTTTTTATTTTTTTATATCAGTTACTGTTCTTAAAACAATTTCAATTCCAAAAATACTTTAATTTACCTTTACTAGAAATAAAGGGTCCATTAAAGGGTTAACATTTACATTTGTTTCATAATTAAAACATGATCGCTATTTAGAAATTTTTAAGAAAAATTAAAGTTTTTCTTTAAGCTTTCTAGTAAAATATTTAATATAGCTCACTTGCTTAATATTTATCATTTAGGTGACCATTTGTGAGCAGCGAAGACGGGTAAATTATGTGGTTGTGAATGATTAGGGCTCACGGTGCAGCGACACCTTGAAGCTTATCCAGCTCAAATTGACAATAATCATTTTGTCTGGGAAGAAAAGGCGGCTCGTGCGCCATGCTAATGTCATAGCCACCATCATATCGTTGGAAATGAAATGCAGAAAATTTTTCTGACCCATGCAGATACAGTTTCTGACGCAGGTGTTTTGACATGACGTTTATTCATGGTTGAAGTCATTATAAAATGACAAAAACTTTCCAATATCAGTTAAAAAGTATGGTCAAAACTATTAGAACATGGTACAATTTACCATGTTTCTGACTCTATTGGGAACATCAACAAGCTCGGTAATTTTTACCAAAGCGCTTAGGTAATGATTTTGATAAAACTAACAATAAAATACGGCCTAATAATGTGTGATAAAATTTGGTAGTTGTTCTAAAATTCGGTAATTTTATGATGATATCTTAGAGCATGACATAAAAACCATTCATTCGGTTAAATTTACTTTTCATTTATGTAATTTTTACTAAAGGTGAGGTAATAAGAACTATAATTTTGAAAACCTGAATTTCCTGTAAGCCATTACCATATGAACAGAAAGATAACCAAATGAATGATATAAATACCCTATATTTTGGTTTTATTAACCAGAATTTTTCTTCCTTATTTTTACCTGAAATGTCTGACCAGAAATTTTTACCAGAATTATTTTATACCATACAGTGAGGTAATTTTACCAGAATACTTTTCTCCGTAAAATATCCCGTAATTAAATGACTTAACGCACTTCGAGAACTAGGCGTATAAAAAAACGCAGCCATCATTATCATTAAACTTCATAAAAGCTGAGCGAGTTTTTGATCCAAAAAAATGGCTAAATTATACATTAATGACGACTGTGAATTCAAAAGTATTCCAGGAACGATTTATTTATTTATATAACTTAAGTATGCTGCATGCAGAGAGCTTAACTCAAGTAAGCTGCATACAAATAATTTGATTTGAGTATGCTGTATACAAAAACTTAACTCGAATATGTTGAACACAGAGAACTTAACTCGGATATGCTGCATACAAAGAACTTAACTCAAATATGCTGCATAGAAAGAAAGAACTTAACTCGGATATGCTGCATACAAAGAACTTAACTCAAATATGCTGCATAGAAAGAAAGAACTTAACTCGGAAATGCTGCATGCAAAGAACTTAACTCTGATATGCTGCATACAAAGAACTTAACTCGGATTAACTAACTTTGCTGAATGCAAAGAACTTAACTCGAGTATGTTGCATACAAAGCATTTAACATGAGTTTGTATACAAAGAATCTAACCATACTAGACTTATCGGATTCTGGAATTTATGGGTAGTCTTAGAAAGATTTCCAGAACTTCAATAAAAAAAAAAACAAGGTGATTGCTCTTTGTTTTGCCTAATTCAGTAGACTATAAAAGAGTTGTAACTTTTTAAGGCAAAACTTTTACGAAACAAAAACAATTTTGTAGTGAAAACAGTATTGTTAATGAAAAATTTCGTAGAATGTTCAGCTTCTCGAGTTACTTCACTTCTCTTTAATAATCGTGTGAATATAAGTCAAAATTTTAACTTCAATGGTGGAAAAATTGCAATTAAACTAAGTCAGTGATAGAAAAATTGCACTTTTTTTCCAAGTTAAGTTTTTTCCAACTTTAGTTGTTTTCTGTGTCATCCGCAACCTGTTATCATAGTTTTAAAAAAAGTGTTACACCCTTTTCAGAAATGAAAAATAGATCACCCAACAATTGGATATTTATCGAAGTAATATTAAAAACTAAATATTAACAACCTTTCATAATCAATTTTTAAAAATATTTTTGATTTTTGTCACGAAATATGTTTAACCCATTCTTGTGTATTGTAGTCCGTCTGACAATACTAATTCAACAAATGTTACAAACCACTAGAAATGAATCATAAAATAGGTGGTTGTTTTTAATTATTAATCAATCACTTTTCTTTAAAGAGATGTCGCTTCCCGTAGAAGAATGTACGGTGCTCAAAATAAAAAAATGAACCACCCAGAATAACCTTTGATCTAATGATCGGATCTTCACGTTCAAGGACTCATTCTTAGTAGCTCAAGGGGGTTACCTCAAATATGCTAATTAATTAGACCACACAATATTTTAAGTTACGAAATCAGACACAAAAACGTACTTTCTCTGAACAGCATACCTTTTTTTTAAATCATTCGGGTTTCTGATTCTTAAAATATAGCCACAATCTGGGAAATATTCTCCCCATTGTTTGGTCAGGAGAGTAAAGTATGAACCCCTTTATGTTAGTTTTATTTTTTTGCGTATTTCGCAATATCTCGAGAGCTTTATAAGCTAAATGAAAAATTATTATAAAATTCGTATATCTAAAGATAATTCGATGCAAAAAATAAATTTCAGCAAATATTTATTACTTTATTCAATAACAGTCGAAAAAATTTGAATTGCAAGACATAAAATTTCTTTCAACATTTCAAAGTACTTAATTTCACATAGCAAAATCTAAAATTTGAGTGAAATCCGTTGAATAGTTCCTGAGAAATTGAATTTATACAAACGACTTTTCTAAAATTCGTTTTCTCAGAAACTACGCAAGCGATTTCGCTTCGCCCTTTGAATTTACATACTTTGAAGGCAACTTTTTTTGCGCAATTTTTTAAATTCTGTAAAAATTGCATACCTTACAATTCAGTTTTTTTCGAATGTAATTAAATAAAATAACAAAAAATAATAAATATTTACTAAAATTTATTTTTTGCATGGAATTATCTTTGGATAAACAAGTTTTATAACTGTGCTAAAAAAAATTTCAATTTGCTTAAGAAATACTCATGGTATGGCGAAATACGCAAAACGTAAAATTAAAATTAAGGGATCGAAACTTTGGACAGCTTTCCTGACCAAACTATGGGTACCATATTTCTCAGATGCGGCTACCCCCTATATTTTGGGAGTCAGAAACCCGAATGATTTGAATAAAGGGTATTCAGAGAAACTACATTTTTGAGTCTGATTTCATAATTTAAAATATCGCTTGTATTAATTAAATAGCATATTTTAAATCATCCCCTCGAACTCTTAAGCCCTAGAACGTAAATCATTAGATCAGAAATTACTCAGGGTTGTCCACTTTTTATTCTGCACACAATACAGTCTAAGGTCACATTTGCTTATGTCTGGAAAGACTAAAATTTTCCATAGAAATGTGCTGTTACCGAAAGGCTTAAGAATCCCTATTAAAAAAAAAAGATATGTACATTTTCGAGGACAATTTCACAATTTTATAATGTGGAATTAATTAAAATAACTAAATACTGCATATTTCGTTAGATTCTAAAGTCAAGATAATGGCGAAATAGGCGATTGAAGTCAAACTTTAGCCAATAACGATTATGATAAAAAAAATATTATTAAACTGTATAATTTATTTATCAAATGGAAAAAAAGTTAGATTATTTCACTAAATTATTCTAGACAATTGCTTTAGTTCAACTGCCCAAATAACTCCTTATGTGTGCGTCTTTTTAGACGCTAGTTTCACTAATGAAAGTATTCAAACATTTTTATTAATCTTAAAATGATAGAATTCTTTTTCATTTCTAATTCTCAATACATATAACATTTACAAATTCTTTATCCTTCCTAAACTTCACGCAGAAATAAACATTTTAAAAGGATACTTTATGGAAATTATGGAAATATTACACAGAGGGGGAAAAAATATGGTCAAAACTACAAGATTAGGATAAAATTTACCGTGTTTCTGGTTCTACTGGACCACCAAAAAGGTTGGTAATTTTTACCGCATTGAAGACGATTTTAGTTAAATTAACAAAATAGGTTTTATAATATGGGATAAAATTTGGTTAATGTATTGAAATTTGGTAATTTTATCATATAACCTTAGAATATGGCATAAAAAGCATTTATTCTGTTAAATTTACTTTTTAGTTTTGTATTTTTCATAAAATGTGAAGTAATAAGAATTATAATTTTAATGACCAGAATTTCCGGTGAACCTACCACATGATCGGAAAAAATAGCAAGTGAATGTTTATTAACAAGTATTGTGTTTTTCTTTTAGTAGAAATGTTATAACCATACATAATTTTACCACAATATTTCTTCAATCAGCAGCGAAATATTAACTTATTTTAGAATTAAGTTTTATTCCTAAAACTAGATTCCTTATTTTGTATAAAGTTTATTTTTGTATTCACCTTTTTTGTATCTAAAGTTTTATACGTTTTTTCAATGAACATGGTAGGAAAATTAATTAAAATGATTAAATAATTTTTTATACAACTTTATCCTTGTTCGACACCATTATTTCAATTTTTGTTTTAGCATTAGACAGTATTTTTGACAATCTTCATGCGTCTGAAAGAATTAAAACACGAAAAACTACATCATGTAAAGAAAGATAAATGTATACAGAAAAATTAACTTTCAGACGAATAAAAAAATTAAATGAAGAAAAAAACTTTCACTTTATTAAAAATTAAGTTTCGTTTAAGGAAAAATTAAAAACAAAATGTTGATAAAAAACTTTTGTTGTTTTTTGTGTTTCAAAGTTAATAATATTTTCTCCCCTTATCAAATAATGGAACAATGTTTTTCGTAACAATGTTTTTTGTCATCGCTAAATTAATTAATATCCTTTTCTTCCCAAAAGAAAGTTTTTTATTTAAAATTTTATATATGACTTTTTTTCGTATAGGCTTGTAACTAAAGAATTTTAAAAAGCTGCACAATAACGATTGAAAGAATAAAACTGGATATTTAATACTTACTTAAAAATCAAATTTAATTGTCAAATTTAATTAAAAGACTATTTTAAATTTTAAGAAAAATATTTCTATTCATAAATCAAAAACTTTATCTGATTTCATAAGAATAATAAAAATTTATAAATAAGAATAAAAAAGATAACGAAAAATAGAAAATTGAAAAAAATGTAATATAATCTTTATAAATATTTATAATTTTAAAAATATTTCTGATCCTTATAAATATTTTTTCTTTAATTTTAAACTTGCTCTAAACTTCAACAAAAATTCAATTTAGAAAATATTTTCTAAATTTTACATTTATAGTTAAAAATAAGAAAAATATAGATTAAAGAATAATTATTTTGTTTTTTACTCATATACATATTGCAGAGTAAGAAGTTAAAAATAGGAAAGAAATGAAAAGCACAATCCATTACATGTTTACATTTCAAAAATAATTTTGATCTTCAATTTTGATTCTTTTAACTTCAAAAAAAATTTGAGTTTAAAATATTTTTTAAGTTTTTATTTTATTGTTAAATTTTTTAAATATATAGATAAAAGAATAATTTTCTTCTTACTCATACATACGGCAGCGCGAGAAGTTAAGAATTAAATAGAATAAAGAACACAATCAATGATTATTATTCATTTAAAAAATATTTTAGATCCTCATAAATATCATTTAAATATCAATCTTGTTTTTTATTTCAAAAATATTTTAGTTTAAAAATATTTTTAAAGTTTTTATTTTACTGTTAAAAATTTTAAATTAGATTAAAGAATAATTACTTTGCTTCTTACTCATACATACTGCAGCAAGAGAAGTTAAAGATACAAAGAGAATAAACAACACAATCCATAAATATAATTAATTTTAAAAATATTTTTAATCCTCATAAATATCATTTATTTTGCAATTCAAAAGAATATTAAATATATTAATAAAAAATAGTAACCTTGCTTCTTACTCTTACATAATGCAGTGCAAGAAGTTAAGAATAAAAATAAAGAGCACAATACATAAATATTATTCATTAAAAAAATTTATTTGATCCTCATAAATCAATGTTGTTTCATTCTTCAGAAAATTTTAATTTTAAAATATTTGTAAAGATCTATTTTTATGCTAAAAATTTTAAATATATTGTTAAAATAATAGCTACCTTTGCTTCTTACTCATACATACTACAGCGCAAGAAGTTAAGAATATAAATAGAATAAAAGCACAATCCATTAACATTTTTCAATTCAAAAATAATTTTGTTCTTCTTAAATGTCGTTTTAATATGAATCTTGTTTTTTAATTCAAAAAATTTTAGTTTAAAAATATTTATTTAGTTTTTATTTTATTGCAAAAAATTTATATTAGATAAAATAATAAATACCTTGATTCATACTTATACATACTGCAGTGTAAAAAATTATAAAAAGCAAATAATATAAAAAGCACAATCCTTTTTTTTTATTTCAAAAATAATTTTGATCCTCGTAAATATCGCTTTAATACCAATCTTGTTTAATACCAATCTTGTTTAATACCAATCTAAAATAAAAATAGTTCAAAATTTTTTTTTCAAGTTTTTATTTTATTGTAAAAAAAATTTAAATAGATAAAAGAATAAATAACTTGATTCATGCTCATACATACTACATTGTAAGAAGTTAAGAATACAAATTTTATGAAAAGCACAATCCTTTTTTTTTTAATTCAAAAATAATTTTGATAATTTTTAAATATCGTTTTTACCATACCAATCTATACCAATCTTGTTTTGTACTTAAAAAATATAGTTTGAACTTTTTTTATTTATTTTATTGTAAAAAAAATTGCAATAAATAGATAAAAGAATAATTACCTTGCTTCATACTCATACATATTGCAGCGCAGAATGTTAAAAATACGAAGGGAATAAAGAGCACAGGCCAAGAGATCAACATTTTTCACCAGCTGATAGAATGTCAACACTGCAGCTGAGGGAATCTAACCATCACAGCTGCGAGACCTTCCATGTTTCAAGAAGAACTCCCCGTTTCAAATATAAAGATGGTCAAACCAGTCCCAATTTATAGTCTCTGATCTCCACAAAGCCATGATCGAAAATGTATACAAACAGTCAGCTGTGAGTGTGTTCCGGGTAGGTTACATAATCATGCGGATTTCACCCCCACTGATGTAAATAAACCAATCAGGCTTCAAGAATTCACTCTAAGATATCCATCACTCTTAGATGGTAAATTTCGATCAGTTATATAAATTTCTGATGAAAACATCAATGATTAGAGATTGAATTTACAGAATCAAAGAAAAAGGAAATTCCAGAAAGGGGTACTAAGCAACGAATGAATATAAGCATCGGTGCTATTCGAAAGGAACCAAAACAAACATTGAAATACCTGGAAGGTAGAATGGAATATTTTCATTCGATACTGCTGACTCACTTTTCAATCCCAGAACATGTCCCGGAACTTTCTTTCATGTTTTCTGCGAATTCGTTTACCTCCTGTTTTCCTATACATTTTTCCAGGATTTCGATAGACAAAACGATTCACGACATGATCGTTACATTTGAACCAGCTTTAATCATTAGTTAGGGTCGGTTCCAGGGAATCTAGATTCATTTCGTAAACAATTTGAAGAATCGTGGAGTCTAAAATTCGAAGAAAGCTTAATTCGAAGAATTACGTTCTCGCTGCTTTTCGAAGAATGAAAACACAAGAGAATAGCCCATCAACTGTCGGGGGTGAAGCCGGTTATCTAAACAGCCAGCCAATTCCCCTGCCAACTGGGTTGATGGAACAACAGCGACAAGTTCATGGTCGTTGAAAATGTTTACTTCCCTTTTTCTCAACCCGGTTTTTTAAATGTAGCGAAGTAATAATAAATAAATAAAATAAATTAATGTAGTGTAATGCAATTTTAAATTAAAATAAGACTTTGATGAAGAAAGGAAGCAATGAAGCGGCATTAAAAATTTATATTCAAATACATAATATGACAATACATTTAGTATAAACATTCCATTGCATAGCATGTTTTGATAACATAAAAGCTGCTAAATGTGTTTATTTTTCAAAACCTAGTTTATAACATATCCTTTTTTACCTATTTGTTAAGAAAAATGTTAGTATTTCATAAAGAGTACACCTCTTTTAAGCTGTAAAGGTTTACAATATTTATATATTATTTTAATAGCAAGAAAGCATAATATTTTTTTTTCTCTTGATCCCCGATTCAGTTAATATGATTTTGTTGAAAAAAAGTGATAAATTACAACTGTGGCTCCATCTGTTGGAGATTCTGACTAAGTTTTATATTGACTCGTAAGGAGTTAACTCCGACTCCGGTCTTGAAAGGAAATAACACCTGTTGTTGAAATCAGGAATTATCGATTTTAAAGTGATCTACAGCTGATGTGTTTCTGAAATATTTTGAAGAGGAAGTTATTGTTTGTCACTTTCTTTTCAACCATTTTACTCTCAGTTATTATTTGTTTTTAGGATGATTTAATATTTCAGGAAATTTAAAATGTTTTTTTAAAAATAATTTAAGAGTCAAATTATGCTTTTAAAAGAAATATTATTTAATTAAAACTCATTATTAAATACATACAAAAAGGAAGGTAGATTAATTATTTTTCTCTAAAAATATTTTCATAAAATAAGATTATTATTTTTGATTTTCCTACACCAATTTTAAAATTATGTATAAAAATAGAAACAATAATTTAATTTTATGAAAAGTTTTTATAAAAAATATTTTTAAGAAAATTTATTGTTAGAAAGAATTAAATTAAAATATTACGCTATTTATCTTTTCATTTAAATATATGACTGTATTTGCGAAAATAGCACTTTGAATGAAAAACTGACGACATTAGAATATTAATATAAAATAATAATGGATTTCGTAGTATAGTATTTTAATTGTTAAATCTATTTTAACGTTACAAAGTGAATGAATAAGAATTTAACTCTTAAATTCTTCACTTCTAAAATGTTTATATTAATCCGCAGATTTCGATAATATTCCCTTTCAATCATTGATAAAAGAAGTAAATACACCTACACAAAACTACAATAAAAGTTTACAAAGACGCATTTGAAACTTTTTATTAAAAAAAAATTATATTTGTAAGAGACTTATGGAAAATTTAAAATATTGTTTCCAAAAAATAAATTGCAAATCAATTAAAAATAACAATAAGTAATTTCGGGACCAGGATCATTATTGATCTGGTGAATTGTTATAGAAAAAACAAAGTGGTATTAAAGTTTTAAATTTCATTATCCCAAATTTAATCAAATTATCCCATTCTTTAAAATATATTTTTATTACAGTTTTTATTACTGAGCATAATAAAATTATATGAAATTTTTTAAATGAAACTTTTGCATTTAAAATATCTCTTCGTCCTTTTAATTAATTAAAATGAAATGTAAATTGATGTTAATTTTTCGTATTAGGTTAAAAATAATCAATATTTATATAAATTTGTTTATAAAATTATATGTGAATTTTTATTATAAAATTAAACGTGACATTCAATTGATAAATGAAAACAAGATTGTTAAAAAGTCATAAAAATATACTAGATGGCTCAACGACATCGAAAATTATTTGAAAATTGGAAGGGAGTTGCATTGGATAGGAGGCGCCTGCAGTTGAGACAGCAAAGGCCTACAAGGGGTTGTTGCGCTGACAAAGATGAAGAAAACATCTAACGACTCTTACAGTGCATAAACATAAAATTATAAATTTATTAAGTGATTTAATACAAACATTTGCTCACCTCTCTCGAAATGTATTTTTATAATGAGTTCGTGTTATCTAAAGATAATCTTCTTTAAGAATTGGAGTTCTTTAATAAATAAAAATTATTTCGAATAAATTGTCAAACTGATAAAAAACTAATAATTTAAGTTAAAACAATTAATTAAACAAAATAAAAGTAAACAGAATATTCATATTTATTAAAATTTTGAACTGGTGATGACTAATTTAAATGATGGTGGAATAGAACTATGAGAGAGAAGATTTAGAATGATTATATGCCTGATAAAGTCTCTTTACAAAAGATATCAACAAGAGTCTCCTCTTACTTGTATCCCTAAGAGCTTAATACATCTTTCTTCCTAGAAATTCTAAATAAATATCTATTTGAGACAATTTATGAGTAGATAGCCAACAAAGAGATGGTTCTGTTGACATTTTAAACAGAGGAAAGCTATTGCTTATAAAAGGAAAGGGGAACAGTGATAGTTCTTTTAGTTCCCTAAGCACTTGTTTTATTTATTTATGCAGTGCATTTTATGTTGAATTAATTTTCCTTTAATTATATAATAAGTTTCACTATGCAAAAAAAGGAAGTGAGATAAAAAGTCATTCATAATTTTTTTGTTTTGTTCTTTCTTCATTTTTATTAATCTTTCACACATAGCGTATGTGTAATTGGACCTAACTGAGCCATGGTGGCTCAGCAGATCTCGTCTCCCAATGAGGTGACCCCGGTTCTCAGCGATGGCTGGTGGATACCACATCCGGTTCGCACCGACCACAGTGCCGACGGATCATCGGTTAGAGTCCCCTTGCCATCAGGCTAACCGTAGAATGCTTTCATAGTTTTTCATATCCATGCAATGTAATTGCTGATTTGCGGGTTAGTTCCATCAAAAAGTTTACCATGAAGGCGAATTTCTCCCAATTCTTGATCCAGAAGTTCCCTTGTCTTTTGGATCGGGTTTAAATTTACAAGGCTACAAAGTTGAACATTGGTAGTTGTAAACTCAAATTTGGATCTGCTGTTCAACGGCGGTTAAAAAATAAAGTAAAATTGGAACTAACTGGAGTAAAATTTGTGAATCCTTTTTTAAACTGTAATATTCAAGAAAATATGGTTTCATATGAAACAATGAGCGCCATATTATCTAAAAAGGTCCTATTTATTATTGCTAATGCTAAAATATTACGTGGGCACCTAACGGGGGGAGGGGTTACTTAATGGGGAGCAAATTAAATTTATCAAAAAATTACACGAGGAAAAATTTCAAATGTGGAATAAAAGTTGAACTAAGGGGAAAAAATTAGAAAACAAATTTTAGAGTTTAAGTGTTTTGAATATATAAAAGGAAAAAGATTTTTGAAGAATACTTTACTTAACATTAAAGCAGCTATCTGTGTTTAATGTTAAGTTACATATTTTTATTTGAATTTAATCCTAAAACTAAATTCCTATAGTAAAAGTCAGATTTAAGGAAAAGTTAATGAAAATGATGAAAAATGATGTAACGTTAAAGAAAATATTCTACTAAATAAAAACATGAAAATGATGAAAAATGAAGAAATGTTAAAGAAAATATTCTACTGAATATTAAAAAAGCTATCTTTGTTTAATGTTAAGTTACCTATTTTTATTTGAATTTAATCCTGAAACAAAATTCCTATATTAAAAGTCTGATTCAAAAAAAAAACAGGGGGGGGGGGGGAGTTAGCATTCTTCTGATGTAAGAACGCACTGAGGAAACAAAAAATATTAAGATTTCCAAAACTTTGCTGATGTATAATATTTAAGCGACTGAGTAGGTCTAGAAGGATTTTTAGAAAAATTTCTAAAAATATTTTGGGTGTTTTGTAAAATATTTAAATTACGTTAAAATTGCTATGTTCCACCTTTTTTTTATTTTTTTATAGTGTTTTAAAAATAAAATAGTTATGTCGCTTGTCCTGAGTTTTCTTCTCATTTTCGTCTTCTTTTAAGCTAACATCTTTCAAAGCCACTTATTTTGTTACAACTGGGAAAATGATTGAGCCGAGAGGGATAATCTGGATGAACGGGAGTTCGATTCTCTGTGTTAAGACCACAATATTTCCTTTAATATATGGGGAGATTATATCGAAGTTTAACTTTAAGCAAATATACTGTCAAACCCATCTATAGTGAACATGGCTTATAGTAAACTCCCGGATATAGTGAACGAAATGTTCGCTCCCGTGCCTTGATATACACATGTAATATTATTTTTGGTGGATATAGTAAACCAAAAGAAGATAGGAAATTGGATATAATGAACTTTTTTCTGTCTTAGATTTATTTATTTTTCTTCATTTTTTGGTAGTTTCGTAATTTTTACATGAAATACATATGCCGATTTTTAAAATAATCTATTGAGTGAAATGTAGCCATTACCATTTTTTTCTGTTTACTTCTTCTATCTATTTTCTCGTTTCTGAATAATGGCCATCCCTAAATTTTTTGTACGCAAGACAAAAAATTTAGGGATGATAAGCAATAAAAAATTAAAGTTAGCAATTTTTTTGTTACTACATATTGTTTGATCATTTTTGTATTTCTTTTCATCAGTCATTCATTTAAATAATGTGTAATAAAAGGGAGCAGTTCGGAAAAATTAGTTAAAATTGTTTGCCTTATAGTGAACCGAAATTTCGGTCCCAAGAAGATTCGCTATCGCGGGGTTTGACTGTATAGAAAAAATTGCAGGTCCCTTAAGGTGTTATTGGCTTACCTGTATATATCTAAATAAAACAACTCCTTGAAGGAAGAGAAAGAAATAGAAATGGGTTTATGGGATTTTACAATTTTTAAAAACCCCGTATTTGAATCTAAGACATTCCCCATCACTATGTGGCATTCGTTCTACCAAGTAGTTAAATATGTGAAATAAGACATTTTATATAGTTATTTTCGTGAAAAAAATATTTGTCTAAAAACTAAGCTATAAAATTCCGTTTTTGCTATGCTTCGGGATTAACATTCAAAATCATATTAAGAAGAAAAAATATAAATGAAGCAAAACAAATAATGCTAGATATTTTAAACCCTTAAATCAATTTTCTCCTAACAATTGATATATTGCATAAACATATTTAATGGTGTTTTCAATATAAATTTAAGCAACAACAATCTTAACCTGCTTTACTTCCGTTTAGGAGGTATACACCTGCTTTCTCAGCAAGGCGATATTTAGAATCAGATAATTTTGTTTTTAATAAAAGAAATAAATTTTGTAATATCTGAGCTCAAATTTGCAGTATTTCACAAGGAATTAATAACATTAAGTATTGTTGGTGAGTTTGAAAAGAAAGTTTGTTTTAGTTATTTATAAATGCATTGTTAAAAGAGGTCACATGGTTGCTAGATTTAGAAAGAACTCGCTTTTTTGGCAGTCCCGATTTGGCATGTTTTCACTCGCTTATGATTGCTTATTTTTGTTGCAAGTTGTGCACCATCATACATTAATGCTATCATATTGTTCGAGCAGCGAGATTAAATTCATTTTTCAAATTATCATTGAGGTTTAAATTTCGAAATTGGTATATTGTTGACAACATGAAAAGTGTCTTATAAAGATTTTTTTTCCTTCCAACAGACGATTCTTGCGAAGATTCTTTACTTAACACAAATAATAATTCGGTAACAGAACACAGAGATTAAATTAGGCGATTTATAATATAAATTCAACTATGGGATAAATTAAACTAAATATTATAAAAATATAAAATATTTATTACATCAGGTATTATATTATTATACTGTAATAATTAGATCAAATTATAAGACGCATTGTAGTTTTTTAATAATTACATGTTTTGCATGAGTTTATATGCAATACATTTATATTTAAACATACATGGAATTGATTTTTATTCAGGAGATTTCTTATATATTTGTATTTATTTTCAACGTACTTTATTACATTGTTAACCAATTGATACACGAACGTAAACAAGTGCAAACCGGTTTCAGCCACGTAAAAACAATGAAGCTGTATAGTATCATCTGATAATTAAGATTTTACATAGAATCTTATAGTGCGTCTAATAATTTGGACAGGGGTTGTAAGATAAGGTCAGTCAATGAACTATAATTCAAAATTTAAACTTCAAAATATCGTTACAAACATTACATTTTAAAATCAATAACATCAATCGCGTATTTTTATACCGGGAATCTTAGAATAATTTTTTTAAAAATTCTTTATGTTCTATGTCGAAGTCTCAAAAATAGCTGAAGCAGAACATTTTCAAAAATAAATTTCAGTATAAATTGCAGATTATAAATGTTAACTTGTTTGCTAATACATTTTATATTTGTTGTGGTTGTAGTTCATTTACGTTGCACTTGAGCTGCGCAATGGGCTATTGGTGACGGTCTGGGAAACATCCCTGAAGATGATCCGAAGACATTGCATCACAATTTTGATCCACTGCAGAGGGGATGGCGCCCCCCGCTTCGGTAGACGACCTGCAAGCGAAGTCGAGCACTTTACGGTAGAACAGTTTAACGAGGTTCAATACCGCTCACCCTCGGTCCCGACGCAGACTGATCCAAGTGGTCACCCACCCGGCACACTGACAGCAGCCAGTGATGCTTGACTTCGGTGGTCTGCTGGGTGATCCTCTGTATTGAAAGCGGATAGATAATTTGTTGTCAAAAATAAGCCAAAACTGCTTATACAATATTTAAATGATCCCCATTACTAATTTTGACCAAAATACAAAAAATAGCAGCACTTGCAAACATATGAAAATTAAAAGGGAAAAACCATTTTATGAAAATAAATATCAATAGACGAAATTTCAGTTTGTTTTCATAAATTGAGAAAAATTTCTATGTATGATATTGTACGCGTATAAAATTGCTATCTCATGCATTGTTTAACATTTGCTGAGAAATAAACTCTTAAATAATAAACTAACAAAATTCTTAGTCTAAAGCAAGCTAACCACTCTTTTCTAAACTTCTAGATTTAACTATTACCTTAACTATCTTATTAAAAAGAAAACAGCTAAGTCATTCATTTCAATTTCAAGTTTGGACAAAAAATAAAAAAATATGGTTAGTTTAGAGGATGTGTCATTGTTTATATATTACAGTTGCCAAAGAAATGATGAAAGAAAAAAAAAAAGCAAAGGTCGGTGAAAATTCTGCGAATTCGTGTAAAATAAAACAAAAAAGATGACAACCGAGAAAAAGATTATATATATATATATATATATATTAAAGAAATAAATAATGTCATATATATATATATATATATATATATATATATATATATATATATATATATATATATATATATATATATATATATATATATATATATATATGACATAAATAAATTGATATGAAAATATTTAATAGGAAATGTTATTATTAAAGTGTATAAAATAAATAACATTCAATAGTGAATACCTATAAATATAAATGTAGATTTGCAGTGAAAGATACTTCTTTTAGATATTCTATGTTTTAGATCTTTACTCACATTTGCATTTTCTTTTATTTATGCATTAAAAATGTAATAATACACTATGGAGTTTGCAAACTTCTATAGTATAGTCGAAAATATGATTAATGATTCATTTCTGTTCGTAGTAAGAACTTTTTTACATTGTTCGAAACATTAAGTAGAATAAAAGAATATTGTTTCATAGTTTAGTAAGAGAGTTTAAAAAATTTCCAGGATAATTAAAAGGAATCCTTGAGATTTTCGAATAAAATTGTGAGAATAAAGTTATGGAATGATTTAACATTGTATTATTATTCCATGGGGTAACTATATTCTCTAAGCAACTATTTGTAAATATGCATTTCAAAAAATAGATAAAGCTGTAAATTCAAAATCTATCAGAAATAAAAGTAGTTTATTATTTGATAAAGGAAAAGAGGAAAAATGGCTTATGTCCATTATAGCTGATTCTGAGGCAAATGAATTTCATGGTTTGCGAATTTTCAGCAGCAAGCATTCGACTGAGAAAGTAAACATGAATGTGACAAGTATTTATTTGCATCCCCTAAGAATTTCGAAACAAAATTCGCAATTTCTGATGCTAAAATAAAATTGAAAATCGGATATGAAAAAAACTTTTTTTTTCTCAAAACTTCTCCCCAATCAATATTTTCTCACTAGTATTTTCATTGTCTTCGTTCACTTTTATTTATTCTCTTTGTCTTGCACAGGAACCGCTTTTCCCCAGATCGACCCATCTTCACTGTGTAATAACTTTTGATGAGAACCGATTTTCCACGTTACTGATTAGTTAAAGCTTACTAATCCTCAAAATACAACAGATATGCAAACCCATCGTCATTTTTGTAAAAGAATGATCATAAACCGTAAAAAATGAGCATTTAGCCTACGGAGGATTAAAACCCATCTGGCTGTTTAGTGCTTCGAACTCAAACTACCAGCTCTAACGCTCCAAAATTGGAATTGCATCAATTAGAAAAATTCAAATTAAAAGAAAAATATTAATTTAAGTTTATATAAAAGAGGTCAAATTCACACTAATTATATTTTAATTTTATTGTTTGATTGAAAAATTAAAACTGTTCTAACTAGATAACTAAAACAATAAATCAATTTTTATTGGAAATAATTTAATAAAATTGAAGTATTAAATAAAGCATGATGATATTGTAGAAAATAAGACGTACTATAGATAATTCGAGAAGTATAACATTTCGTAAGGAAAACTTTCAAAAAACGGATCCATTAAAGTACATATCCGAAGAGACTGAAGTTTGTTAAAAGCAACAATCAAAAACAGAAGTAATTTTAGATTGAAAATAATCCCGAAAATTAAGGTAACAAGCAATCTAGGTGTCAAATGTAGCAAACAAAATCAGAGTAATATCGTGTCAAAATGATGCTAACTTATTTATACCTGGTTGCGAAAAGTAGTTTAGGTATGTAATAACTGGTACGTGACCACTACTTAGTTACCTGTTGTAACCTACTGAATTATACAATCATCCACGTTTCAAAATCACATTTTCAATAATAGAATCATTAAAATATTAAAGCATGTTAAAACCATCAGTTAATAAAATCACCGAAAGAGTGTTTAAATAACTTAATACAGCAAGTACATTAAGATATAAAAAGTATTCAAAAGTAAGTACTCGTAATACATACTTTGTAAATCGATTACCTTTAAAACATGTCATGTATTTAATAAAATTTGCTGTTTAAAATAAAAGATTTTTGAAAATATCAAAAGCTTTCCAAAAATAAAACCAGATTGCATAAAAAAATTTTTTTTTATTTTCTTTTATAATTTGTAAATTTTTTCTTCCAAAACTACGGTAGAATAATCGGCAGCAGTCTCTTCGTCCAATTAAACATAAAATTTACGGTTAGGAGCCTTTCAAATCATTGACGGTCTTGAAACCTTTTACTGCAGGTACGGCTAAAAAACGAGGAACACACACGAAAGAATACGTTTTTCTCTCCATTAACAATTGACATGGTTTCAAAAGCTTAAAAATTAAATTCAACTCAACATTAGAGTTAAGTTACATTAGGCTTTTTCTAAGGTAATGGGCATTAAAGATGGATTGTAGTTGAGTTGTGTTTAGCTAAGTGAGCATTGAAATAAGTTTCAATTTGTTTATTTAATGGTGCCATTTAACATGGGAGATGGGGAACACTACGTTTTTTGTGCTAAGCGACTCTGTGATATATATATATATATATATATATATATATATATATATATATATATATATATATATATATATATATATATATATATATATATATATATATATATATATATATATATATATATATAGAGAGAGAGAGAGAGAGAGAGAGAGAGAGAGAATTAAATGGATTTTAAAACTAAATCTAAAAAGAAATATATTTTAATTGTAGACTAGCCTTTCTAACAGATCAGAACATTAAATAATCTCGTTCACATAATAAACTAAGATCTTCGCGTATATATTATCGTTAATTAAATCGAAGCGTAACCTTTATTTATAAAATGAGTCCATACTGTGCAGTAAAATGTCTTTATGAAGCCGAATTCCCATTAAAATTAAAAAATATTTTGAGATCTTAATACATCTTCATTGGCAATCTCAAGAGCGGGGTGATCTCTGTAAACTTTACTGGGATGCCAGAGATTACATGAACTCCCTGTAAAGACTACTCCTCATTCTTCATTGTATATGCATGTTTTTTTCTTACTTTAATTTTATCTTTGTGTTCTTTTTGTGTTAATATGCGTTTGTCATGTGTTTTCTTTGTTTGTAAATGTAATTCTGTTCCTTTTTACTCCTTGTTTATGTCCACTTAAAGCTGAACATTGTATATGGATTAATATTTCCAATAAAGCCATATGTAACAACAACATCTCCATCGGGTCGCATGATTACATCTTACGGCTTCAATTCTAACAAAGAAGTCTGGATATTATAGATCACATGTGTGAAAAAAGCGCACACTTGTCTTTTGAATATGGTACAGTGATTCGTGTGAAAAAGATATAATGATTTTTTAAGGGAGAAGAAGAAAATTATTAAAAAATGTTTTTTAAAATATTCCCCAAATTTTAAAAAAAAATTAAAATTAAATATTCTTTTTTACATTTTAAAGCAAAATTCAAATTCTTAATTTTTTAAATTTTCAAATATTTTTTAATAACATTTTTTAAAATAATTTTTTTCTCCTTCTTTAAAAAGTCTTTATATCTTTATATCAATTTCCTTTGTCCTTGTTTTCTCTATATCAATAAATTAACAAGAAATACATTTTCTATTCTTGATTATTAAGTTGAACTGTTGTGAGAAAATATATATATATATATATATATATATATATATATATATATATATATATATATATATATATATATATATATATAGTACACTTACCTAATATTAACGTCACCACCCTGACCAATTTTATTGGTCATAAACTCTAAAATGCTAATTCGAGTTTATTGTAAATTTAAGATTGACTCAAATGTTAATGTCGCAAAAATCTAAAAATTAAACATTTAAAATTAATTTGTTTTAGTGTTTTGGACGTATATATTTTACTTCGCTGAGACATCAAGTAAACGGTTCTTCTGTATTTAAAAATACCATTAATTAAATTTCTGTAAATATTTTTTTTAAAAAAAAGCAAAAAAGCACTTAAGAGAATTCAACGGTGAAATTAAAACTGGACATAGAATCAATAAAATCTTTTTTGCTGAAGTAGAAATGTCATTTCCATTTAAAATATACTCTTCAATGAATATACCTTTTTCTCTCTATTAATTCGTAAATGACAGATAATGTCAGTAGAATTGTAATTGTCACAGAAATAGAAAGCTTTGATCAAATTACAGCCTGCCAAAGAAATGAGAAGAAGTTTTATAAATCGCGGCGCTTGCACTTGTCTTGCTATAATTGATCTTTTTTCTTTCCATTAGAGGAAGTGACATAATTCATTCTCAATATTTTATTAAACTTTAATGATTTTTTACGGATAGATTTATTCCGGAATAAGGTTTTTAAAATGTAAGTTTAGTTTGGTACAATAATTTATTGAAATGAAAGGTTTACACAAGGGTTACACTTAACTCAAAATGCTTCATTTAATATTGAGAAAAAAAGTAAATCAAGACTACCAGAATATGGTAAAATTTGCCGCGTTTCTGACTCTATGGGAACACCAGCTCTATAATTTTAATTAATTAAAAATTTGATAAATGGGGTAAAATTAGGTAATTTTATCGAGATTTCTTAGAGTAAGACATAAAAAGCATTTATTCGCTTAAATTCACTTTTCAGTTTTGTATTCTTAATAATTCTGTAGTGAAAAAGACCGTAATTTTAAAAACTGGAATTTTGAGTTAACCGTTACAGCACGAACGGAAAAGTTACCAATTAAATGGCTTAAATACCGTATTTTGGTTTTTGATCTGAATTATGTTTGCTTTTCTTTTTCTTTCTTTATTTTACTAGAAATGTCATTATCACGCGATGCCGTATTTTTACCATAATATTTATTTCCGTAAAGTTTAAGATAAAATTTCCTCTCTCCAAAAATCTATTTAGGTTTCGATAAATTTCTAAAAAAAACATTTTAATTTACCTTAAATCTATTCAAGTTTCTATATATTTTAAATATATTTTAAATGAATTTTTATTATTTATCGAATCGTCATTTTGAAAATACAACATAGTAGAGGAAAAATGAGAGCTACACCCCACTTTTAGGGTTGTGGACCTCTCTTACTAAAGTGCTATGGGACTGAGCTCTTTAACCCACTTCGGATCGATGACCTCTCGTCCATAGAATGAGAGCTACACCCCACTTCCTCAGTATGGATGAGAGTTCAAACCCACTGATAAACTCTTAGAAAGGATGACATATCACGATTCTTTGCGTAGCATGGTTTGGACAGAAAATTGCTTCTTAAAAATTTTGAGTTCATATTGTTTGACATATACGAGTATTTTTAAAAGAATTGGCGTTCATTTTTTAATCTTAATCAAGTTTCAAATCAGTTTCTCATTGCAAAAAATTATAAGAAATTAGCAAAGTGTCCTCCTTTTCTTCAATTACACATATGCTTTTAACACATCATTGGTTGAAGAAAACAAATCCTTCATAAAACTTTTGATTACTTATTTCTTGCCACATGTCAATATTTTTGGAAAACTGACGTTTACTTTACAATCTGGAACAAGTTTCGAATGATTTCTTCATTCCAAAAATTATAAAAAATTCGCAGTATATCTTTCATTATGTTAACTATATTAATGCTCTTTACGTAGCATGGTTTAGACTAAACATATGCTTCTTAAAATGCTTGGTTATTTATTTTTTCACGTCTATGGGTATTTTTGAAAACGCTTATTTTGACGCTTACTTTGCAATCTGAAAAAAGATTCAAATGAATTCCTCATTGCAAATTTTTTTTTTCATCCACAGCTTTTTAAGTCATCTATAAAGTTCCTAAAAAGAACCTTGTTCCAGGTGTTTAAATTCTGACTGTGACAGCATGGTCCCTTACTAATATTTTTTTATCTTTTTGCCATAGCATTTTAACGGTAAATACTGAATCTATTATTCCAAAAATAGTATCAACATCCTAAAATCTGGTACATTTTAATATAAACTTTCAGTTACCTTCTTATTCCAAATAAAAAGCAAAAAAGAAAAAAAAATATCTACATATATTATTATAAAAAGCAACTGACCTTCCAAATATTTCGATGAAAATTATTTAAAACTACTTTTTGTAAGAGAATTATAAAACGATTTTAGCGTATTTTGCCTCAATAAGTTCAATATTTCCAAATCCAGTTTAGTTTAAATGAACGCCAAAACATATGACTACTACGTAAAAAAGAAAGAAAAAAAAGAATTCTTGTAAAATTACAGTAATGTGTATGACAATGACTATTATGGTAAAAAAAGAAACAAAACACGATATCTGGTAAATAAAACTAAGTTAAACCAATCATTTGGTAATTTTTCCTTTTATATGGTAACGGTTTACCGGAAATTCTGGTTTTCAAAATTATAGTTCTTATTACCTCACATTTAGTTGAATATACAAAACTGAAAAGCAAATTAAGCGAAAAAATGATTTTTATGCAATGCTCTAAGGTAACGTGATAAAATTACCAAATTTCACCACATTTACGAACTTTTTTCCACATTAAAAAACAATATTTTATTGTTAATTTGTTTAAATTGATTACCAAAGCGCTTCCGGAAAAATTATCGAGATTTTAAGGTTCCCATCATAGAGCCAGAAACACGGTAAATTTTACCATATTCTGGTAGTTTTGTCAGTACTTTTTTTTTACAGAGAGATTTAATTAAAGAAGTAAATTAATATTAATGTTATTAGTTTAAATATTATACAGTCCATGACCAAATTATTAGACGTACTATAAGATTCTATGTAAAATCTTAATTATAAATGTAAAATCTTAATTATCAGGTGATATTTTACAGCTTTATTGTTTTTACGCAACTGAAACCGGTTTGCGCTTGTTTACGTTCGTGTATTAATTGTTTAAATTAGACGATATATATTATAAATTCGACAATTGGATAAATTAGACGATATATTTAATAAATATAGAATATTTATTATATCAGGTATTATATTAGTATATTATAATAATTCGACCAAATGATTAGACGCACTGTTGTTTTTTAATAATTACATGTTTTACACGAGTTTATATGCAATACTTTTATATTTAAACATACATGATTTTTATTCAAGAGATTTTTATATACTTCCCATTTGTATTTATTTTTAACGTATTGCATTACAATGTTAACCAATTAATACACGAACGTAAACAAGTGCAAACCAGTTTCAGTTGTGTAAAAACAATTAAGCTGTATATTATTACATGATAATTAAGATTCTACGTAGAATCTTCAGTGCGTCTAATAATTTGGCTAGCGACTGTACAGTATATATTATTTAATGCTATGAAATATTTTAAAATCATATTTCCAACTTTCTTTCAGTTTCAAAAAGATAAGCATAAAGCTGTCCTGCTCCTATTTCAGTAATATTTTTAAGTTAACTACAGTTTTAGGAAACACCATCACTGTTGTAAACAGCACTGTTTGTAAATATTTCATAATAATTAATTTCCTTTATGCACAGCACACTCTGGTCAACAGACCATTACAATCGCGCTATAAACGTACATCCTTCCAATCCTCCGTTAAGCAAGGGCAACACCTGTGTATTGTTTTCAATTAATCAGGTATCGGATGTTAATAATTAAGAATTGAAAAAAGAGATTTCCCTTAACCTCATGCAATGTATTAGGGGTCGACTTCCTATAGGATTTCCATGATTGTGTCAACCAACGTAACGGATTACAAAATGTATTAATCGGTGAACCAAACGAATGCACGAACATTTTCGGAACATTGACCCACATCTCTTTTATTGTGGTTTTTCTCGGCATTCTGTTCTAAAAATGTATTTATGCATGTATCATAATATAGTAAAAGTCAAATGATGTTGGTTCGATAAAATAAATTGTTTGTTGTTTTGAGTGTAGATAAATTACTTTTATGTGCGATATACTTGGAAATACCGAGTTTGCAATTAATTTATCAAATTTGTCCAATTTTTCTTTTGGATTAAATTTAATCGTTGAAGTTTTGGTTTGGAATGTGTTTTTCACTACTGAAACATTGTGAGTGTTTGATAAAACTATTTATGGTCTAGGATAATTTGTTCATTAAGAGATTTTGATAAAATGGAATACATTTTCAAACAGGTAAGCATGCTTAGCTCACGAATTTATTTGCCTTCAAATGCTTAAAAAATATAACGGTTTTCTAAAAAAGTTGCGTAAATAAAAAATGAACTATGTTTACAAAAAACTTTGAAGTTCAATTTCCGTTCGTTAAAATAAAGCGTATGCTGAAAATAGATAAATGTATGATATTGTAATTATTTCATATATGTGTTAAGGATAAATATATTACGGATAAATTTATTAATAACAAATATCTTTAAATATGTGATTATTTTTATGAAAAATAAGGTATCTATGTATGTAAAATATTTAAATTTGAATGAATTAGGGTAAACTAACCAGTGAAGGAACACTTAAGCTTCGCTTGCCTTTTAAAAAATCATATTAATTTCAAAATTCGTAATTTTAGTTAAATGACAGTGTCAACATATTTGTTACTAATTGAAAATTATATAAAAAAATTGTAGAGAACTTACATATTATTGTTTTAAAGTTTCGGAGATTCAAATAACAAGTAGTAAGAAGACCAAGTGAAGGAACAGCTCTTACCAGTGAATGAGCACCCAGTAAAGGAACACTTAATTTTGGTTATTTTTTAATGTTCTTTATGAATTTATGAGCCGTACAAATATTTAAAAACAAGCCTATTCTTGAAATTATAACATATAAGTACTTGGAAAATGTTAACTTTTTTTTGTAATCATGAATTGAAAATTGAAGTGTCAACATATTAACACATACTGTTCATTCATTGAGAAATCTTTGCCCAGTAAATGAACATGCCTGTTCCCTCACTGGTTAGAAGTTATTTTTCGTATTTTTAACATTTTTTTTGATGCGGAACATCACTAAAGGTACAAGAAAATTAAAGTTTATCTTTTATTTTCATTGACTTAGAAAAAAAAACACTTGTTCCTTCACTGGTTTTTCATCGTTTGGTGATCCAGTGATTAAACATCCCCTTATCTCAGTACTTTATTATGCTATGATGCTTCAAAAAAATAAAACGTAACTCCAATAACTATATTTTGAATTCTCTTTTTCGCAGTGAGAAAAATAAAACTATTGCATGCAATTAATTCCACTTCAAACATATAAATACAAACACTCACCTTATAATTTTTTCAAAGAAACAAGGTGGTGCAGAGATAATAACAAATTCAAAAATTTTTCCAGAGAAGTCTATTTGACCAGGTAATCCAAAACATTGCTAGATGACTTCCTACTGTTTGGCAGTAAGCTATTGTTACCAATCAATCTAAAGAAAAACTTTCAAATTCTTATTTTTAATCAATATATATGAAATGTTCCTTCACTGGGTAGTGTTCCTTCACTGGTTGGTTTACCCTATATGCAACGAAAAGAATGATTTTTACTTATGAAATGTGATAAAAATTTGTTTAAATATTTTCTGATACATCGTCTTTTTTGAGCATTAAAGGATAATAAAAGTAAAGTTAATAAATAATTATTTAACATGTAAAACTTCGTTGACAATAGACTTTTTTATTTTAAAATATCAAACGTAAGAAAAATAATAAAAAGTATGTATGTTGAAATACGTACAACAATAGCATGCATATAAAACTATAATAGAGCAGCGAGGAAAATGTGAGAAAAAATTAATTAAAGAATCTAAAACATGGTGTATCAAAATAGAAAAATCACACTGAAAGAATTGATATCATAATTCAATTGTTCTGGGAATATGCGGATTTTTTTTTATGGTGTTGAGCAATTATAACTACGAGTATACGGGTTTTGCACCAAGAGCCTATACGTGTTTTGCAACAGTGTATTATAATGAATGTAAACTCTTATTTTATCAAAGTGTTCTTATGAAAATGAAGTATACGTGGTTTACATCAATTAAAATAAGAGTATTATATCGAATATAAACTTTTGAAATATCAAAGTATTTTTATTAAAACAAAGTATACGTATTTTGCTTCAATTAAAATGAGAGTATTATATAGAAAGTAAACTTTTATTATATCGACACGTTTTAACTAAAACAAAACATTTTACTGATCTAAAGTCTTCAAACTAACAGAACTAAACTTATTTAAAGTACGTGAAGCACATTGCAAAAACTTCCGGATCAAATTACGGTATAAAGTACCTGTACTTTGGGTGTATCATCCGCAGAATTCATTTCACCGTAAAATCCATTATTACCATAAAGATATTATTCCGTAATTATTACAGTGATATTTATTTATCTAGATATACAGTATTTAAGGTAATTATGATTGCATAAATTATGCTAAATCAGATTTTTTCTTCCCTAGCTTGTTCTAGTTAAAATGGATTTTACCGTATTTTTTACCAGAATTTTTTACATTGCATTAAAATTATTGAAAAATTAAAAATATCACCTTCAATTTTAAAAATATTTGGCAAGAGCTTCATGAAATCCTAACTTTTTTAATATTTTACATTATGGATATATACAGTCAAACTCCGGTATAGTGTACCGTACTGCAAACAGTTTTAACTAATTTTTCAGAACTGCTCCCTTTTATTACGCATTATTTAAATAAATGACCAATGAAAAGGAATACAAAAATTATTAAAAAACAATATCTAGTAACAAAAAAATGTGTTAACTTTCATTTTTTATAACTCTTCGACTTGCGTACAAAAAAATTAGGGATGTCTTTTATTTAGGGATGGGAAACTGAGATAGAAGAAGCAAACAAGAAAAAATGCTTATGGTTACATTGCACTCCATAGATGGTTTTAAAAATCGGTATATGTATTTTCTGTAGAAATTTCAAATGAAGAAGAAAAAAAAAAGGAAGAAGAAAAATCAGTCGAAGACAGAAAAAAGTTCATAACATCCAATTTTCTCTCTTCTTTTGTTCACTATATCCACAAAAAATAATATTATATGTGTATAGCAAGGAAAGGAAACGAATATTTCGCTCGCTATAAGCGGGTGTTTACTATAAACCATGTTCACTATAACGGGGTTTGACTATATTCAAAAATTTTTAGTTATTAAAGAGTAATAAAGCTTGATTTTCAGTAATAGAAATAAACAAATTGAAAAAAAATATTAAATTCCAAATTTGCAAAACGAGTTAAATTATTAACTTGAAATTATGAAATAATGACGAGATATTAAGTATATTTTACACCATTTAAATACTTTAAAGCATAAAACAATTACAATCACGACTTATTTCTTCATTTAACGTTTTAAATCAATCGGTTAGAGAATTGGACTGAAATTAAAATACATCAGACTAATTTAGCTTTGTCAAAATAATTGGTATTGTCAGAAGTAGTCGTTCATTCGAATCAAACAGACTTTTCAATTAATTCTTATATAGTGCTTTCAACACGATGACTAGAAGCTTTTCTAACTATTATTCCATTACTATAGTTAATTAAAATGTAGCTAAGGAGTGGGTAGGGAGATTGAAAGCTATAAAGTATTGTGAAACTGGAAACTGAAATATATAATAGTTTGCATCTGCTTTAAAGAACTATTGCATAATTAAGAAATTTTATTTCATGAGCTTAATTGAATAAAATTAAGTAAAGTGAAGTCTGAAAAACTATGCCTTATCGTTAGGAATGAATATTCTTAATTCGTAGATCTTTTATTGGAATAAATGTTCAAAAGGTATGCAAAATTGAAACAAAAATAGCTATTTATTCACATTTTATTGAAATAAATTGTACAAAAGATATGTAAAATTTTAAAAATAAATATTTTTTTATTTTTTTGTAGTAATAAATGCTCAAAAAATTAGTAAAATATGATTCCTTTTTTTTTAAAAAAAAAAGCTTTTTACTCATTTTTATTGAAATAAATGTTCAAAATATTTCTAAAGTTTCAAAAATAAATAGTTTTTCATAGATATTTCTTTGGAATAAACGTTTAAAAGATTTATGAATTTTTAAAAACTAATAGTTCTTCACACATGAAGAGCTTAGTGGAAGAGTAAATGAAATAAAGTTTATACGTTCCAAACTTTTTTAATTTTTCGTTTAATCCTTATGTTTTCAGTTTGTCTGTAAAGGCTTAGCTCACAACATTTTTTGGAGGCTATTTATTTGATTCCAACTTTTTCTAAAAGAGGATTTTAATGATTTACGTCCGTAGCATTTGCTTGTTCCTACAGACGATTTTTAATGTTTTTCATCGAATGTAATTTTGTTTGAAAAGATAAAATAAATATACATATATTCAGGCTTATATTCATAGAATAAAATTTTAACAACCTTAATTTAAGACAAACTGGTATCAAATTTTCTCTAGCCTTGATAGTCCGAAAACTGATTAAAAAATTGAAAGCCAGGGTGAACTCAACTTTAGCGGAGTAGATGTCTTATTGGTTGTTGTACTTCATTTACGTCACACTAGAGCTTCACAATGGGCTATTGGCGACGGTCAGGGAAACATCACTGAGGAAGAAACGAAGACATGCCATCACAATTTTGATCTTCTGCAGAGGGGATGGCGACCCCGCTTCGGTAGTCCAACTACCTGCAAGCGAAGTCAAGAACTTTACGGTGGAACAGCTTAACAAGGACCAATACCGCGCACCCTCCGTCCCTACACAGACTAATCCAACTGGTCTCTTACCCGCACACTGACAGCAGCCAGTGATGCTTGATTTCGGTGATCTGCTGGGTACCGTGTCTTAACGATCAGTCCACTGAGGCACATGATGATTTAGCAATATAAATGAATGTTATATATTTAAATAAAGGAAAATAAGAGCTGTCCTCGAGAAATCTCAATTTTTTTACAAATGTCATTTAGCCCCGAATTTTCCACGAAGCCCTTTACTTATATTGATGGAAGAAATGTTCAAGAGGTTTGTAAAATTTTGAAATAAATAGATGTGAATATGGTCTTAGGCACTGTAATATAAATTTAGTAGAAGAAACAGTAATATGAAATTAGGCATTCAATGTTAAAGTGTTTAAAACTTTACATTTATATTTTATGT
Organism: Parasteatoda tepidariorum; assembly: GCF_982258835.1. Classification (NCBI taxonomy): domain Eukaryota; kingdom Metazoa; phylum Arthropoda; class Arachnida; order Araneae; family Theridiidae; genus Parasteatoda; species Parasteatoda tepidariorum. Next base: position 65,682,527 of record NC_141766.1, read on the forward strand.
CAGAAATATCTTAAATTAGTTTTAAAATTTCGCACTATTATTAGCTATTCAAAATGTATTTTGACATTCAAAAATAGTACTTCTAAATAAGTCAAATTTAAAATACTTTTTAATAAAATGATTGCATAAAAGTCAGCTTGATTGCTTTCTTTTGTTTACGAGTGGTAGCTCATGTTGCACCACGTAATTTTGATTTTCACTATGCTAACTAATAATCCTCTTCATCGACGCAGTAACGAATAATTTGTATCAATGATCAACGGTTTTATCTGTTTATCGAAAAAATGTGTACTTAACTTTTGATAGATTTGAAATTTTACATATACCTTCTTTAGTTTTGAAAAACAGAACTTTTCTGTAGGAAAATTATAACACATCGGCTGATAAGTTCCGCGTCTAATGAAATAAACACAACTTTTTAAGTAAAATTCAAATTTATTCATCAACATAGTCTTCTTTAAGAGATATACAATCACTCCATCGCCTCTCTAACATCTCTATACCTTTCTTAAAAAAAGAACCATCTTTGGCCTCAAAATAGGCGTTTGTTTCGGCAATCACTTCCTCATTCGTACTGAATCTCTTACCCGCGAGCATTTTTTTCAAGTCTGCAAACAAGTAGAAGTCACTTGGAGCCAAATCTGGTGAATAGGGTGGGTGCGGGTGAATAGGGTTGTCTGATACAACGTCAAACAGCTCTCGGAATCATCCATTCGTTGTTGTTTTTGGTCAACTGTTAGCACACGCGGCACCCACTTCGAAAACAGCTTTCTCATAAACAAATGTTCGAGCAAAATAAAGCCTACACGCTCTTTTGATTTGTTTAGAGCAGGGATGGGCAAACTTTTTTGGTCGAGGGCCAAAAATCGAGAAAAAAAGTGTTTGGTGGGACAAATAAAACTTTCAAAATTTAAAAAAAAAAAAAAAGCGATATACAAGTTTTAATTTAAATATTTAGTGAGATGAATGACATTGCGATTTCGTTTTTAAAAGTTCCTTATATTAAGGTTCGAAGCGAGATGTGCCTATTTTACGGAACAAGGCTAAATGCTTTTCTGTTAGTCCACTTCTGAAATGATTCTTTCTAAGGTTCAAAGTTGAAAACTCTTGTTCACATATATAAGATTAAGCAAACATAGAGCTGATTTTCTGGGCATGAAATATTAAATTTTGGAAACTAGCTTTTGGTAATGATTTGTAAAACTTTGGCATATTTAGAAACAACTGCTCCAGATGATTGTTAGATTGTCCGCTCGTTGGATCTTAAAATGCGTAGTCTGCCAATGTGAAGTACAATTTACCTATATTAGATTCCTCGAGAAAGACAAACGCTAGTTAGAGCCAATCTAAGACTATTCTATGAAGAACTTCTGCTTTCAACATTTTACCAATTGAAGCTGTCTGTGCTAACTATTTCCATCAATTTATGTTTTGTAGAACAAAAATAGAGAAAGTAAAAAGGTCATCAGTACTTTGTTAAAAAAGGAAAAACAGAAATAATTTTAAATAGTTGACAAGAAAATGGATGTATATTGTTTATGTATATTGCCACTGATCGGCAAATTAAAATTATATCCGCGGGCCGGATAAAACCTTCCGGCGGGCCACAGTTGGCCCGCGGGCCGTAGTTTGCCCATCCCTGGTTTAGAGTATCAGCTATGTCATGCAACTTCATTTTGCGGTTTTCTATAACAATTTTATGGACTTTTATTATGTTTTCCGGATTAACCACATCTTTTGGGCGTCCAGAGCGTGGCACATCTTCAGCATTTGTACGACCACGTTTAAAATCAGCAAACCAGTCAATAATGGTCGATTTTCCTGGTCAAGAACCCGGATAACACTTATCGAGGCAAGCTTCAGTTTCTACCTCGTTTTTCCCATTAAATAACAATGTTTAATAAGAACACGAAATTCTTTTTTATCCATTGTTTCAATAATATAAATTGTTGTTCGATTAAAATCACTGTAACTTTAAAATCAATCGGCTGATCGTTATAAAATTTTGACACCTTTTATTTTAAGGCTTGCTACACAAAATACTAATTCTGCATTTAGGGCGCCATCTGTATGTCAGACCGAAAACTTATCAGCCGATGTGTTAGAAATCCTCTATTTTTTGCAGAAATCTTCTATTTTCTTACCGGATCCGGTAATTTGCCCAATAACTCTAATGATCGATATCATTTTCCTGACAGATCATTTGCCCGATAGGTGCGTTTGCTAATTTATTTTCCCGAAGGTACGTTTGCCCGACAATTTATTTTCCCGAAGGTATGTTTGCTAGCTAGGGGGCTGGCATGTAATGGAAATGAGTATAATATTCTTTATTATCAAATGTTTAACATTTTAAATAAGTCTGGTTATATGACAAGAAAGTGCAAGCTCTATTTAATGACTGTTTATATTGCAAACCATTCCCGCTGTTTAATAAAGAACTTCTAGAATTATAGTTAATTCAAGGTAGCATTAAGAGCAAATGAACTGCCGAGCAAACGAACCAACGGGGCAAATCATTGTCGGGTAAAAAAACAAATTCCGTTTTTACACTACTTTTCTTGATGTATATATATATTTTATTTTATTTTATAATCGTCGTTGAACAGCCGACCCAATTTTTGGGTTTACGACTACTACTTGGGTTCACCTCCGTAGCCTTGTCATTTTGAATCTAATCCAGAAGACAAGGGAACTCCTGGATCAAGTATTGGGAGAAGTTTGTCTTCGTGGAGGACTTTCTGATAGAACTAACCCGCATTTGAGTTACATGGAGAGGAATACCACGAGAACCTCCCATGGTCAGCCTGGCGGCAAGGGGACTCAAACCCATGATCCATCTACCACTGAGGATATTTTACGTCAGCACTGTGGTCGGTGCAAGCCGGATACGGATTCGTATCGACCAGCCATCGGTGGGATTCGAACCCGGTTCACCTCATTGGAAGGCGACCGCTCTATACCCAGAGCCATCGAGGCTCTCTTGAAATAATTTAGAAGGAAAATATACATTTGGGTAATATTTTAAATAATAAAAATACAAAAAAAAAATTAATTAATAATATATACAACATTCACTACTCTTTGTTTCAAATAGATTTTGACACGTATTTGTATTTGTTTCTTTTCATAAGTTGAACACTTTCGATACATTCCAGAACGTGCTATTTAACGCGCGCCTAATACAGCCAACAAATATTGTCTTCGAGCAATTTTTTTTCGAAATAAGGCTTTTTTATGTAGTATTCAACCCGTTTAAGGTAACAAAATACCGTTAAATATTTATTTTGCAAGACAACGTAAAATATTATTTTCTCTATAAATTATTGACTGAATATTTGCAGTATGTGGGGATAAATAAAAAAAGAAAGTAGTGCATTGGCAGTTTTCTGACACTTGAAAAACCACTGTTCAAAGCTTACAAAAACCATAAAATTCCAGCCACGCAGTTTCACGGGAATATATATTCGTTGTCCTTCTTTCAAAGGAAGCCGACTATTTTGTTAGAAAGAAAGCCGTATTCTGCAGTGACCGTCACGTAGTGCTGGAAGATTTATCTGCCAACCATTCATTTTTTAGGATATGTAGCTCTAGTGTTCATGAAAATATTTGCGGGAATTCTTTGCCTGATTTAGGACTGCATAGATTTTCAACCTCTTATCAATCAAATGTCAGTTATCGACAGTTTTAAAATGTATTTTGAGTAGTTATAATAGCGTTTTCCTCACTTCTTATATATTTTCTGTATGAGGTTTTTAAGAAAAAATACCTAAGTCTTAAGATTAATTTTTTTTATATACAATTTGCTTCAAAATTTAACTATACAGTCCCTAATCAAATTATTAGACGCACTATAAGATTCTATGTAAAATCCTAATTATCAGGTGATACTATACAGCTTGTTTGTTTTTTAGCGACTGAAGCTAGTTTGCATTTGTTTACGTTAGTGTATCAATTGGTTAAATTAGACAAAGTATAATATAAATTTGACGGTAGGATAAATTGGACAATATATTATATAATTATAGAATATTTATTATATCGGGTATTATATTAATATATTATAATAATTAGACCAAATTATTAGGCGCACTCTAAGATTCTATGTAAAATCCTTATTATCAGATGATACTATATAGCTTGATTGTTTTTACGCGGCTGAAACTAGTTTGCATTTGTTTACGTTAATGTATCAATTGTTTAAATCAGACAAAATATAATATAAATTTGACGGTAGGACATATCGGACAATATATTATATAATTATAGAATATTTATTATATCGGGTATTATATTAATATATTATAATAATTAGACCAAATTATTAGGCGCACTCTAAGATTCTATGTAAAATCCTTATTATCAGATGATACTATACAGCTTGATTGTTTTTACGCGGCTGAAACTAGTTTGCATTTGTTTACGTTAATGTATCAATTGTTTAAATCAGACAAAATATAATATAAATTTGACGGTAGGACATATCGGACAATATATTATATAATTATAGAATATTTATTATATCGGGTATTATATTAATATATTATAATAATTAGACCAAATTATTAGGCGCACTCTAAGATTCTATGTAAAATCCTTATTATCAGATGATACTATACAGCTTGATTGTTTTTACGCGGCTGAAACTAGTTTGCATTTGTTTACGTTAATGTATCAATTGTTTAAATCAGACAAAATATAATATAAATTTGACGGTAGGACATATCGGACAATATATTATATAATTATAGAATATTTATTATATCGGGTATTATATTAATATATTATAATAATTAGACCAAATTATTAGGCGCACTCTAAGATTCTATGTAAAATCCTTATTATCAGATGATACTATACAGCTTGATTGTTTTTACGCGGCTGAAACTAGTTTGCATTTGTTTACGTTAATGTATCAATTGTTTAAATCAGACAAAATATAATATAAATTTGACGGTAGGACATATCGGACAATATATTATATAATTATAGAATATTTATTATATCGGGTATTATATTAATATATTATAATAATTAGACCAAATTATTAGGCGCACTCTAAGATTCTATGTAAAATCCTTATTATCAGATGATACTATACAGCTTGATTGTTTTTACGCGGCTGAAACTAGTTTGCATTTGTTTACGTTAATGTATCAATTGTTTAAATCAGACAAAATATAATATAAATTTGACGGTAGGACATATCGGACAATATATTATATAATTATAGAATATTTATTATATCGGGTATTATATTAATATATTATAATAATTAGACCAAATTATTAGGCGCACTCTAAGATTCTATGTAAAATCCTTATTATCAGATGATACTATACAGCTTGATTGTTTTTACGCGGCTGAAACTAGTTTGCATTTGTTTACGTTAATGTATCAATTGTTTAAATCAGACAAAATATAATATAAATTTGACGGTAGGACATATCGGACAATATATTATATAATTATAGAATATTTATTATATCGGGTATTATATTAATATATTATAATAATTAGACCAAATTATTAGGCGCACTCTAAGATTCTATGTAAAATCCTTATTATCAGATGATACTATACAGCTTGATTGTTTTTACGCGGCTGAAACTAGTTTGCATTTGTTTACGTTAATGTATCAATTGTTTAAATCAGACAAAATATAATATAAATTTGACGGTAGGACATATCGGACAATATATTATATAATTATAGAATATTTATTATATCGGGTATTATATTAATATATTATAATAATTAGACCAAATTATTAGGCGCAATGCAGTTTTGTTTAAAATAATTGCATGTTTTGCAAGAGTTTATAAGCAATACTTTTATATTTAAACATACGTGTAATGGGTTTTTATTCAGGAGATTTTTTATATACTTCCTATTTGTATTTATTTTTAACGTATCGCATTTTAATGTTAGCCAATTGATACACGAACGTAAACAAGTGCAAACCGGTTTCAGCCGCGTAAAAACAATAAAGCTGTATAGTATCACCTGATAATTAAGATTTTACATCGAATCTAATAGTCTAATAATATGGCCAGAGACTGTATGAAGTTTAATTCACGTCATTAATTTTAATCTAGTGTTCATGAAAATATTTGGATAGTCACGTGATTTTTTGGTCAATTTGGATGTTAGTTTTGGTCGAGTGCCAGTTACTACATATAAGGTTTTTTGTATGAATTGATTTTACGAGTTATAACTTTATGATACTTTCTATGAGATCTTTAAGAAGAACAGTTCATCAGCGTAAGTTTTTTTCTTCGTTTACGAATGGCTATAAAAAAATTTAAATAATCGACTAATGTGATTATCTTTTTAGATAAAAATAAAATGCTTGTTATTATTAATCAAACTTAATAGATTAATGCTGCATTATTTCAAAAGTTTTTACCCTTTTATCAATAAAATGTCTTGTTATTAGTACTGATTAGTTTCAAAACGATTGCTCTTAAATAATTACTTTGCTCAAGTCATAATTATTAAATAAAATAATGAAGTAGCAAAGTAATTAAATAATTACTTTACTACTTCAAGTTTATATTTATTTTTTATAACAAGATTGTATGAGTTTTTCAAAATAAAATTATATCAATATGAAATTTTAAATAAAGAAATATTTAGAAATAAATAAATATTTGGAGAAGATTGTTCAGAAATCATACCATAGACATTTAAAATTTATAAATTTAAATATTATAGATATGTGTTTTGCTTAAACAAGATATTCGGTAATGAACAACTTTTAATGAACATGATTCTTGATATTCTTGAAAAAAAAAAATGCTTTAAAAAATCTTTGGGTTAGTATGTACTGTGAACAAAATAAAAAAACGGAGCACCGTGAATAACTTCCGACCTAATATTCGGATCTTCACGTTGAAAAATTTAATAATCCCCTCGAACAATGAAGATTGATTTATAGTACATAAATATCTATTCAATGACTCTAAAATCTTTGTGTTTTTAGTTGTAATTTGTCCTTTGTACAACATGAGGGAAAAAAAGGAAACGGACCACCTTGAAAAGATTTTGGTCTAATAATCGGATATTTACGTTCTAGAACTCAAACCTGATGGTACGAGGGTTAACCTCAAATATTCTAATTAATCAGTGTAGTCTATATTTTAAGTTACGACATCACAGGCACAAAAACGTATTTTATCTGAATAAACATGCCTTCTTTCGATGGATTCGGATTTCTGATGCCCAAAATGTAGGGGGTAGCCGCAATCTGAAAAATATGGTTCAAATAGTTTAGTCAGAAGAGCGGTCCAAAATTAGACCCCTTAATATTAATTTTACATTTTGCGTATTTCACAATATCTCGAGAACTTTTTAAGTGAATTCAAAATCTTTTGCGCACAATTATAAAATTCTTTTATTCAAAGATATTTTCGTGCAAAATATATGAATATTTATGCATCAATATTTATTATTTTTAATAATAGTCGAAATTTTTTTTAACAGTAAAGTATGAAATTTTTTGCATCTTTCTAAAGAATGTATATTTACAAGGCAAAATACAAAATTTGAGTGAAATCTATAAAATAGTTCCTGAGAAATCTAACTTTAATAATACAACTTTTTATCGTATATTAAAATTTTCATCTACACTAATTAATTAGCATATTTGAAGTCCCCCTTTCGAGCCATTATGATAGAACGTTAAGACGCTAGAATGTGAACGTCCTGAAACGTTTAGATACGATCATTAGATCAAGAGTTATTCGGTGTAGTCCATTTATTTTTTACGAAGTGTACACTTACAAAAAAAACTGACTTGGAAATATCAATCTGGGAAATATGGTTCCTATAGTTTGGTCAGGGGAGCGATCCAAAGTTTGGATCCCTTAACGTTAATTTTACTTTTTCGCCATACCTCAAATACCTTTTTGGCAAATTGAAAAACTTTTGCACACATTTATAAAATTCGTTTATCCAAAAAATATATTTTAGTAAATAATTTTTATTTTCTATTACTTTATTAAATAAGAGTCGAAATTTTTTTTAATGGTAATGTATAAAAACTTTTACATCATTTTAAAGTACGTAATTTTACATGGTGAAATGCAAAAGTTCAGCAAAATCGGCTGAATAAATCTCGAGAAATCTAACTTTAAATATCTGACGTTTTTGAAATTCAATTTCTCAGGAACTATTCAGCCAACTTTGTTCAAATTCTGTATTTTGTCTTGTAAAATTATATTCTTTCAAATAATGCAAATAAATGTATCCCTACAATTCAAAATATTTTCAAACATTCTTAAATAAAATAATGAATATATACTAAAAGTTCATTTTTGCATGGAATTATCTCCGGATAAACGAATTTTATATCAATGTGCAAATATTTTTGAATTCACTTAAAAAGTTCTCGAGATATAGTGAAATACGCAAAAAGTAAAATTAACATTAAGAGGTCCAACTTTGAAAAATTTTTCCTGTCCAAACTATTGGGACTATATTTCTCAGATTGCTCCTACTTCCTATATGTTAGCGCGGTCAGATTATCCGAATCCATCCGAATCCATCAACAACAAAAAAAAAAGAAGAAAAAGGGAATGTTTATTCGGAGAAAGTACGTTTTTGTGTCTGATTTCGTAGCTTAAAATATTGTTTGCACTAACTAATTAGCATATTTGAGGCCACCCTCTCAAACCATTCAGATTGAGTCTTAGAACGCGAGAATCCAAACGTTGGATCAAAAGTTATTCAAGGTGGTCCGTTTTAAATTCCTTATTGGCACACTGTTTATTAAGGGCAGCAAATAAGTATTGGAGCGAGAGAAGAAAAACAAAGTAAAAAAGCTATGAAAGCTGCTGAATTGTTAATGTAGAAGGCGGAATAAAAAAGATCATAATCTAATAGATTGTTTTTGGCGTGATGAAATTTGAAGAGGTTTCTAATAATAGTTTTCCATCACGTACAGCCAATTCCCAACAATCAAATAGGTTTTGATGTTTACAGATCCCCTTTCTCAATAGCGATTTCTGTAGCGTCCTTATATTATATTGGGAACACATTTTTTGTTACATTTATGCAAATACTTAATATCTAAAATTAGTTTTGCTCTTAAAGCTACAGATATTTTTAAATGGCATTTTTAGTTTATTTTTTGTCGAAACGTACAAGTTTAAAAACGTTATAAACACAGTAAAAAATGAATACTCAAATATCACGAAACTTTCTTCGTTTTTGATGAAACTCTTTCCTGGTATATGCTCTGAGAAAAAATTTTGTCAAAGTGACGAAATAGCTATCTTTAATTTTTCAAGAAAACAAATTTCTTCAAAGTTAACAAAAATATTGTGTAATTCCATTTTTTTAATAAAGAAATAAGAAGTAACTCGTAATGCCTAACGTATCGAGCTTTTCAAATAAACACCTTATCGTGATGTATGCAGATCACTGTCACCTTAACAACACAAGAAGGACAGGCAGAATAGAGAATTAAGCAACGCTCATGACCGAAGCCGGACTCGAATCAGAAAATTTTCTTGGTATGAGAACAACTCTTACTGCGGCACTCTATTTTAGATGTCTTCACTCTACTTTTGTCATTCAAGTTAACAATCCCCCACAATGCACTACAATGAGGGTTTGAGATCCGCGATGTCTCAGGGGATAAAGTGTTCGCCTTCCAATGAGGTGAACCAGGGTTCGATCCCGTCAATGGCTGGTCGATGCGAACTCCGCATCCGACATGCACCGACCACAGGGCTGACGCGAAATATCTTCAATGGTAGACGGATCATGGGTTAGAACTCAATGCCGTCAGGTTAACCGTGGGAGGTTCTCGTGGTCTTCCTCTCCATGTAACGCAAATGCGGGTTAGTTCCATCAAAATTTCTCCCAATACTTAATCCAGGAGTTCTCTTGTCTTCTGGATTGGGTTCAAAATTACAAGATTAGGAAGTTGAATATTAGTTGTCGTGAACCCGAAATGTGGGTCGGCTGTTCAACGACGGATATCAAATGAGGTGTTGAGTTGAGGATACATTTTTGTCATATATGTGAGAGTTCATGCTCGCCTCAAATCCCGTGATTTCGTGACGAAATACAGCTCAAGGATTACTGAATGTTCAAAAGTGGGAATTTTATTTTTGAAAATATACAATAGGGGGTCCCGTAAAAGTTAGCACTAACATCTATGGGAATTAGGATTAAACACATCGTCAGGATTAAAACTGCGCAGAAATCCATGTCCAGAAATGTCATCGTACGTGGATAGGGGCGCTTCTCTTTTATAAACTGCTCAGAATTACACAATGAAACACTTCGTAAAAGGGATGCGCCCCTAGTGGCATATGACGACATTGCCAGATATTAGTTTGAATCTTAAGCCTGATGGTGTGACCTAACTTCCCTAGAAGTTTGTCGTAACATTTACGATACCCCTGCTACATATACCGTTTTTAAACTTGTGCATTTCAACACAAAAATAGACTAAAAATATCATTTAAAAAAACTGTAGCTTGGATAGCTAAACCGATTGCAGCGTTGAAATCTGAGATACAAAAGCATATAAGATCTGTTAAACAATCTCATGAAACAGGAAAAAAAAGTTTTCAGTTATATTTCAATTTGCACTTAAAGAATTACGCTTTTATTATTTACTTCATTTTTAACAAAGATTCTAAAAATATGTGTTAAAATGGTCATAATGTAGCACATGGTATATTCTAAATCAATTTAATTAAGTTTTATAACTTCTAGTTTGTTTGTTTTTTAAGAAAATTTTTTGAAAAAATTAATTTATTCGCTCTCTCTTGTCAAAAACTTTTATTTCAGAAAATTTGAACTAAGTTTAAGATCGCTCAATTAAGATTACTAAGATCAAGGCATGCATCCTTAACGATGCTTTTCCTTTAGAGAACATACTCCAAATCGATATTTGCGAAAATGGGGTAAATAATTGAATTTTCTTGGGAATGAGACATTAAACATGAAAATGAGAACAAAAGTTTGTATTGATTTTAAAAGCATATTTTTCTTTAACGTTTTGTTAAATCATTAAATATTTAGGTACCAAATAAATTAATAAGTAACAATAAATTTTTTTTTATCTAGAAAGCGTTTAAAATAGTTTACTAGTTTTGAAATTAATTGAATAGAGACTGGATATAATTACGGTTTGTTAAAATGTCTTAAGATCATTTTAATTGCGTGTTTTCTTGTACATTGATCAATTTTCATCATTTAATAACTTCGTGAGTTTTGGTTTTTTCTTTTTCTCAAACTGCGCGTTCATATTGCTTCATAATTATTAAAACCTTATATTATTAAAATCTTTTTCAAGTATTTAATTGTATCAAAGTGAACTGCGCTATTATACAGCTAATTTTTAGTCTAATTTTTCTTTATAATTTCTATAATCTTTTTTTCTAAATTTTAATCTAAATCTAAACCTAGTGTAATCCTTAACTGTGAAAAAACGTATGGCCAAATCTACCAGAATATGGTAAACCTTAACGTGTTTCTGGCTCTATGAGAATGCCTGAGAGTTGGGTAATTTTATCTAAAACGGTTTAGAATGATTTTGGTCATATTAACAATAAAATATGGTTTAATTTGTGATAAACTTTCGTAAATGCGGTAAAATTTGGTAATTTAATCATGATACTTCAGAGCATAAAAACCACTTATTTGGTTAAATTTACTTTTCAGTTTTGTATTTTTTAATAGATGTGCGGTATAATAAGAACTAAAATTTCGAAAACCAAAATTTCCGATATATCGGTACCATATGGACGGAAAAATTACGAAAATAAATGGTTTAAATACCGTATCTTTTGGTTTTATTTACCAGAATTCAACTTTCTCTTGCCAGCAATGTCATTACCATAATAATATGGTAATTTTACTAGATTTTTTTTTACTGGATAGGAATTTAAAAAAAAACTCAAAATGATCAAAAAAGAATATTTTTGACTTGTTTGATATTTTTGCAATGTTTATTGCAAGAAATGTGAAAAAAAGTGGGAACAGGGCAAATTAGTTATTTCACTGCAAAAAAAAAATCTTAAAAATCTTTTTGATATAAAGCTTCTTTTTTATTATTTTAATGCCTACATAAACGAAAAAAACATCTTTTTGATTTTTTTATGTTGAAAAGCAAAATATTTAAAATTGCAAGAAAAAATTTATATCGGGAAACTTTCTTATTTCAATCTAAAAAAATTATAGAAATTTTTCAGTATAAAACCAATTTTCTTTTTTTTTCTTTTTTTGACCTAGAAAAAAGAAACACCGCTCTTGATTTGTTTTTATGTCGAAAAGTACGTTGCGAAAATTATGAGGTGGTAAAATTTCTGATTGTTCAAAAGCCTTCTAAAAATGGTATTATATCACACTAACAACACTTAGAAGAAAAGTATGATTTAAACTCTCAGAATGTGGTAAAATTTACCTTGTCTCTGGCTCAATGAGAATACCAGAAAGCTCAGTAACTTTTACCGAAGCGCTTTGGCAATAATTTTGGTAAAACTAAAAATTAAAATATGGTAAATAATTTTGTAAAACTTGGTACTTTGGTAATTTTATCATAATACCAAAAAATAAATATTTATTCGGTTAAAATTTATTTATAGTTCTGTATTTTATACTAAATGAGTTTTAATAAAAATTGTGTGCTAATTTTAAAAACTTACATTTCCGGTAAACCGTTACTATATGAATAGTTTAATTCCGATATAATTCGGTTTTATTAACCAGAATTATGTTGTTTCTTTTTTTCATCAGAAATTTCATTATTATTCAGTGCGCCAATTTTATCAAAATTTTTTTCCGTCAAATTAACAGAGCATATTCACAGTGCTTTTGAATTATTTTATGAATTGTTAGCTGATTAAGGAATTAAGCTGCATAATTAATATCCAATTTATAATACCATTAACATAATTTCTTGATACCAAAATACAGTAAAACCTCAATATCTCGAACTTGAAGGGAGAGCAGAAAAAATTCGAGATACCGAATATTCGAATTATCGAAAATCGCATGTTATCGATGGTAGAATAAAGGAAAATGCTCTTTGCATACCTTATTTACTATTCCATATTTATTCTAAAAACACTTTTTACACTTAAAAAGATTCAATTGCTGTTGAATTGTCCTCTGACATATTTGGCTGCCTCTTAATAAATCTCCTTACAGTGTCCACTGCAGAAAGTGCTTGTTTGAATTGATTATGAGAATTAGTTTTCTATTCTTAAAATTTCTTTGGAATATTTTTTTTATTTTCAGAAAAAAATCTACACTATTTATGGGGAAAAAATTCAAGTTATCGAGGGATTAGAAAAAAAAATTCGAGAAATCATGGCTTTTTTAACATTGAGGAAATTTGAAGTGAATTTTTTTTTCTTCGAGGTATCGAAAAATTCGTGAAATCGAGGTTCGAGTTAGCGAGGTTCGACTGTAATTAGATAACAATAACTTCAAAATTTCCAAAGAAAATGAACTAAAATCATAATAATTGTTTAAATTATGGCGAGAGTGTTTCAAAGATTTATTGAGGTAACTTTAAATTTATTTAATTAAAAGAACAATGAAGCTTATTTCAGTAAACATTGAATAAATAAGCCTTGGTTAAAAGGAATTTTCTTATTAAAGTACAGAACCACGTGCAGAAATTCTCATATATATATTTAATTTCAATTTTATAATTTTAATTTTATAATATTGTGTACTTTAATGAAATTTTTGTTAAAAAATAATGAAACAAGCGAAACAATTCTGTACTTAAAATGAAGAATTCAAAGCACACCATATCTTTAAAACTTCTCATTACTTGATATTAAAGAAATTAAAAAGCATTTAAAGCAGAATGCAGGAAGAAACAGATTTTTCTTAAGTAAACTTCCGCTTTTATTACATATTTGGAACAAAAAAGCATTATCATAAGCTCACATTCAATTAGTTTTTTGTGTTAAACATTCTCTTTAATAATATACCCTCTTTTTTTGCTTTCTTGAACTAAAAATGCAAAGAAATTCCATCATTTTTTTCCCTTTCAGTCTCCCACAGAATGCTTTTCAGCGTTTAATTACACACACACACGAAATATTTCGTGTTCTTGCATGTTTATATTTTACACTTATATGAAAATAGATTTATTATTACATATTAAGAAGACTGGTCGTATAATTTTTGACGAAAAAGTCAGCTATCATGTGTTCGTGCTGACCTCGGTTCAAAACAAAGCTTATCCTATAATAATAATAAAAAAAAATTTTCCAGAATGCGCTAAATTGAAAGAAAAAATATCTAGTTGTTCGTGACAGTGATCAAAAACTAGGACATGGTTTTATTTGTGGCCTAGTTTGCTCAACAATGACATTAATATAAGTAATAAAAGTTTAATTATTAATATGACAAATACGACAAGCATAAATAGAGTTATTAGTGTGAATTTTGTCGCCGTTTTTTAATGTCTATTCCAAACTTAACAAAGATCTTCAAATATGCCATTTTTTCTTCAACAATTATTGAGCATATTCAAGCAAAATGCTTTTTTAAAGAAACATATTTCTGAAAAAAGGTTACGCAAAAGTTTAAAACTGAACTTTTTAGATCTAAACAATTTGCTAGTCTTTAATTTAAAACGTAGAACTTATAGCTTGTAATGTATTTTAAAGAGGATTATCGCTCTAATGTAAGGTATTCAATAATAAAGCTGATATTGTTTAAGTAGGTTATATTCGTTATGTTTATTATATTCATAGATACATATTCACGAAAAGGAAAAAAATATGCCAATTTCTCATCAATTAAGTACATTCAATCAAAATACTTTTTAAAGGAAACAAATTGCTTCAAAAATTATGTATAAGAGTTTAAAAGTGAGCTTTTGGAGCTAAACAATTTACTAGTCCTTGATTTAATAAAAAGTAGAAATTCTGCTTGTGATAACTTTTAAAGAGGGTAATCGTTCTAATGTAAGGTACTCAATAATAAGGCTGATACTGTTTATGCTTATTTTATTCATGGAGACATATTCAATAAATATAAAATAAATTTTAACAAAAAACACTTAAATTACCTTTCAAACAAGAAATCTTTTGTTATACTTCAAATTCTTTTTAAACAGAAACTTAAATATTGCTTAAGGTATATGAATTTAAATAGAAAAATTGTTATGGGTTCATACTATATTTATTAAAACTCAAAAGTGTTCAATGTAAGCAAAATTGCGCACTATCTAATAAGATAACAATACACCAGGTACTCAGTAATGTCTAAAATACTAGTCGAAAATAAAATAAAATTTAACGTACAAATGAAACATACGTACAAATAAAATATACATACAAATAAAACATACTTACAAATAAAACATGCATGCAACATGAATTAATATTTCAGTGTACATATTTTTTAATTTAGAACAAACTAGGGTGTTACTGAAATTTGTTTGTAGAAACATATGTTGAAACGCTTTAAAACCAGTTTGGTTGCTTAATGAAACTTGAACTTGTTTCTTATAATAGCCATAAAACTATGCAACGGCAGAAAGCAGAACTCTTTTCCTTAGCTTTACCTAAGCGGTGCCTCAGCATAAATTTTTTTTTCAGTCCTGCTTTCCTCAGTAGTTTTTCCTTAGTATTTTTTTTTTATTTTTAGTTTAGTACTTTAATTTTGATGTTCCTTGTCCAGTATTCTTTAGTAGTTCCACTTTCATCTTCGTTTTCTCGGATAATCAAGCAGTTTTTATGTTTATAGTACAAAATTGAAAAAAAGTGTTTTCAAAATTGAGCATAGTTACGTAACAAATAATTGCCAAATTTGAAAACCCAATGTATTCAAAATTATAACTGCATGTGCTCAGTTTTGAGTGTATTTAGAGGCAGAAATGTGAGAAAGTGATGTTCGTTGGCGGCAGACAGGATTCGAATCCAGGATATTCAGACCACCATCCCAGTCCAAGGAAAGTAAGGAACTTAAATATTCAATTAGAGATCATGACGCGCTTATTTCCAATTTCATTGGTATAAAAGGTTTTTAAAATATTATTCCAATAACTTAATCGGTAGTTTTAATTTCACTTATTACTTATTTCCCCTAATCAGAAAAACTTTTAAGCACCTTGAATTTAGGCCATGATGTGTCATTGTGGCTCCCATTATGCTACGCTTCCTCTCCGGCAGGGGGTATACGACTATCTTTGTTAGAACAAACTCAGAGTGTTCGAATTCTGTTGTCAGATAACGAACATTTCTCTCTCCACATGCATGTACTAGCTTAATAATGAGTATTTGCTATTTAAATTTTGAATACATAGGGTTTTTAAATTCCACTATTATTTATTTCGGAACTATTTTGACACATTCTTGCTCAATTTTGAGAACACCTTTTTTTCTCCGATATTATTTTTAAAAAAATAGATCACTCTGAATAACTTTTGATCTAATGATCGGATTTTTTAGGATTCATTCTTAATCGTTGGAGGGGGTGACTTCAAATAAGCTAATTAATTAATTCAGACGATTAGTTACGAAATCAGTTTAATGTTTAGAAACCCATTTTCCCAGTGCTTCTTTCTTTGTAGAGATTCGTTAGCATTTCATAGCATTTTTCTCGTTTCAACATGAATTTGCGACTATGTTTATTTCATTCATTTTATGCAATCATTTTAAAAATACATATTAAAGTGGTCAGTACTGTTTACAAAAGGCTATGACGCAAAATTTGAAATCAATATATGGAACATAGTTCTTAATATTTTTCTAGTTTTATATTTAAAAATTAAATTTTTTATCCATGAATAGAGACTTGAAACAAAAAACAAACATTATTGTGTTTCTATTTTGTCTCGGATTATAAACATCAGACTATAAACATAAAAAAGCAGTGATAGTTTAGATTTTTTATTCATATTAGTTTCAATTCATTCTACTTTAAATTTATGAATAAAAATGAGAAAAAAAAGTGTGCCTAAACTGAGAACTAAGCCCAAATTCTCTTTAACCTAGAATCACATTGAACGACACAAAAATTTATTTTTCTAACGGCAAAAAAATAATAATGAACATTTTTATTATTTTTCCGCTTTCTTAATTATTGCTTTCGTACATTGCTTTATTATTATTTTTTAATTTTTGCTTATTTGTTTATTTTTTTATTTATTTTGTTAAAGCTCATTTTTTTTAGATCTTAATTGTCATTGAATAGTGCTTTCAAAACTGTGCTATTCTATTAAATAGCATGACGTTTTTTGAGATGGAAACAAGCAATTTCCACCTCACATTCAATGCGGTGTTAAAATAGAGACAAGAATTTCATAAATTTTAATGAAATATCTATCGAAACCAACACTTTCAATTGTTTTTTAGTGCTAAAAGTGTTTAGTGTTATTCATTTCTGAAAAAAATTCATTTTATGGACTTGACAGAGTTCGATATGACATGTTTCCTTACACAATTACGTTGTATCTTTGTTATAAATTTAACAGATCCATTGCTTTTTTAAGAGCGTTTGCCGTTTATAAATGTGAAAATATACCACATAATTTGTTTGAAACAATAGGTATGTTTGTATTATCTAATAAGTGTTTATAAATGCTTTCCTTTACCATTTTATTAATGACATTATTTTCTTTTTGTTTAAAATAAACTTTTTCATAAGCAAAATTTTTACATAGGTTATGCGGAGTGTTGTTATTGGAGTCTGGCCTACACTTTGTGTTTTATATTTTGCTGCATCAGTAGGAGCACTTAGCGGTCCAAATGTGTGTACTAAAGAACAAAAGTAAGTATACTGTGATTGTTCTAAGAAATACTGTAAAATACTGTAAGTACCGAGAAATACTGTAAATATTGCGGTAGTCTAGTCTCGCGTCACAAAATTATGTTAAAAATAGAGTCTGTATTGACAGTTCTGAGTAAGTATCGCCTCCATTTCAAAAGTCACAGAATTCAACAAGCAGTGTTTCTAGTTGGTATAGTTTTGCGGCAATGTCAACCTTCATCTATGAAAACGTACCCCTCCATAGAATCAAGTTAGCCGACCAGCCTGTGTAGGGGGCAGGGAACTGTCCTTGCATCAGAAAGGTTCTGGGTTCGAATCCCGGGCAAGGCATGGATGTTTCTTTCTCTCTATCTGTGTTCTATGTCCTCTCTCCTTTGTGTGTAAATGTGACCCGCCCTATAAACGGGTTGTGGTAATGTGACGTGGGCGACGCTGCTCCACCACCATGGCTTCGCCACAGGTGCCCACTGCGTAATGAAAAGAGAGTTAGCAGTTCTGGCACTTTCTGTGGCCAATGGACAATAGTTCCAAGTGCCCGCCATTAAAAAAAAAAAGAATCAAGTTATCATGCCTTATATACTAGTGAATTTTAATTATATTTCTGTAGTGGTAGATACACTTCAGTACTCCCCCACTAGAATTATATCTGTGATAGAATTCGATGAATGAATACCGCTAGTTGATTCCTTGCTGTTTTGTGCAAAGCCGAGAGAGCTGTATTAAGATCAACGTAATTTTGAGTGCTGATTGTGAGAGCTGTATTAAGTTCACGGTCGTGGTCGTTCCTGTGCTGACTTTAGCAGTCGAGTGAATACAGGCCAACGTTGTGTATGATCGAGGCTGAGTAGCTACAGCGTGAAGGAGGTAGATGAAGTAGCAGTCACAAGTAGCAAGTCAACTGTTCAATGTGGACCATCAATCGAAGTAGGTGTGTTCAGTTCGAAGTGGGCGTTACTGCCAAGATAGGTGTGTTCATATGGAAGTGGGAGTTTCTGTCAAGGTAGACATGTTCACATCACGTCCGGGTCACCAATGAGGGGATGGTAGCTATCGCCAATGTCAACCATCATTTATTAAAAGTTACCCCGCCATAGAATCAAATTAACATGCCTTATATTCTAGTGAATTGGAATTATACTTCTGTAGTGGTAGATACACTACAGTTTCATTACTATAGATTATGAAATGGTGATGAAACTCACGCATGATTGCCATGTTAGATAAGGTATTCATAATCAAACTACCTTACGAAGAAACATGGTATTATACTACAATAACAGCATAATTTCAATCTAAAAGCAACAAGGCTTCATTAACCTAATGCCAGCTGAGAAAAATTTGTTTGACGAAACGACAAAATGTCTTAATAATTTGAGATGTGAGAAAGATGATGGAAAAAGATGTAAAGAGATAATACAAAGACTAAATTTGAGTAGTTAATAAAGGCTAAATCATCACTTCCAGCAACTAGAAACCTCAACACGGTTAAGTATAGTCTTCTCTAACTACTTAAAAACATAACTATCATTGCGTGTTTGTAAATTTTATAAGGAAGCATACAAAAACAAATAAAAATCTACGTGAGCAATTCTGAAAGTAATGTCTTTTTTTTTCTATAGGAGCACAAAAATCGTTTATTCTATATAATATTTACATTACTTTTTAAAGTTAAACATTTGTGCTATTGTCCGCATGCTTTGTGATAGTTTCATATGCTCACTCAAATTCTGGCTATGTATGGGCCACCCTAAATAACTTTTGATCTAAAAATCGGATCTCCACGCTTTAGGATTCATTTATTATGGTTCAAGGGTGTGACCACAAATATGATAATTAATTAGTGCAGATGATATTTTAAGCTACGAAATCAGGCGATAAAGCGTAATTTCTCTAAATAAGCATACCTTTTTTTCAACGAATTCTGGAAAGCAAGGTGCTGAAAGCAGGAGAGCGATCCAAAGTTTGGACCCCTCAATGCTATTTTTTACTTTTTGTATTTTTCGCCAAATCTCAGAAACTTATTAAGAGAACTAAAAAAATTTTGCATACAATTGCAAATTCGCTTATTCAAAAGTAATTCCATGCAAACAATAAACTTTTGTAAATATTTATTATTTTACTTAATAATATTCGAAAAAAAAATTTTATTATAAGGTAATTTCTACGTCAGATCAAATTATGTAAATTTACATGGAAAAATGCAAAACTTGAGCAAAATTGGCTGAATAGTTTCCGAGAAGTTGAATTTCAAATATACTACTTCTTTAAAATTCAATTTCTCAGGAACTATTCAGCCGATTTCGCTCAAATTTTTGTATTTTGCGATGTAAAATTACATACTTTAAAATGACGCAAAAAATTATAAGCCATACAATTCAAAATTTTTCGAAAGTTATTAATAGGAATAATAAAAAATAATAAATATTTACAAAAATGATTTTTTTAATGGAATTATCATTTGATAAACGATACATATAATTGGGTGCAAATTTTTTTTAATTAGCTTCAAAATTTCTTGAGATATGGTGAAGTATGCAAAAAGTAAAAATTATCATTAAGGGGTCCAAACTTTGGATCGCTCTCCTGGCCGAACTATGGAGACCACATTTTCCTGATTACTGTTACCCCCTATATCTTAGGGGACAGAAATCCGAATTCATCGTAAAAAAAAAGGTTTGTTTATTGAGAGAAAGTAAGTTCTTGTGTCTGATTTTGTAGCTAAAAGTATCGTCTGCATTAATTAATTGGCGTATTTGAGGTCACCCTCTTGAACCATTAAGAATGAATCCTAAACCGTGAAAATCCAATCATTAGATCAAAAGTTATTCAGGGTGATCCTTTTTTTTCCCCTTTTTTTTGCACACTGTACATAAGATATTATTGCATCTTACTAAATCCCACTTCAGAATAAATCGATATAGAGCAGAATTGCTTAAAGTCAAAGTAGATTAACTTTATGTATGCTAGAACCACAATAAATGCTGACATATGAACTATTCCATGGTGGCGGTTTCTTCATGTTACTACTATTCTCAAGTATATTATCGGTATTTGTTTATTGCCTTATCTTCTTACAAGATTTTAATCAAAATAAATGCAAACTGTTCTATGGTGACTGATTCACTGTGTTACTACTATTCTCATGAATAGAATCGGTATTTGGTTGTTGCCTTATCTTCTTACAAGATTTTAATCAAAATAAATGCAAACTGTTCTATAGTGACTGATTCACTGTGTTACTACTATTCTCATGAATAGAATCGGTACTTGTTTGTTGCCTTATCTTCTTACAAGATTTTAATCAAAATAAATGCAAACTGTTCTATAGTGACTAATTCACTGTGTTACTACTATTCTCATAAATAGAATCGGTATTTGTTTGTTACCTTATCTTCTAACAAGATTTCAAACAATATAAATACGAACTTTAATAGTAGTGGAACATTTCATATACCATACACAAGATTAGATAGGTTTGACTGCTAGGAGTACAAACCCAGCATTACTACAAAAATGTTAAATCGCAAAATTTAAAATAAGGCATTTATCATTGTCACTAAACTCAAATAATATTTATATTTTAGCTGCATAAGAAATTTTTCTCGTTAATGCACTCTTTAGCAACACGCAATTCGATTGGTTTACTCGTGATTTTTATACAACTAGCATTAACTTTTTTGTATTATACATATGGTTCTTATCTGAAATTATATTAATTCTGCTTAATTAAGTGAGAGTTTAAATTTATTTTATTTATTTAATAGCTTTTCTTGTAAAATTATTTTGTTAACTAAATTGATACATTCTCTCTTTGACAAATTTATAAGAATTCTTTTTGCATATTAGAAAGTAAAAAGTGAAATAAACTAGGGAAAATTTTTTGATTCTTTAAAGATACTCATAACTTTCCTAATCCCTCAGAGGAAGAAAAAAAATCTTATAAGAAAAAGATACTTTAATTTTGTATCTTAGACTAAAAGGTTTTTTAACTATAAAGTTTACGAGAAGAAATATTTTACAATTTTTATAACCAAAACTTTTTAAAGAAAGTAGTTTAAAAGATTTTATTTGTAGGACTATAAAAATCTAGTATCTTCATTATAAATATTGCATTTTATTTATTAATGCTTAAAAGATCAATAGTAAAAAAGGTCATTAAAACTCAGTAATAGAAAAAGTCAATAATAAAGCTTTCAAGAGTTTCAATTCAAATAATATTTAAAAAGGACATGATAATTAAAAAGCAGATAATAATTAAAACTAAATGATATTGCACTTAAGGTGCATGATTTATTCTATTTGTCGAGTTAAACTAAATGAACATTTTAGTTTCACAATTTAAAGTAGAAAATGTTATTATGAGTCATACTAAAGCTATGATTAATTGATTTATAATAAAAGCTAAAAAGATAAAATTTTCGAAATATTCTCTCTGACATTTTTCATATATCACTTAGAAAATAAGAATATTTAGAATCATTTTTATTATGTAATAGTTATTTTCTTGCAATATTTAGATACAATAAGAGTATTTGAATTTATATCTTTATTATCTTTATTATCAACCAAAAGTGAAAACGTGACTTCTTTGAGTAACTTCATAAAAATTTTAGTTTTACACTGTGCAACAGAAAATTTGATTATAAGTCATGGTTATGAATATGAGTTTTTTTCATAATAAAATGAAGTAAGGAAAAAATTTTCAAAATATTCTCTCGGACTTTTTTCATTCATTGTTTAGAAAATAAAAATATGATAAAAATATGCTTTTTATGATATGTAATATATCTTTATTATCCTCCCTATCAATCAAAGAAAATATTGTGATTTTTTTAGTAACTTGATTAAAATTTTAGTTTTACAATTTGAAACAAAATTTTTATTATGAGTCATGCTAATAAATGTGTTTTTATTGTGATAAAATGAAGTTAAGATAAAATTTTTAAAATTCTCTCGCTGGCTTTTTGCATGTATGATTCAGAAAAGAAATATAAATTTTAGTCATTTCTGAAAATAGTATATTATTTATAATGCATTTGTTTTTTTCGGGCAATATTTAGATATAGCAAGACGTTTTAGATCAGTATCTTTAATATCTTCCTTATCAACCAGTAACAAAGACGTGATTTTTCAGTAACTTGATTTAAATTTTAGTTTTACACTTTGAAACTGAAAATTTGGTTAGGAGTTATGTTAATAAATGGATGAGTAGTTTTTATTTCACAATAAAATGAAATATTGATAAAAATTTCCCAGATCTTTCCCCTTACTTTTTTCATAAACTATTTTGAAAACAAAAAATATTTATAATTTTTCTTATAATGTGTTTGTTTTTGTCGAGGAATATTTAGATAAAGCTCTTTGAATCTATATCATAATTATCTTCCTTATCAACCAAAAACAAAAGTGTGATTTTTTTAAGTAACTTGATTAAAAGTTTAGTTTTACACTTTGAAACAAAAATTTTATTATGAGTCATGCTAATAAATGTGTTTTTATTGTGATAAAATGAAGTTAAGATAAAATTTGAAAAACATTCTCTCTGACCTTTTTCATATATCATTTAGAAAGGGAAAATAGTTATAATCATTTCTGAAAATAATAATTTTTTTAATGCAATTGCTTTTGTGCATTATTTCGATACAGCACCAAGTTTTGGATCTATATCTTTAGTATCTTCCTTATCAATCATAATCGAAAACATAATTTTTTGTAACTTGTTAAAAATTTTAGCTTTACACTTTGAAACAAAAGTCATGTTAAAAGAATCGGGGTTTTTTTTCACAATAAAGTAAAAGTAAAATTTTTGCAAAATATTCTTCCTGAATTTTTTCATAAATCATTTAGAACATAAAAATATTTGGAATCATTTTAGAAAATAATAATTGCTTACAACGTAATTATTTTTCTCGTACTACATTTAGATATAACAAAATTCTTATAATATCGTATTAATTATCAAATAATAGCAAAAACACGATTTTAATTTTTTTCAAAACGCCTAGTTCGTCGACTTTTAACATCTAAGCTTTATATTTTGAGGCAAATTACTTTATAAAAAGCTATGCTCAATTTATGGGTTATTTTTTCCATGAAATAAATTTAAAAAGAATGACTGAAGGGAAATAAATTTAAAATTGTAAAATGTTGCGTTTGATTTTTTCAACGTCATTTAAAATCTAAATAATAGACATAATAATTTGTGATAACAGCAGTTTTTATAATGAATTAATTTTGTGGCCTAATACTTAGATATAAAATCGCTCTTATTTTCTTTTAAAGGAAATAAAAACGAAGCAAATCCGTGATATTGAATAAAGTGACAAAGATTTACATTTTAAAGTAGGATTGATTGATTGATTGATTGATGTAAATTTTTGGCGCAAGAGCCAAGGTTTGGCTATACCGCGCCCAAATCCAGGTTAAAATTACTAATTAGGTTAAAATCATAACAACTAGGTAAAAATTACTGTAACTTCGTTAAAACCAGAACAATTAGGTTAAAATGAGCAACTTGTCCAAAATTAAAACAACTAATTTAAAATTTGTCAGGTTATAATTAGTAGTAAATCAAATTGTAAAACCCGATATGTTTGATGTACAGTACTAAATTTGGATGAGGTGTGTCTTTAAGTAAGAATGATAAAGTCGGAAAGTCACAGTTAAAGTACTGTCGTCTCTTAGATTTTAATTTCATACACTGGGTCAGAAAAAGTAGGAATCATAATTTCCAGTTATGCTGTATTTCTGTAAAAAAAAAAGAAAATCTAATGAAATAAATGAACGAGAAATAATTCAAATATCCTATTCAATTTATTCTTTCCTTTATCAGATAAAAAATTATTGCAATTAGTTCTTGAAAAAAATATTATAATTTTTCATCTTGTGGAATTTCAGACATAACAAGACTCTTTGGATTACTTACTCTCGTCCTTATCAAATAAGAACAACAACATGGTGTTTGAACATTCCTCCAAGATGTTCTGTTTACAGGTAAGAAACATTTACATTTACACGAAAATGATAATTTTTTATACATTACACGGGGTATCAGCCCACCTGAAAAGTCATGAAAAATCATGGAAAGTCAAGGATTTCGGTATTGAACAAAATTTGTCATGAAATGTCATGATTTTAACAATAAAAAAAAATCATGGAAAGTCATGGATTGTGGTCACCCAAAAAGTTTAATTTTTAAAATAGAACCCCCCCCCCTCAATTTTATGGGGTACCGAATATCTGAATTTGTAATAAAATCCCCACTCACAGTCATATTTTATTAAAATATAAAATATTTTTATCGTGTTCTTTAAAAATTATGGTGTTCTTTCAAGAAATGAAAGAAAAGGCATCCTTTCTAAAGCGAATTCTTTTAAACTTCTGTAATTTCAGAATTTTTGTTATTATTTATTTTTTTTATTTTATCAATTCAAAATTCTAGCTGAAGCAAGCCAGTCGTTGGTGATTTTTTTTTAAAATTCCGAAATGAGAACAGAAAAATCAGGAGTATTTCTTTCCAATCCGATACACAAGAAAAGTATCTTTAGAATATAATTCTGCGGAAAGAAAGAAAGAAAAATTATATGCTTTTGTATTTTTTTCCCAGCTATTTTATTGCTTCAACTCCTTCTTTACTCTGTTTTTTTTTAGTTTAAAATCTATAAAAATGAAGACGCAGAGTATAACGCTCTTGGTTACACCAATTATTTCAATTAATGTTATTATAAGGCTTTTAAAATTTTTTGTTTTTGTCAGAGAAAATAGTAACTTCGTTAAATCATGAAAATTTCTTGAAATGAGTCATGGAAGGTAATGAATTTGAAAATCTAAAATGTAGCACATACCCTGATTACATTTTTTATTCTTAAGTGTACATAGGTTATGGAAACTCTAACTCTATGTAAATAATTTTTCTGCAGCAAATGTTTCGGAAGATTAAACATAGCAAAACTGTTGACAGAATTTGAAAGATATTGTTTGTAGCGTTTAGAAACGGCGCTCTTTTTACTCACGCAAAATTTGCATCGAACAAAATGAGTGTAGGAATTTTTTTAACTCATTTCCTTTTTCAAAACAACGATCATTGAAGAAGTACTAATCTAAATATTGCAATCCGGTAGAATGATTTCAAAGTTGATGGTATGTTGTTGTTGTTTCTAATGCTATTTGCCAATACCAGTAAGCCTGCCTGATGAAATCAAACGAATTTAAGGTAGAGGGTGCACTTCTTGCCTTCCAGTGTTGCCATCTATGGCGAATAATACGATGTCAGCCACACACTCGTCACAGCCCGTTTATAGGACAGGTCCATTCATACATCCATTTATTCATCCATAGATCGTATTTTTTGACCTGAATCATAGAACGATCAATTTCAGAACCCCCAGAGGTACTTTATATCCCTTTTTTTTTCTATATCCGTCGTTGAACAGCCAATCCAATTTTGGGTTTACGACTACTAATGCTGAGCTCCGTAGCCTTGTAATTTTTGAGCCAATCCTGAAGACAAGGAAACTCCTGGATCAGTACCCCCAGAGGTATTGATTTGTTGTGGGAACTTGGAGGACTTTGTGACTCGACAGATTTAACGCGCACCAGTAACCATTTACTACACGGGGAGTCTTCGGCAGGCGGGGATCGAAGCCACGAACTCTTGGACATGGGTGGGCCCAGTGCCCTACCAACCAGGCTATTCCGGTCCTCCAGAGGTATTAATTTGTTATGGGAACAAGGAGGACTTTGTGACCAGACAGATTCAAAGTGAACCAGTCACCATTTACTACACAGGTTTTCTTCGGTCGGCGGGGTTGGAGCTCGCGACCTCCTGGATATGGGCCCAACTCCCTACCAAACAGGCTATCCCCGTTGTTGCGGGTATTAAAGCTAGAAAGAAGTTATTAGTTTCCTCTTTTCATTTCGGTCGATCCCAACTTTGAATTGGTAAAAATGACACCATTTCTGAAAGCTTCAAACGCGATCTTTAATACTGTGCCAACAGTTTTGCTATGTAAAATCTTTCAAAACTATAGCTTCTTAAGGAAAGAAAGTTTACATATAGTTAGTATAGAAGTCTTTCCATAATTGTGTCCAACCTCTGTCTATTATAAAAGCATATTGCAATTCGAAGTTATATCTGATTAGATCAATGTAATATGTTTAGCAACGAGCAATTTTTTGATAAAATATACCTAAATAAACATAGTTACTTATAAAATAATTTATACAAATTACAGACATCAAAAAACCTCCTAATTCTACGGAAGAAAAACATATTATTCACGGGAAAAAAAACTGCTAAAAGAAAACTTAGCGTACTATAAACATTCTTGCTCTTTTTACAGATTTTCCCTGTATATCTGACAGTTTAAACCTATTTTGTTGACAAAACAGTTTTCTCTTTTTTTCATTCTAATCATAAACAGATTAAAACAATTAGTTCAAATCTAGTTTTTTGCCTTGCAGCATTGCTTGTTGTCTCGACCTTTTCCTTTACTATTATTTTTTATACTAGCTCATCGCTTTTCAGCAATTATTTTATGGTTTCAAACATCGCATAAATAAAACGGACATCCGATTTTATTGTCAAATTGATATTCTACCTGATTATTATACTTCCCTAGATATAATTTTTTGGTTAGTTAAAATGCCAGACATTTTTATACGGTTAAGCCAATATAATTTCAAACGTTTTTACATTGAAATATTATTTCAATAAGACTTTATAGATAAAAACAGTTTTCTTTTTACTGTGATACGAGAGCTGTGGTAGCTCAAAAGACTTTTGAGGAGGTCAGGTTCGAATCTCAGCGTCGTATAAATCATACTCTGAACTTGAATTGACCACAATGATGACACAGCTATTTTGCAGAACTTTCATTTAAAATAACAGTGATCGCAAAATAACAGAGTCAGTTTTTTAATGAAAAATATTTATCTGCGAAATTAACGGTTTTATATTGGTACAACAGCTGACAGTTTTTTTCCCCGTAAATTTAGTAGATTTTTCTTTAAAAGTGCAACATTATGATACTAATGATCTTCATAGTAACGTAATATCGATCAGGAATGCAAATCCGTCAAATAGAATAGATATGTTCATTTAGTGACAGAAAGCTACGCTTTTATGTCTGAATTCATAACTTCAACTATCGTGTGCATTAAGTAATTAGATAATTTTAACTTAGGCACTTGAACAATTAAGATTAATTTATAGCGAGTGTAAATACATTTTTTGGGTCAAATGTCTTTGTTATCATTAGCGTGTTTTCTGTATTATTTTGCGCTTAATACAGTGCGCAAAATAAACAAATTAATTAATTAATTAATTAATAAAAATAAAAACGGACCACCTTGAATAAATTTTGATCTATTGATAGGGTATTCACGTTCTAGGACTCAATCTTAATGGTTCGTGGGGGTGACGTTTAATATTTCAAATTAATTTGCGCAGGAGCTATTTAAGTTACGAAGCATGAAAAAATATACTTTCTCTGAATAATCATTCCGTTTTTTAGAACGGATTCTGTTTAGTGACCCTCAAAATAAAGGGGGTATCTGCAATCTGGAATATATGATTATATAGTTTGGTTAAGAGAGTAGTCCAATGTTTAGATTCCTTATTGTCAATTTCATTTCATTTTTTTTGGTACTTTTACCATATCTAGAGAACTTTTCAAGCAAATTGAAAAATTTTTGCATTTAATTTTAAAATTCATTTATCCAAAGATAATTCCAGGCAAAAAATGACTTTTAATAAAAATTTCTTATTTTTTATTGCTTTGTATAATAATAGTCGAAAAAATTTAAACTCTAAGGTATACAATTCTTTACGTCAGTTTAAAAAATGCAATTTGATAATGGCAAAATAAAAAAACAATTGGAGCAAAATCGGCCGAAATGTTCCTGAAAAATCAAGTTTCAAAAAGTCGTATTTTTTTTATAAACAATAACATCTGTATTTTAAACAGCCCAATAAACGTACGTGTTTAATATAGATCTTCATTTTTTAAATTTTAGAACGATGTATGGAATTTCAAACAAACAAATAGTGAAAGAAGAAATTGATGTCGTCAAACGTTGTTGTTTTGGATATGAAGAAAAAAATGGCGAATGCGTTTGTAAGTTGACTAATTTATAAACTTTAACTCTCTGATTGTTTTATTTCGCGTAACTTACATGAACCTAACAATTAAGTTTAATACTTTCTTGTCATATTCTTAACATGCTCTTTCAAATCGGACTATTTGTTGAAAGTTTAAGTTGCTACAATCATCTTTATATTCCTGCTACATAGGATGTTCCATAAAAACTAGTCTTGATATATATTAATAGAATACTTTTTGAAAATCAAATCCAAAGATTATACACATTTTAATGAACAAGTGAGAAAAAAAACTTTGTCAAAAACTGAAGAATTTCAACTGAGGAAGACCTGACTGGAAACAAAGAAACTTGTTTGATTGCCAGAAGTAAAGGAGAATATTTGGAAGGTGACTATGAGAATTATTTTGGATATAAATATTTTATATAGGAAATCAAACTGGTTAAAAAAAATGTCCCATCTTCTCAAAATTTTTCCATCTCACAAATGATTTGCCCGATGTGGAAAGCGCGTTTGCTTATTTCCCGTTTGAATATTAATTTGCCACCGCTAATGTGCATGCTTTTTTTCTTTCATTTTGGACAGGAAGTTTCTGACATATACGGGGTGTTACGAAATTCAACCGAAAAATTAAGAAATTTGGTTAATTATATCAAGAAGATGATTCAAGAATTTATATTATCAAGATGATTATAGAATATAGGGTTGCTATCCACGTTGAGAAAAAGAAAATCGCAATTTACTGAATTTATCGGTAATCTTTCCCGAAACGCTTTGGTAATATTTTTTTGTAAAATAAACAATGTGAGATGGGATTTCTCAGGTGATAGAGCGTTTGCCTTCCAATGAGGTGAACCATGATTCAATCCCGGCGATGGCTGGTCAATACGAATTCCGCATCCGGCTTGCACCGACCACTGTGCTGACGTGAAATATCCTCAATGGTTGACGGATCATGGGTTAGAGTTCCCTTGCCAACAGGTTAACCGTTGA
Organism: Parasteatoda tepidariorum; assembly: GCF_982258835.1. NCBI lineage: Eukaryota > Metazoa > Arthropoda > Arachnida > Araneae > Theridiidae > Parasteatoda > Parasteatoda tepidariorum. Next base: position 65,712,381 of record NC_141766.1, read on the forward strand.
AGGTTCTCGAGGTCTTCTTCTCCATGTAACGCAAATGCGGGTTAGTTCCCTCAAAAAGTGGCAAATTTCTCCCAATACTTGATCCAGGAGTTCCCTTTTCTTCTGGATTGGGTTAAAAATGACAAGGCAACGTAGCTGAACATTAGTGGTTGTAAACTCAAAAATAGGGTCGGCTGTTGAACGACGGTTATAAAAAAAATTAAAAAATAAAGAATGTAATATGGTAAATGTAGTATAATTTGGTAATTTTGTCATGATACCTTAGAGCAGGGATGGGCGAACTTTTTTAGTCGAGGGCCAAAAATCGGGGGGAAAAAAGTTTGGTGGACCGAGTAGAAACTTGTAAAATAAAAATAATAAAAAAATGATATACAAGTTTTAATTCAAATATTTAATGAGATGAATGAAATTGCTATTTCATTTTTAAAAGCTCCTTATATTGAAGTTCGAAGTGAGATGTGCTTATTTTAAGGAACGATGTTAAATGGTTTTCTGTTAGTCTACTTCTGAAATGATTTTTTCTAAGGTTCATAGTTGAAAACACTTGTTCACATATATAAGATGAAGCAAACATTACACTGATTTTCTGGGCATGAGATATTAAATTTTGGAAACTAGCTTTTGGTAATGATTTGCAAAACTCAAACATCTTTAGAAACAACACTAATGTGCGATCTTTACATACTCAATAAATAATGTTAAAACTCGCACCGGCTCGTTGGAGCTTAAAATGCGCTGTCTGCCACATGTGAAGCATAATTCACCTATGTTAGATTTCATATGTCTGATCCTCGAGAAAGACAAACGCTAGTTGGAGCTATTCTATAAAGAACTTCTGCGTTCAAAATTTTAACAATTGAAGCTGTCTGTGCTAACTATTTCAATCAATCCCATCAATAGAGAAAGTAAAAAGATCATCAGTACTTTGTTTAAAAAGAAAGAAGAAAAAATAGCTTTAAACAAAGTAGACAAAATAATGGTTGTAAAATGTAACTTGTTTATATTCGCTACGGATCGGCAAGTTAGAATTCTATCCGCGGGCCGGATAAAACCTTCCGGCGGGCCACAGTTTGGTTAAATTTGCTTTTTGGATTCCTATTTTTTACTAAATTTGCGGTGATAAGAACCAAAATTTTGAAAACAAGTATTTCTGGTAAACCGTTACCAAATGAATGACTTAAATAGAGTATATTTTGGCCTTATTTACCAAAATTATGTTGTTGTTTTTTTAAACTAGTAATGTCATTACCATACAGAGTCGTCGGTTATTTTCCCAGAAGTAACGAAAACTACACTAGTTACATATGCTTTTGAAATATAAAAATATTAGATGTTTAGAGTCCATGAGTTGATAAAAAAACACTGCTTTATGAAAGCACAGCTTAACATGTACAAATATGTATTCTATCCATATATGCGCGTAAAATGAAAATGCCATATACAGGGAAATTCGTAATAACCAACATTAATACATACTTTCTTTTAAAACTAAATTCAAGAACAGAACACATAAGAGGTCCAAAATTAATGCTTAAGCAAGTAAGAAAATTATCAAAATCTAAGTAACCACTACTGAGAAAGGCGGGACTGAGAACATTAAATTTGTTTGACTGCCTGAGGAAAATGATAGAAACTGAAAGACCAATCCCATATCTCCAAGTTTACACAAGTAATCAACATGGTTTTTACTGTTTTACATTGTCTAGGCACTTAGGAAATTTTCCTCACTTAAAATTTGATTTGATTTAATTCTTAAAATTTGATTTTTCCTTCTATTTTAATTTGTTACATTCAATGTGAAAGCTTTTCTGACTTCAGTTTCTACACGAATTCTAAAAGATTATAAAACACCTAGTATATTTATAATTAATGTGACCTTTAGTTCAGAGAAAGAAAATATTTTCGAATATGACATATGCATGCCAATGAATAATGAACCGATCTAAAAAAAATTATAGTGTCTCTCCTTTGAAAAACATTAATTGTTGAAATAAAATGTAAATAAAATATTAAATATTTTGCTCGATTATTCTTACAGCAAGTTTCAAATGTGAAAATAATGGAACACTCTTACAGAATGGATCATGCCTCTGTGCACCAGGTAAGAATTTTTTTTATTCACAAAGTGTTTTAACAAACTTTTGCATTCAAAAACTTTTACCGAAGGAAATTCGTGTACAAATTTGTAATCATTTTTTAAATAGTTTCAAAACCATGAAAAAAAAAAAAGATCTCTGTGGGTGCTTTGTTCAGCCAATCATGTTTTGACCAATTCTATCTCTCAGTTACTGTATAAATCCCACGGCACGATACAAAACAAATAGTTACATAAGATTTGCCAAGTTGGCCAGGATACATTCTGGTTGTTAAACCGTCTTAGGTAGAAACAATCAATAAATCATTCTTCTCACATACAACAGTATGAAATATCATCTTTTTTTTATAGTTATTTGACTGTTTTGGTTAAATATGATGAAGTAACAAATAAATAAATTGTTATGTTTACAGAGAAATTTCTAACAGTGTTGATGCAATCTTTTGGGAATTAGAAAAAAGAACTGAAAAGTATTAATTTTGAAAAAAAAAAAGTTGATTTAGCTTCTATTGATATCGATCATCTCAACTGTTGTCATATTTTTGCAAGTATTAAACAGAGCACAAAAGTAAAATAATAAAATAGTAAAATGAAGTAAAATAAAAGTAAATAAAGTAAAATAAAAGTAAATAAAGTAAAAAAAAGTAAATAAAGTAAAAAAAAGTAAATAAAGTAAAATAAAAGTAAATAGAGTAAAATAAAAGTAAATAAAGTAAAACAAAAGTAAAATAAAGTAAAATAAAAGTAAAATAACGTTTTAAAATACGGTTTTATATTTTTATTATTAAAAAATCAATTGTATTTATTCCTTTGGCACATTCCAAATAAACATTTGCTGTATTTTATTCATTCCATGATCAAAAGTGCTTCAACGGGATTGCACTTGAAAATTTTCTTAGAAAATCTCTAATGAGATGAAAGAAATGTTTATGTTTTGATCTTAGAAATAACTTTCACCACCTCAAATTTGCATTTCGTAATGGATTTTTGTATATTAAATCTACAAAGCAGTACAGCTGTAGATGTATGTTTTATGTAAATGATTTAAAAAAATAACTTGAAAAGAGAACCTTGAATAAAATGTCTTACATAACAAATAAAATATGTCTGGAGTGACTTTGCTACAGAACAGCTTTTCTGCACATTAGGAACAAAAATAGTAATTCAAATAAATCATGATAAAGAAATTTTTTTACGCAGTTTTTATTTTTTTTATTGCTTTCGTATACATTAATAGTTTATAAATGTATTCATGAGTCTCACCTGAAGGGGGATTTCGAAATATAATAATGAAAATAATTAAAAAGAAGTGATGATATAATCTTAAATAAAATGTTATAAAAGAATAATAATGTCCCATTTGATTTCGTTAGAAATAGAGATAAAAAAAATAAAACAACCAAATTGGCTAAAAGATAGCTTTTCTTCTCATTAAGAACAAAAATAGTAGCAAAAATAGAACATGATAATAAAGTAATTCTTTTTGCACAATTATTTACTATACTTATAGTATACCAATAAATAAAGGTTTAGTACGAAGGTTCAATTGCTTATAAATGTATTAATGAAAATAGGGCTTATTTGCGCAGAATTTTATATAAATTCTTAGACACTCTAAAAGTAAAGGTTGGCCTTATCATTAAGTTTTCAAGACAAACAAAATGTTTCATTTGAGAGCTTGGATAGAGCTAGAATGAAAAAAACGCCAAGATAAGGTTTAGAAAACCTGTAAATAAAAGCTAAAACATGAGATTTTTTGTAAAGGTTTTAGCGTTCTTTTATTCAATCTTTAAGGAAGCAAGCCTTGCATACTAATATTTCTTCTAAGTTTAAGAAAGGATAAATCAGTCAACCTTTCTATTCTAAGGAAATATAAATAAAAATACAACGTTTGCCATAAGGTTACATATCAGGGAATATATATCATAGGAAAATTAACTATTAGAATTCATTTGAAAAAAAAAGGTATGATAAATTTTAATTAAATTAAGAAATTATGATAATATGTCTCTTTTTATTTGATTTTTTAAAACATAGATTTTTTTCTCATTTCGAGCGAAAATAGTAGAATAAGTAAAAAATTATATTTTTAAAATTTTTTGTTCAATATTTACTTTTACTTCGTATTCTTTTATTTACATTAATAGTTTAGAAATATATATTTACCTGATTAAAATTCAAAACACAATAAAAATAATTAAAAGTATCGTCAGGATCCTGATTCCTCTCCCCCGCATTGGATTGACCCCTTGACCTGAGGGTCAGAGGGTGAAGGACATTGGAGGTGTCGTCCCCTACCTTGGGGGTGGAGCAAAGGACTGTCTTATGAGAAAAGAGGATTTTTAAAGATGAGATTAGTTTTGAACGCCGAAGAGTAGGGTTGTAATTGAACGATGATAGATTGAGTATGAACAAAAAGAAAGGGAGCAGTTGCGCTCCAAAAACATTATACTCAACAGCTCATGTATCTATTTGTAACTTTTCTGTAAATAATTCTATAAAAATTTGTGAGACATTTCGTCTCTTGGTTCGTTTTTATGTCCTCTTAATGATGGCCAAGGACTATTTCAATTATAGCTTATTTATTATTAAATTCTTGATTATAGAATTATTTACAGAAAAGTTACAAATAGATACATGAGCTGTTGAGTATAATGTTTTTGGAGCGCAACTGCTCCCTTTCTTTTTGTTCATACTCAATCTATCATCGTTCAATTACAACCCTACTCTTCGGCGTTCAAAACTAATCTCATCTTTAAAAATCCTCTTTTCTCATAAGACAGTCCTTTGCTCCACCCCCAAGGTAAGGGACGACACCTCCAATGTCCTTCACCCTCTGACCCTCAGGTCAAGGGGTCAATTCAATGCGTGGGAGAGGAATCAGGATCCTGACAAGTATGTTCCCCTAATAGAAATTCACAATAAAATAATAATAAGATGTATCTTCACCAGATGAAAGTGCAAAACATAATAATAATAGTTAGAAGTATATTATCCTGATGAAAATTCAAAACGTAATTATAATAATAATAACACAGATGATATAATCTAATTAATGAAGGACAGAATTAAAATCAAATTTTCATTTCGCAAAAATAAGAGTAAGGCGAAACGTGATGGTACATCCTTTATATTTATTAACACTATATTTCGTTCTTTTTTTCTTCCCACTTTTAAATTTTGTAGTATAGAATTGTGTGAAAACTAGTTCTCGAAAGGGATTATTATAAAATAAAACAAAAGTTCTTGATTGTTACTAAATCCTGAAAAAAAAATATTTTATCTCATTTAAGAACTACAAAATATCCATTCATTCTTCAGTAATTTTGTAAATATATTATTTAAAAAAAAACTATTCTTTCTTGAACCTTTGTATTCGGGCATTAAATTACACAGTTTCGCTCACAACCAATAAATTATTTAACTCGTTAAACGTTACTAATATTGCTTTTAGTGTTTTTAATGATACAATTAAATTGCAAGTTTTATTTCACACTAGGGCATTTAAATCCTTTTTGTATTTAAACGTTTTCCTGAATTTAAATTTTTTTTTTGACTTGGTTATGTTATATTTGGTAGTTACTGACATACTTAATTTATTCCTCAATAAATTTAAATGAAAAGAGACCTAATAAAAACTTCTTTTTCCTGTAGTAATATTATACATATTTGTTATTTAACTATATTCATTAGTTTGTTAAGTTATAATTTGTACAATGATACTACATGCCTTATTTGTAGTCATAAATTTTAATCTGGGTCTTTTTCTTTTTTAAATTTTTTAGAAAATATTTATTAAATGACCAGTTATCATCATTGATTATGTTTGTAAAGTATGGTTATTTTACTTTTAACATTGTTTTTTTTTTTAAACATTATAATAAAGGAACTTGGTTTTTAGAGTATTTTATCCAGCTGGTTTAAAAATAATACTTAACAATTCTCTGAACAACATGCAATTCAAAAATACTTTACTTTTAGTCTAGTTATGAACAGTAACATTATGAATTTATTATAATAAAATTTTCCTTTCTAGTTTTACTTAATAGCTTTTCGTATTTTAAAACTTTTCAAATATTCTGAAAATCTCCCAACTAACTTTACACAAAAAGACTATTTAAATTCATGCAAACTTGAAATGAAGGCAAATCCGTGATAGTTGGTTAGCAACTATCTCTTTCACAAGAAAATATTTCTAAAATGAAATCATAAATATTTTTCTAGGTTGAAAAATCGATACGGGTTCTTAAGAACTGGTATAAAGACGTTTACATTGAAATTGAAATAAATAGTAATAAATCGATTGTGTACAGAGAGCGAAAAAAGCAGACTACCCTGAATAACTTTTGATCTGAAGATTGGATCTTTACGTTCTAGGACTCAATCTTAATGACTCGAGGGTGTGACCTCAAATATGTCAATTAATAAGTACAGACGATATTTTCAGACACAAAAATGTACTTTCATTGAATCGTCAAATACCTTTTTCCTTGAAGGATTTGGATTTCTGACCCCCAAAAGTTTGATCAAGAGAGCGCTCCAAAGTTTAGACCCTTTAATCTTTATTTTAATTTTTGTGTATTTCCCTATGTCTCAAGAACATTTTTAAGCGAATTTAAAAAATTTTGAACAAAATTATAAAATTTGTTTATGCAAAGATAATTCCATGCAAAACATATTTTTTGGAAATATTTATTATTTTATTTAATAATGGTCGAAAAATTTTTGAATTGTGAGATATACAAATTTTTTCACAGAATACGATTTTACATGGCAAAATACAAAATTTGAGCAAAATCGGTCGAATAGTTTCTGAGAAATCAAATTTTAAATATCTGACTTCTTTGAAATTCGATTTCTCAAGAACTATTCAACCAATATTGCTAAATTTTTGTATTTTTTCATGTATGATTATAGTCCTTAAATGGTGTAAAAAATTGCTCACCTTACAGTTAAAAAAATTTTCAGCTATTTTTAAATTAAGCAATAAAAATTTTATAAAAGTTATATTTTACATTGAATTATCTTTGGATGAATAAATTTTATTATTGTGCCGGAGAATTTTTCATTTCGCTTAATAAGTTCTCGAGACATAGCGAAATACGCAAAAAAATTAACTGAACTAATAACATTCACCATACTTAATCAACTGTTATTTAATGTTTATATTTTTAAAGAGAGAGCCATGTTTTTCTTCCATGTGATACAGGAAAAAGGTTTTAGAGCATAAACTGTTTTTTCGCATAGCTATAAGTCATGAATTGACAAATTCTTAAATTAATTGTGTAAATCTCATAATGCTACATGCTACAATACAACATCATACTATGATATAAAGTGTTTCATAATAATCACCCTTAATACAGATTTTTAGAATTCTTTTCTAACATGAAGTAAGGAATATTTGAAAATTAGATGTCATTTAAGTAAAGAAAAAACAAAGAAAAACTCCATAAAAATCTAAAAACTAACAACAGAAAGCTGTTGTACAGAACATTAAAACATGTTCATTTGTCGAAGGAAAGAAGTGGAAATACAATTGTTGGAAACCCTTCCGAGTTTCAACCGGTGATCAAACAGGTTTTTATGTTGTGTACAATTGCGCCTTTCTTAATAGTGATTTGTCAGATATCGATAATGTTATTGTTTTTCCTTGCTTAAATATTAATTAGGTACCCATTAGGTGTATTCTTTTTGGTCGTAATTTTTGACAAGACTCTAAAATTATGTACGTTATTAAGAGTGATTTTCAAAAGAGCACAATTTTTACTCTTCCTAAATTTTAAGTAATAAAAGCTTTTTCATGTGAACCATCGTCATAAATTAAATACATCCCATTCTTATTAAATTTATTAATGCTGTTTCATACGTTGGAAATATTATAAAAATGCTTTTCTTTTTCCTTGAAATTTGTTATAAAACTTAAATGCAATGTCTAGACGCCATTTTCTTTTTCTATACTTTCCCCACCCACAATTCTACTTATTGCAAAATGAGTTTCTTTTTTTTGTGTGGTAGAAATACGGTATTTCTATATGACATGAAAAGCATTTGTAAGTAAAAGCAGCAGGTGAAATAAATTTGATTTACTAACACTTTGGCTTTAGCACGTAGTAAATTGAAATGGAAAAGTATTTTCACTATTCATGCCATTGTTCTTTTTCTAGGTAAAATGCAACATTAATTTATATATATATATATATATAAAATAATAAAAAAAAATTTTACTACAGATAAGCTGCAAATACATAGAACACGTAAAATAAGTTATAAATACAAAGAAAAAAAAATGCAAGTTAAAAATAATAATTTTATAGTGAAGAAGAAAATCTATTAATAAATAAAATGCTTTAAAAACTATTTAAAGAAAAAACCACCTAAAAAGGCCAAAAAACAAAATGAGGGAAAGATATAATTTTGTTGTCAGCCCACACGATTATATCTGCAAAAAAGAGTGCTTTCTAATATTGTATTAATATATCCGAAGCAAAAATATATCAATTTAATAGTGTGAGGAGCACCAAAAAATTTAAATGAAAATAAAACTTATTAAGTAAAAATGAAAAATTAAAAATATCAAGAACAAAAATAAATAAATATTTAGGAAAATACAGAATTAAACTTAAAATGTAACATATTAAGCGAATTCAAATGTCTTTCCACTTATCTTGCAAAAATGATTTAAAACATGATCGTACCAAGTTTGCCTTATAATAAAAGATAAAAATGAAAATGTTAATAGAATATAGTGGGATATACTTTATGGATCTTTGTTACTGTAGTACAGAACCACATTTGATTAGACAGTTACTTTGGATTGGCCTGTAACTGGATGTGCGAGTAAGATAATTATATTATACGGGATAATTCAAAGTTTATAATTAATAAAAAGTCGAATTTCAATTATAAAATTTTAATTTTGATGATTTTTAGAGAAATTATTATAATATATTAATACATAATATTCAGGTTTGAAATTTAACAGTAACCTTGCTCATTAGTTACTAACAATACTGTAATTATTTTCTTCTTTTTTTTGACACCTAGCAGTGAGTTATAGTTGACAGTGTTGGTAAGCGCATCTGTGAATATTTTGCCAGCAGAAGGCCTTTTTACGGTCACATCAAATTTGCACAGTTATATAATTTCAGATACCAATATTATAGTTTAACATTGAGCAGATTATTTTGAGAATATATGCGAGAATTTAGTTGGTTTATGGAAATAAACTGCATTCACTTAATAAAATATAATCCGTTCTTATTTTAAGGTTTTCAAGGAAAATCATGTGAAGAAAACTGTCCATCTGGTTACTTTGGTTTGCAATGTAATAAGCAATGTGATTGTCCAAAGTGCTTGAATCCCATCCGGCGCTGTGAGTGTTTTAAAGAATCACCTGATAAAAGTAGATCTCAAAATCATTATTTGAGTCAGAGACCTCAACTAGTTATCAACTGCAATGATGGTCCTGATTGTAATCCAACAAATGGTCATTGTGACTGTCACAAGTAAGAAACTACATATATATATATATATATATATATATATATATATATATATATATATATATATATATATATATATATATATATATATATATATATATATATATATATATATATATTTAATATCTATATATATTTTTTTAAATTTGGAGCGGATTTATTATAAATAATTGATTGATTCAAGCACTTTAAAACAATAGCTTTTGACCTTTTGCACTTACGGTACTTCTGCTAAGTAAAATGCTTGCTGTCAGTTTAAATTTATATATGAGGCCATGGTAACCCAGTGGTTAGATAATAAGACTCCAGTCCTGATGGGTCAGGGTTCGATCCGCCACTCCTCTAGTACCTACCGAGTATATGCGATATACGGACTCGTAAAATTTGTGGAATGAACCCTAGTGGTCGGTTGCTGAGCAGTACCATGGGTATGAATAAATTTCCTTCCCCTTGTCTAAATTAAGAAAGTGGCATAAATGAGTGGTGCTGCCATCTATTTGTGGAGTTCTGAGCTAAGACGTACTTTCACCTTTGCGGTGCTCTCTTATGAAACGAAAGGGTTCCCACCCTGACTTAATTCGCGAAAGGCCACTGGCCGGCAAGCTTGGTCTATTTATGTGTCATTAGAAACAACAACAACATTTACTTGTTATAACTCCTTGTTTACTGAATTTCTATATACATTCTTTCTTCAACTAAATACTAAAAAGGGCACTGGTTGCTTAATTTTATACTACTAAATAATCTTAAAGATATAATAAAAAGTTTGAAAATTAGAGATGTGAGGTTTTTTATGCGTAGAAATTTAATTGATTAAGAGTAATTAAGCTCGCAATCGAGTTCAATTAATTTTTTTGCAATTAATATATTGATCAGTAGTAATAATTTATATTGGAAGAAAGGCAAACGTATTACAGTAACATAATCATATAAAGAAATAATTAATTAATTATTAGCAATCACAATTTTTTTAACAATTATAATTTTAATCACGATGATAAGCAATCCTAATTTACCGTTTCATGAACATTATAGTTGGTCAAACATCGAATTTACGATTACGCATACTATTAAATTTCAATTAATTAACACGTAAGATTAATTTACTATTAATTCAATTATACGTTTAGTTTAAGATTAATTGTACTTATCGATAAATAGAAAATAATCGTATTTGTCAATAGAGAGTTTTTACTATAACGATTATAATCTTAATTTTAACTAATATTAAGCTATGATTTCAAATAATAACTATGAAATAATAATAATACAATTCTATGATACGAATAAAAGTTAAAACATTGACAGGTGTAATACAACTTGCCCAAATGGAACATACAAAAGATGTACATATAATTGTCGCTGTGAAAATGGAGGAACGTGTAAGTCGTCAAGCGGAACGTGCATTTGTTCTTTCGGTACGTATCTTTTTAATTCTTACTTTTTAATTCGTTTTTTTTTTTATTATTTATTAGTGACCCTTACCTCAAGTCATTGATAAAACACCTAAGAGTTCTGCCTAGATATTTCCACGCAAGGTCTATTGAGTACTTAGACCGAGAAACGTACAATCCCTGGCTATGTTATTAGACGCATTATAAGATTCTTTGTAAAATTATAATTATCAGGCGATACTATACAGCTGCTGTATCGCTTTTACACGGATGAAACCGGTTTGCATTTGTTTACGCTCCTGCATCAATTGGTTAAAGGCCTGTTTAGACGATCCAATTTCTTGGACAGAGATTGATTGATATTGATGGAAACTTGTTTTGCTTTGAGCTTTGATCGTGTAAACAAACATCCAAGAACTTGGTCCAACTTCTTGGACGATAGTAGAGCATGTTCTACTTTCCATCCAAGTTTTTTCTCCCTTAACCAATCAGCGTCTTAGGTTTTGTGACGTCAACAATCAGGCAGCAAATTATGTCATCTTCTTGTCCGTTTTCATATATTTTAGTCCAAATAAATTGATCTGTTGCGGTTTATTTGTGTTATTATGATTTTATTTGAATTTATTTAGTAATTTTAAACTCATGTAAGTATTATTTTATAATGTTGAATATGAACAATGCGCATGCGCAAGTGTTTCTTTCAACGAATCAGCGACATTCAAGAACTAGGATAGTGTCAACGAATCATCCAATTTCTTGGACAGAGAAATCCGTCCAATTTCTCGGATTCAAGGAATTGGACCGTGTAAACAGGCCTTAACATTGCAATGCAACGCCGTTAAAGATAAATACAAATAGGAAGTATATAAAAAATCTCCCGAATAAAAACCCATTACATGTTTGTTTAAATATAAATGTATTGCCCATAAACTCGTGCAAATCGTGTCATTATTAAAAAACTACAGTGCGTCTAATAATGTGATCTAATTATTATAATATACTAATATAATACTCGATATAATATTTATTCTATATTCATATAATATATCGTCTAATTCTTTCTATCGTCAAATTTATATTATATATCGTCTAATTTAACCAATTGATACACTAACGTAAACAAGTGCAAACCGGTTTCAGTCACATAGAAACAATAAAGCTGTATAGTATCACCTAATAATTAAGATTTTACATAGAATCTTATAGGGCGTCTAATAATTCGGCCAGAGACTGTAGATTTGAAGAACAGTTCTGGAGATAACATAACTCCCAAGTACGGTATTTCGAAAGATTTTGTAAAGTGTTCATAAAATAGTATTTTAAGTACGAAGAATGTTCTAAAAATTACGCTATTCACCAACATTTATTAGCATGACAACCCAGCTAGTAGATTTTATATGCAGACGTTATTGATTTGTCATGAAGTGTAAAAAAAGAATATTTTAAACTTTTAAAACCGAGATTTATATATTAAAACATAAATACTGCAACTCCTAAAAAATATTTTTCTCAACTACCGTATAAATTGGCAGCTATTGAAAAATAATAGAATAAACTTAACTTCGTGAAATACTTCTTGGTGGAAACTAAAACACGTACATGATATGCTGAATGGATCACATAAAACTCCCAAAGTTAGTCCGACGGAAATGAAAAATCTAACCCAGAGGTCGCCAAAGTAGTCTATATAGACCCCCAGGGGTCTATTTAACAAAAGCGGGGGTCGATTGTGCGTCGAAAAATAAAACAGTTCTCAATACGCAAATCACACATACCTAATTAAGTATGTAAAATTTGTGAATTATTTTTTATAATTGACTCAATATCAGTTTCCTTATAAAACATAAATTAATAAACGTATATTTATTGGGATGAAACAAGTGTGTACGTACCACCGCGCAGTGGCACGAACTCAGCGCAGTTTATAAGTCATATGCATATGTGCTCTTGTCCAAATATCACGTGTGACGAGCATTGACGTTACAAATGCAAATATCATACGCAGTTTCAGCTATCTTTGCAAACTGTGTTGAATTTTTGCAGTGTCATTATTAAAACTTTTATAGTTCTGGATAATTTGTTCAATAAGTTATTGTTTCAATAAAACCATTCGTTTAGTTTAGATATCAATTTTAATTATCAATGCACAAAAAAGAAGGTAAGCATTAATAATATGGATTAGTACAGCCCGCGACAAAACTATAGCACACTTTGAATTTTTTTACGAAAGTTACAAAATTGACCAATTTTGACGAAAATTAAAATTGACCAATTTTGAACCCAATATTGCGAACCTTGCAAAAAAACATCAGGCACACCCACTCATTGATAATGTAGCAGTAAACCTTTAGTTACTTTACTTATTATATCTACTTATGCATAATTACTTATTGTTTAATAATAAGGTATTTAAATTTCAATATTAATATATTTTTCGTAAAACTATTGTTACACAATGTACTATTACTTTAATAAATGTTTAAAATCATAAAATAAATGTACAAACACAGTATCTAATAGAGTTTTATTTAAATTAACAGAAAATTACTTTTGTGGGGGTCGATGGAGATTTCGAAAAATTATATAGGGGTCGATGATCAAAAAAGTTTGGCGTCCCCTGATCTAACCCATGGATTATCTCTACTGAGGCTATTTTAAGGTAGCTCTGTAACTGTAGTCAAAAGCAAGACCATATTCTAAGCTATTAATGTTTGGTTTCCTTCGGTAGCGGCAAAAATTTTAACAAAGAAATATGTAGTTTCTTCATTCCTTCAACATGAATGCATAGCTTTATTCTGTCATATGAAAAGCGATCCCAAAATATTTCATTCTTCTTTGCCGAAAACATAAAATTTCTCTCCTTGCATTAATAATTAAAACGTACGCTACTGTACCGCTTTCATCCATTTACAGCTTGCTTGCTTTTTTTATGAAATTGTATATAATTAAATTATATGTAACGTAATTTAGGATTTTTTTTGTAATTGCTATTTTTTAATACTTTATTATTCTTTCAAAGAGAATATGTAGTTTTACTTCGTCATTTGAAAAATGAGTCAGAAATATTTTATTTTTATTTGTCGGGAAACAAAAAATTTCACTTGATTCAATTAAAACACATCGCCTCCTCATTTTATTTTTTATTTATTTTTTTTTTTTTTATAAATAAATATGTAGTAAACGGAAAATTATCTATAATATGATGTAGGATTTTTAAAATTTTCATTTTTGAATATTTTTTCAATCAGAAATTCATTGTTTAGATTTTAAAAAAAATCACTTTTTCCCCCACATTTCACATAATATTTCTATTATGTGCAATTTTAAAAAAAAATTTATGCAGCATAACAACTATCTTTTTGTTTAAATTTTCAAAACTTTCAATTTGACATTTTTCTTATTAATTTTGAAGGAACTTGTAGAAAATTATCCCTTCTGAAAGTTAGAGTCAAGATATTATTCCTCGCAGATGATAGAATAAACTATTTTTACGTATATTCAATAACTTTTAAAACATTATAAATAACTATAAATTTCAAAAACAACAATATTGTTGCCTAAAAAACTGTAAATAAATAAATAACGGGAACAACTAGCATTTGTTTCGAGCAGAATTCCAAATCTTAATCGATTTTCAGAAGAAACCACTTAATAAAATTTAGAAATTGGAAAATTACTTTAATGAAACCAAGTAAATTTTTTTATTAAATCTCGTTAATTCTTTATTTAATTTAATCATTACTCAAAAATATTTTGAAATTAAATGATTCACAGTTATTCTGGTGGCTCCATCTATGGTATTTTATAAAATCTGAAGGTTTCATATTTTCAAATAGGTAGTTAATTGTGAAACAACAAACAAGTTAAATTATCGAATGTTTTTTAAACAATTCTTAATCATAATCGAAAATATAAGACTCTTTTATTTATTTCAAACAAAAAAATATTCTTATCTGAGTATTCAACTGCTGGATGATTGATAGGAATAAAATCGGAGATTATTTGTGTCAAAAACTATTTAATTATAATGATAAATTATAAATAATTATAAACATTATGAATAATAAAATATTATAATAAATTATAACAAATAATAAATTAATAAATAATAAAATATTAGCATAATTTATTATTTCTTACTACTTATTTTACATAATTTAAAAATACTTGATTAGCTATTTTAAACACCATGAAAAAAAGCAAAATTCTTGTAGAAATGTCAACTTTTAGCTAGAATTACACTATCATTAAATTGTTATTTTTAAGATTAACGTAGCGTATGTCAAAATGTACCTTTGTTTAAAAAATGTAATACAAAATAAATAAATAAACAAGCTGCAATTGAAAAGCGATATTATAAAAACTCAAGTAATTGTAAGCTTTTTAGCTGTAAGGAAACATAACTTGTTACGATAAGGAGAGAAAAAAATATTGTTTCAAAGAACTAGTGAAAAATGGACCATACTATTGAAAATTTGCTTTTGATAAAAATGTGATTAACCTATTAGAGATCATTTTTAAACATACATAGAATGAAAAATAAAAAATGATCCCATCATAAATAAAAAATGATCACAAAAAATAAAAAATGATCCCATCATAAATAAAAAATGATCACAAAAAATAAAAAATGATCAATTATAGAATAAAAAATTAAGTACACTCATGAAACGAATGGTAGTAGTACATTATTGAACAAATGTAATTTGCTACTTTCTTATTTTAGCTACCACATAAAGTAACAAAAAAATTGCTTTTATGGTTACAGATGAGAATTTAAAATTATATATATATAGATAATTACAAACCTGAGACTGAAATTAATGTACGGACTGATGGACAAAAACGGGCAAGGGGGTTGAGCTGGGACCAGGCATTTTTTATTAAACTGCTGCTGCCATATAGCAAAAATCGCATGAAACAAGTTGTAAACAAACGCCTTGCTATTTAGAGATGAATAGAAAGCAGAGTAGGCTATTTATTTGCGAACTTTCTAAAGATATGTTTTAAAAAAAATATGTTTATGAACTTTCTAAAGATATGTTTTAAAGATATGTTTTTACCCATTGTTTTAAGTCTAATTTCACTTATAATTATAAAAATTTGAAAATATCAATTTAATGTTTTAGTAAGCAAGCTTTCTATACATAAATATTGCTTCAAACAATGTCTTCGTCAAAAATTTTGTGTAAAGCATGTGCCGAACCAATTCTGGAAGACTCAGATGGATTAACATGCAAAGGTGAATGTAATTCTGTTTTTCATTTTCAATGTGGTGGTTTCGCTGAAAGAGCTTTTAGAAGACTTACTGTTGATAAAAAACAAAAGTGGACCTGCGCACAATGTTCAAAATCACAGGAAAATCCAACGAAAATAAAAAGTGCAACTAGCCCAGACATTCTCGAGGATATCTTACAGCAAAATAAAGACCTAAAAGAGTTAATAACTAACAAATTCAATGACTTAACCCGTTCAATTGAATTCAACAGTGAAGTAATTCAAGAGTTGAAAAATTCTATCACAGAGCTACAGAACGTAAACAAAACTTTACAAGCAAAAAATGATCAGCTAACTAGAGAAAGCGCAGAAATAAAGAAGGAACTGAATGAACTAAAAGAAGCAGTTATTGAACTCAAGCAATATTCCCGAAGATCCAACTTTGAAATAAGTAACTTACCCGAATGTGAAAATGAAGACATACAACAAGTAATATCCCAGATTGATAATGTTGCGAATACTAATATATCCGAAAATCTGATCACCGCTCACAGAGTCCCCAGCTTTAATAAAGATAAACCTAAACCCATCATCGTTCAAGTTAAATCCAAATCTGTACGTGATGAGCTCTTAAAGAAACTGAGAAATCGTAAACTTTCAACCTGCGAAGTCAACTCCAGATTCACTGAAATGCCTGTTTACTTCAATGAACATTTGACTCCCGAACTGAAGCATCTATTTTATCTTTCACGTAAGGCTAAATCTGAAAAGGGATTCAAGTTTTGTTGGGTTCGTGATGGTAAAATATTCCTGAGAAAAGATGAATCGTCCAAAATAATACGTGTGAAATCATCTCAAGACCTTAATACTCCATCCAACTGAAGAAACATTTTTATCTGTGCCGGACTGCCTAAAAATTGAAAATTTGGACGATTTAAAGTTTTTTATTACCTCAACCTGTAAGTTAAACATTAATATTTTACATATAAATATTAGAAGTTTAAGAGCCAACTTTGATAATTTTATTTCACATATTTCTAGCATGATTGAAAATATAAGTGTCATAATTATGTCGGAAATTTGGATTTACCAAAATGAAACTAATTTTTACTCAATAGATGGTTATAATTCATTCTTTAATTGCAGAAATAATAATCGCTCTGGAGGTGTTTGTGTTTTTATTAAAAAATGTCTTGATATTTCAGAGTTAGCTATACATTTTGTTTCCGCAGAATCTATATTACTTTATTGCAAATCTTTAGATTTATTATTTCTATCTTTATATAGATCTCATGATTTTACTGTTGATTTTTTTAATACTGAACTTAAAGTAATAATCTCTAAGCTTAAATATCCTAATATAATACTGATGGGTGATATAAATATTGATATTCTAAGTGATGATTTTATTACTCATGAATATATTAATTTATTATGCCAATTTGGATTTCAAAATTACATAGACAAACCAACTAGAGTAAATTCCTCATCAACTTGCATTGATCATGTCTTCGTAAAAACAAATAAATTTTCAATCAAATCCGGAATATTCATAAATGACATAAGCGATCACTATCCAACCTTTTGCAGTGCTCATTACGATGAGGTAAATAAAATTAAGGAAGCTGAAAATAAAATTTCAATCAACTATAATAAGCTCAATAATTATCTGTCAAATTACAAATTTAATTACAATCCTCAAGATTCTCTTGATCAACAATATCGAAGTTTTGTTTTCAAACTCAATAATTTAAAAAATAATTTTAAATATAAGCATAAATCAAACAAAAAAGCCAAAAATAACTGGATGACTAATAATATCTTGATTTTAATTCGAAGAAAGGAAAAACTATTCAAAAAAACTAGAAAATATCCATGGGATATTATTTACAAAACAGCATATAACACTATAGTTTCTGAGCTTAAGAACTTAATTAAAACAGCAAAATCAGAATATTTCAAATTCAAATTTTTAAATTGTGATTCAAATAAACAAAAATGGGATCTTGTAAATGGTATTATTGGTAATCAGAGCAAATCACTTACTTTACCTGATATTTTAAACGACTATGAATCTTCTGATCAATTCAATAAATCATTTGCAAATGCCTACAATACCTCAAACCCAAATTTAAACAGTTTGCAAATATATATTTCACCAAGTTTAACCTCGTTTGTTTTCCTAGAATTGAATGATTGTGAAGTACTTCACTTAATAAATTCTCTTTCTAATAAAAACTCCTTTGACTATGACGGTATTAATGTAAAATTAATTAAACTATTTGCTCTCAATAATATAAATTTTATAACTAATTTCATCAATACCTCAATCAAGTCATCCATATTTCCAACTTCTTTAAAAAGAGCAACCATAACTCCTATTTTTAAAACCGGCGATAAAAACTGCCTATCAAACTATAGACCAATTTCAATATTACCTGTTTTTTCCAAAATCATTGAAAAAGCTCTAGCTGATAAAATGTACAATTATTTAAAACATACAAATTTTTTCTCTGTTAATCAACATGGATTTATTAAAGGCAAAAGTACAGAAAAAGCTCTTTTGGAATTTTCAAAATTTATTCATAATAGTATTGCCGAAAATAAGACAACAGTAGCTATATTTCTTGATATATCAAAAGCTTTCGATAATGTCAATCACAATCTTTTAATTAAAAAATTAGAATTTGCTGGTTTCAGAGGAATTATGTTAAATTGGTTTGTTTCATATCTTTCAAACAGAGAACATAGAGTTAAAATCCGAAGTAATTTTAGTAATTATATTTTTTCAAACCGTGGTGTTCCTCAAGGATCTATTCTAGGACCCTTATTGTTTATTATATTCATCAATGACTTTTGTCAACTCAAACTTTTTGGTAAGATAATAACGTATGCTGATGATTCCGTAATTTTGTATTCTTGCACTGATTTAAATCAACTAATTTTTCAAATTCAATCTGATTTACGCATAATTTCAAAATGGTTTACAATAAATGACTTAAATTTAAATCTAAATAAAACTAAATATATTTATTTCAGTTTAAGAAAATCAGAATTTAACTTAAATTTAAAATTTCACTCTCTCTCCTGCAAAAGTACTAATGAAAATTGTCAATGCTATATTCTACAATCTGTAAACAATATCAAATATTTAGGACTATATATCGATTCTAATTTAAAATGGAAAACACATATTAACAATTTAGTTAAAAAATTGCGTTTCGTTTTAGTTAAATTTTATCACCTTAAGAATAAAATTCATTTTAATTTTGTGAAAGCACTCTATTACTCCTGGTTTTATTCTTTAATTAATTATGGTGCGATAATATATGGCGGTGAATATAAAACTAATTTACTTCCCTTAATCTCAGTTCAGAATAAATGCTTCAAGATTATTAATTCTCTAAATATAAATAATTCAAGTGTAACTACTACCAATATATATACAAGAATTAACCTATTACCATTTCGCCATAATGTATTTTTTCGTATTTTACTCTATTTACACAACAATAAATTAGTATGCAAATTAAAAACTAATGTGTCTGAAAGGAGACCTACTGAAATGTATGAGATTCCCTTCTTTACAAAAGAAATTTCACGAAAACAGTTTTTTTACTTAGCACCTAAATTATATAATAAATTACCATTTCAGTTGCAAAACATCAAAATATATTCTTCTTTTAAGCGTGCTTTATTTCAATTTGTGATGAACATTGACGATTTAGATCTCTATTTTTCACTTTAAAGGAAGCATTTGATTTTTTATACCAGTCTTGTGCCAATCCAAACGAATTTCTTATGTTACCTTTGTTATTTTTTTTATTTATTTATTTATTTTTTTATATATATAATTTCATGCATTTTTTTTTTTTTGTTTTCTATTATTACAGTGTTCAACAATATATGACGTCTTATGATGAGCAAAATAATTTATGATTGTATTTTTTTTTTTTTTTTTTTTTTTTTTTTTTTTTCTAAATTTCTATTTTAAATTTATTGTATTACTTTTCTTTGTCGCCTGGACAGGATTTTCCTCTTGACGACGAATATATATTCTTTGTATTTATGTGTTTTTGTTCTCAATAAAGTTATATTTGTTTGTTTGAAAAAAAAAAAAAAAAAAAAAAAAAAAAAGTCTTGATTAATCATCTTCACCCAATTAGTCAGGCAGTTTCTTATTGTTTGAAAATTTAGTTAAAGCAACGTTTGATTGCACCTCTTTTCAAATATTTTTCTATTAAAATAGGTTTCACAACACGTTAAAATTTGCTAATCCTTTTTTCCCCAATTGATTATACTGCTGCATGTAATTTTTTCAATCTGCTTATTGATGCATGGCTGATGTACAGTACAACTTTAAATGATGCATTGATGTTCAATACATAAAAATAAAAGGATTTACGCTGAATAGCTTTTGATGTAATGATCGGATTTTTACATAAGTTTGAGGACACAATCTCATTGGTACAAGGGGGGGACCTCAAATATGCTAAATAGTTAGTGCAAACGATATTTTAAGTTGATACAAAAACGTACTTTCTATGAATAAACGTAGTTTTTTATGGACGGATTGGGATTTTTAACCCCCAAAATATCGGGGGGAAATATGGACTCAACAGTTTTGGTCAGGAACGCGATTCAAATAGTGGGCCCCTTAATGTAAATTTCACTTTTTACATATTTCGTCATATCTCGAGAACTCTTTAAGCGAATTGAAATTTTTTTGCATGGAATTAAAAGCATTCTTTATTCAAAGATAATTACACGCACAAAAATAATATTTATTAATTTTTATTATGTAATTAAATAGTAATCTAAGAAATTTTGAATTGTAAACAATACATCATTTAAAAGAATGTAATTTATCTTTCAAAATAAAAATCCGAATGAAATAGATCGAATTGTTCCTGAGAAATCAAATTTTAAATATACGTTTACCGATTCCGGACTGATTTGTGTACATAAAATCTGTAACATTGCAGAAGAGAATGATAAAATTATTATTTTTTATTTCAGTTGCAAAATCTAATGAACAATCTCAATTTTTGATAAATACAAAATTGTAGTTATACTTTGTATGTTTGAAAATTTTAAATTTTTTTCCAAGATTCTATACATATAGTTTTTTATAACAAATTCATTATTTATTCTTTATTTTAAAAACTTATAAATTCATTTATTTACTATACCACTTACATTTCTTGTTTCATTCTTTCTCATATTCATACTGTTTACATTAAGGTTTTACTGGCGAGCGTTGCGAGTTACCTTGTCCAAAAGGGACATATGGTCGTGATTGCAACTCAAAATGTAACTGTAGCAACGGTGCTACATGTGATCCAGTAAACGGTACTTGCATTTGTGAGCCTGGCTACTTTGGGGATACGTAAGTACTTTTATATTTTACACTAATTATACGTTTCACTGTTTTTTTTAAAAAATATTTAGAGAATAGATTTTATAGTATTTTAGTTTTTCTGCATAATTTTCAGCATTCGGTATTTAAAAACAATATTATTAATTAATAGTTAATAACTTATTTAATATAGTAAGATGAAATTAAAATAGTAAGTGTTTAATGTAATAAGATATTTAAAATTACTGCGATAGTTTTTAATCTATTTATAGTCAAGATGGTGATGTGTTTATTACTTATGTAGTTGTAATGTCTATTAATCTTATCTTTTTTCCAGCACTGTATTTTTTTTAAACAATGTATGCAAAATTTGTTCCAAATATTATTGTAAGCAAAATTGAAAAAAATAATTTTTTTTTTTTTGAAAATGAAAAAGACTTACGTAAGAGGCACTTTTAGTTGCTTGCGATTTGTCAATATATTTTTATGAAACTTGGTACGTAATATATCATATATATGTATAGTCGTAGTGCAAAAAATTAGATTTCTTGTATTAAAAAAATGATTTTAAGATCAGCCACCGTTTTAAGTTTAAAATAAGCAAAATTTTCTGTAAGGATCGTTCCTAAAATACCATTTGAAAATTCTCGCTAAAACTTAAGAGCTTACACTTTGGGGGACCACAGATGAATATTTGTGAGAGAGGGAAAAAATAAAGAATTCTCTCAAAATCTCATAAATCACAACTGAGCAAGATGGAAGTTTATATAATCAAATTCTGTTTAATTGCCAATCGAAGCTTCAATGTGTTTGTAATAACCATTTTTCATTTCCTCCGACAATTAAACAGGTTTCTATGCTTTGTACGCTCATCTTTCTCGATAGTGATTTCGATGGTTAGTACTGGTCAATCTGAGTACTTTTTTTTCATCAGTTTTGACAAAGATTCTGAGAATATCCAAAAAATACGTCCGTTATAGAACAAACTTCTCGTATAAATTTTGTTTTAAATTATTTCTTAAAAACTTTAATTTGTGAAATCGTAAATCGAACACAAATTTATTTTGTGATGCAGTGCCAGCACTAAAAGTACTCTTGCATGCCAGCACTAAAAGTACTGTTGCAGTTGCATTGAACTTCTCCAGTGTTTTTCTTTTTTATGTTAGTATTGCAGATAAAACTAAATCTAAATTTTTTGTAAAATTTACAAATAACTGACTCAATATTGATAATGAGGTAAAATATCGAAATTATTTCACACATAAAATTTGAAATTTTTTTGACATAATTAGAGTTTTCTGTCTGAAAGGATTTTAAGAAAAATGTACTCTTAAAACCGCTTAACAGTCTTGTTAAAGTAAAATTGAATCCTGTTGAAAGCATGACGGCTAACGCGTACCTGCAAATTATCTTCCATAAATATTAACTACACTTAAATTAAATAAATTATTATGATCTTAAATTGAATTGAGGAGGATAGAATTATTTGAATTGAATATGAATGAAATACTAAAAGTTTTAACAGTCAAATTAAGGGCCATGGGCAATATAATGAGTCGCATTTTCAAATAATTCAAGAAAGTGTTTTGAGGTAAGAAAAAAATAGCATAATTTATATTGTATACAATAAGAAGCTCTTTTGTATTCTGTTGTTCCATATAATTGCAAATTACCTACATGAGAACAATACTAAGGAACAGTTTGATGTAAAAATGTCACCTTTTGACAAATTGTTTTTTACTATATTTTTATAAATTGTGACTTATTATTTTGGCTTTAAAAATGTGGTTATTCTAAGCTTTTGAAATATTTTTGAACTAAGTAAAAATTTCAAGTTTAGTAAAGTTTTTGTGACTTACAAGCTTGTCGTAACATTTAGAAAAAGGCATAAACAGTATCCCAACTCACTATTTTATTAATTCGATCTAAAGAACGTTGCCATTGAAAGAGAGTTTATTAGATTTTTTTTCTTCATTTTTTAATTACACTTTCACTTATTTAATTTGCTAAAATAAAGCATAATTTCAACAAGTAGTGTTATTTTACTTATATTTTGAAAATAATTCTTTTTTAGTTGTGACCAAATATGTTCACCAGGGACGTATGGCGAAATGTGTTCTAGGCAGTGTTTGTGTCAAAACAATGGAGATTGCTTACATACTAATGGAATGTGCATTTGCGTATCAGGTAACCTTTATGTAACCTGATAAACAATATCTATATTTTTTCTGTTTCTATCGATACATTTCACTGGTAAATCATAAGATTTATATTTAAGTTTCAAAACTTAGTGAAAATCCATATTAAGAGACAATTTGAAATGATATCGTAATAATGTACAGCGAGCAAAATAGAAAACCACCCTAAATAACTTTTGATCACGTTCTATGTTAATCCCAACCGCTTCCCTGATCATCCCGAGTTAACTCGGGTATGTATATATTTCAAATATTTTTTATCCCGAGTAAACTCGGACTTAGCAGAATTCGTCAATACATTTTGTTTTATCGCGTTTTTATTTGGCCGAAGGCAAAACAGAAAATAATAATAATCTGCTGTGATTGGAAGTTGGCTAATTTTTGTTTGGGAGTTTTGATATTTGTGGGACTGCAAATGTGTTTCGTACAATTGAATATACGATGGTTGATGAATTTACATAGAAAAAAAAAGTAAAAAATGGCATTCGTAGATGATTTTTTAGATTATGTAGATGATTTTCAGATTATGTAGATGATTTTTAGTTTATGTAGATGATTTTTTAGATTATGAAGATATGAACATATGCAAAGACTAATATTTAACTTTTTTCATTTGCCCAACATAATTTGGGATAGTAAACTGATGGTAAATTGAGTATTTTTTATATATACAAAAATTAAAATTTCAACTTAGAACTTGTATGTTATGTTTTGTTTTAGTTCCTTGTATTTTTCAATGAAATAAAAAAATAATTCAAAATTTTTTCGACAATTATCAAAAAAAATAGTAAAAAAAAGATAACACTTACTAAAAGTTATTTTTTGCATGGAATTATCTTTAGATAAACAAATTTTATAATTGAGTGAAAAATGATTTGATTCGCTGATAAACTTCCCAAGATATGGTGAAATAAGTAAACAATTAAATTAACATTAAATGGACCAAACATTCGACTACTCTCCTCCTAATTTATTGGGGCTATATTTTCCAGATTAGGTTTACGACTACTAATGTTCCACTCTATAGCCTTGTAATTTTGAACCCAATCCTGAAGACAAGGGAACTCCTGAATCAAGTATTGGGAGAAATTTGCCTTCGTAGAGGACTTTTTGATGGAACTAACCCGCATTTGCGTTACATGGAGAGGAAGACCACGAGAATCTCCCATGGTTAGCCTGATGGTAGGAGACTCTAACCCATGATCCGTCTACCACTGATAATATGTCGCGTCAGCCCTGTGGTCGCTGCAAGCCGGATGCGGAATTTGTATCGACCAGCCATCGCTGGGATTCGAACCCGGTTCACCTCATTGGAAGGCGAGCGTTCTATTCCCTGAGTCATCGCTGCTCAAAAAGTATATTTGAGGTGATTACGATTAAATTCTAGTACGAGAAAATCCAATCATTAGATCAAAAGTTATTCAAGGTGTTCAAATTTTTATTTTGCGCACTGTATTTATTTAACAAAACTAAATGACTTGCAAGTAAAAGAATTTTTGAATCTTAGATCTGTCGCCAACCAATTATTATTTTTGATTATTTGACTTTTATAGGATATCATGGGAAATACTGTGAAAAAATATGCCCATCAGGTACATATGGTTACAATTGTTCAAGTAAATGTATATGTGAACAAGCAACTAAGTGCAATCCAATAACAGGAGAATGTGAATGTTTTCCTGGATTCACAGGATCGGCATGTGATGAAGAATGTCCAATTTTTACATTCGGTTTAAATTGCAAACATAAGTGTGAATGCATGAATGCAACACATTGTGACAATATAAATGGTACTTGTGTCTGTGAAGTCGGCTATTATGGAGATAAGTAAGTCCATTTTTCCTTCTTAAATCGGCATCGTATTGTATCCATAAGTGCTTACGGTCTCTAATGCGTAAGAATTCTAAAAATACCTAAAAAAATTTTTTTTGTTTAAATAAGGAAGAATTAAATTACACAAACAAATTAAATTGCCTGAAACTTATTTTAAGCAACTTTTGTCATTTTTTCAAAGACAGAACATGCCAAATTGCTTCAAACGAGTGGTTCGAATCCCACCGCTATCCTAGCTGCATATTTTTGCTGTTTTCTTCTAAATTGTGCTATCTGTTGATAAGAGTTCATAGGTCGTTTTTTCTACTAAGCATACCAGATCGCATAGGCATGTGAATAGCAGTGATACTTTATTTAGAACGCTCTAAAGCTGCACAACGGGCTATTGGCGACATTCTGGAAAAAATCCCTGAATAAGATTGATGCAAAGACATGCCATCACAATTTTGATCCTCTGCAGAGGGGATGGCTTTGCAGTCTGACGACCTGCAAGTGAAGTTGACTCTTTATGGGAAACAGTTCAACGAGGATCTATACCACATACCCTCGGTCTCCTCGCAGACTGGCCAAAGTGGTAACCCACCCGCACTCTGACAGCAACCAGTGATGCCCGTCTACGCTGATGTACTGGGAACCACATCCAACAGGATACATAGGTATGTGAATAAATAAATCAATACACTTTTGTCCCGCAGTTGACTAATCGTTAAGACACGGTTCCCAGCAGATCACCGAAATTAAGCATCACTGGTTGCTGTCAGTGTGCGGGTAGGAGACCAGTTGGATTAGTCTGTGTAGGGATCGAGGGTGGGCGGTATTGGTCCTCGTTAAACTGTTCCACCGTAAAGTGTCCTACTTCGCGTGCAGGTCGTCGGGCTACCAAAGCGGGGGTGCCATCCCCTCTGCAGAGGATCAAAATTGTGATGGCATGTCTTCAGATCATCCTCAATGATGTTTCCCAGACCGTCGCCAATAGCCCATTGTGCAGCTCTAGTGTGACGTAAATGAACTACAACAATATGATCTGAAAGTCAGAGATAATCTCAAATAATTATATTTCCCTGAATGGATACTAATAGATACATTTTATACTTTTACGAAATCTAGTTATACAGCTTTTTAGATGTTTGGCATTTATCTGATCTAATAAATATCCGAGCTTGGGCTCAAAAAACTCAATCAGATCTCCATTGAGTTGGCTCGGATCTCCATAAGAGATTCATTCATCTCCAATAAGTATTTGTGTGATTTTTAATAAATAGTAGCGCAATAGTTTCATTTTTATGATTATTTTCTAATTAAGTTCTATATTAATTCTTGAGCTTAAAAAGCTACTATCGATCCCGTACTGAGGTGGACTTAGATTAAAAGTCTTCTTGTTTGAGTGGGTTGGGACCACCAAAAATAAGACAATTTGAGCAATTCAAATACCACTCTGGTTACATACTCTCTTTATGAGGATTCGCAAGCTCGAAACCTTTATACATTATCGCACGTTCTACGGCTGACTTATCGTAAGACACAGTTTCCAGTAGATGACCGAAATCAACTATCAGTGACAAATTCAGATAATCATCAGAGATGTTTTCCAGACTGTCGCCAATAGCTCGCTGTGCAGTTTAAGTGCAACGTAAATAAAGTAGTACTACGACTGTTATCGGTCGGCCAAGATAGCCTGTTTGGTAGGGCGTTGGGCCGATGTCCGATGGGTCGTGAGTTCGATCCCCACCAGTCGAGGACTCTCCGTTTTCAAAATGGGGACTGATTTCTCGCTAAATCTGTCTGGGTCACAAAGTCCTCCACTTTCCCATAACAAAGCAATATTTTGGGGGTACTGGATCGGAGACTGATCGTGCTCTGGTTCTGGTCAAAATTACGATCTGCGGATGTTTGACGTGTGAATGTGTCCTCCCTGTAAAACGGGATATGACGTATGTATGTTATCTCCGGATCATCCTCAGGGATGTTTCCCAGATCGTCCCCATAGCCCATTGTATAGCTCAAGTTCGACGTAAATGAAAGTACAAGTACTACTATCGGACGTATAGCCCGTCCCGCAGTGAACTGATCGTTAAGACACGGTTCCCAGCAGATCACCGAAGTCAAACATCACTGGCTGCGGTCAGTGTGCGGGTGGGTGACCACTTGGATTAGTCTGCGTAGGGACCGAGGGTGTGCGGTATTGGTCCTCGTTGAACTGTTCTACCGTAAAGTGCTCAACTTCGCGTGCAGGTCGTCGGGCTACCGAAGCGGGGGTGCCATCCCCTCTGCAGAGGATCAAAATTGTGATGGCATGTCTTCGAATCATCCTCAGGGATGTTTCCCAGACCGTCGCCAATAGCCCATTGTGCAGCTCTAGTGCGACGTAAATTAACAACAACAACAACAACAACGGACGTATGGCCCTCTGATTTTTGTTCTCTTCGAATCCAAAAGATAACTCAACTCGTGAAACTAACTACGTAATCATGAAAACTCTTGGCCCGGTTTTTGAAATCCTTTGTAAGCGTAGCTTGCAGTTTCACTTTGCTTTGTTTAAATCCTAATGTTTCGCTTTTTTAATCTCATATAGTCTTTTATGTTAGAAAAAGTAAAACAGCAGCTAATTATTGACCAAAGAGGTTAAAAAGATTTAAGCTCTACAATATCGTGATCAACGGCAGCAATGTTGTCCTGTATTGGCTATCTTTACTTCGCTTGCAAGCTGGTATACATCAATCTGAAACAGGGTAGGCTTTAAACTTGTACCTGAAACCCTTCTTTGACTCAATGAAAACTCTTTAAAGGATTTTAATTCCGTCTGATGCAATTTTACCCTAATCCAGATTGGACAACTTTTATATTCCATATAAATTAATAATTTGAGCCCTGCAAATTTATTCATAAATATAAAAATGTAGAATGAGAGCATTCTTTTAAAATCCAATATAGTTTTAGATATTTAATATTGTGTGACAAAAACTACTTCAAACTAAAAAAAAAAACTTTTCTACTTCTTCAAAAAATAACAAGATTTTATTCAATTTAGAAATTTTTACTTATTTCAGGACATTTATCAATATTTGTTTACAATATATTATAAATTGGAACTTTGGTATTTAAGCAATATTTAAATATCTAATAAAGCAAGCTTCATCCTTAAATATAATGTACTAAAAACTGCCTACTTTGCATTAAAAAGATTTTCAAATGCTAAGTGCTGATTATTTATTATTTAAAGTGTTAAATACAATGTGTTACAATGTGTTTAGTGTATTTAATAAAATTACAATGTGTTACATTTCAGGTGCGAAAAGGAATGTCCTCAAGGGTTTTATGGACGGAGTTGTAATAATAAATGTGATTGTCTCAATGGTGCTACATGCTTGCATACCATAGGCAGTTGTAAATGCCCAGAAGGTAAAGATTTTGTTATACAAATGGATAGGGTATCATCTTTGTTATAGCGGGTGTTCTGTTATCACCTTCCTTAGTATGTATTTTTATGATTTCTTCAATGAAATCACTCGAGCAAAAACATTAGTAAAAAAATAACGGTTATAAAATCTTAATTTTTTTCAAAGTTAATTATTTAAGAAGTACAATTAAAATAATCAGAATGATTATAGTTCAAATGAAACTTAAGTATCGATTGATTATATTATTGAATATAACAAATATTAAGAAGGGTGACAGCAATTATTTTTCTATTGAATCAAACAATTATTTTGTTTAATTAGTCAATATTTATTTCGTTATTTTAACATCATTATATAATCTCGTTATAAAACAATTATCTTAAATAATTTATGAATTATTGACTAATAATTTAAATTGCAAGCGAAGTTGTAATTTGCTTAAATCTAATATCAACTCAGAAATTTTTTCCCTTTTTTAAATCAAATTTTCATATTAAATATTCTGTTACTATAATACTGCCCCTTCTATAACGAATATTCGTAAAAAGCGCGTTTCGCACGGTTCTTAAAAAATTTCAAAAAGTTTTTACTCTTGTAACTACTTTTTAAAATTTCTAAGGACTGTTAGAAAATAAGTCTCATTTTGTATCCAACAAAGGGATTTTTTCTACACATTGTGACACTGGAGTTTCGAAATTTTAATTTTAAATTGAAAGCTAATAAAACGTTATCTAAAATATCAATACCATATTATGTAATTTTCTAAGGACTGTACAAACTCTGTAGTTGCCAAGTTTCACGCTTTTTACAGCTTTTTTTTCTTCAATTCTAAATAGTATCAAAAATATCGCTGCGTGATTATCAGATTTTTATATGTATATATAGGTGATAAAATAGTCAATTAGACATAATTGGTGATAGAACAGTAGTTAGAGGTATTTGGTGATAAAACAGCATATTAGTTACAAATACTACTCACGAAAAGTTTTCTTCTCTAGGATTGAAAACTACTCAATAGACCTTTAAAATAAATAGAAAATCAAAGCTTTGCTTTATAAGATTATGAAAAATAGCATTTGATAACTTCTAAAAAGTCTAAAAACTTAATAATATAATTATGCAGTTAGTGCTTCCGAATAGGTTATTTAATACAATACATTTGTCAGATTTTAGTTTTTTTTAAAATTTACTTTTATTGTTTAAACTGATGAAAAACTGATTTCAATGATGCTGAAAAATTCTCGTAAAGTAAATTACACAAATACAAATATATTTATCAAAAGTCTAAAAATTACAAAAACATTTATCTGAAATCTAAAAATTTGCAAAGATAAAATATTAAGCTTTCTCTCAAATAATACTGATAACAGAACTGTATTGTTAATTTTTGTAATGTTGGTCTTAAAATTCTAAAATAACGCCAGCTATTTTTCCCCGTTCTATGGCCTTCTAGGTATTTTAATGAAACCATATTTGTTTCGACAAATATCAAAAATAGAGAATTTCTTTTAAATTTCCACACAGAATATACTATATAATTTTTTTAATATTTCAGGTTATACTGGAGAAAAGTGTGAGTCGACTTGCCCAAACGGATACTTTGGACAAAATTGTTCTAAAGTTTGTGATTGTAGAAACTTCGCCAAATGCAACCAAATCAATGGAAACTGTGAGTGTTTACCTGGATATATTGGCAAGCAATGTGATCGCCGTTGTCCTAATTTAACCTATGGGTTGAATTGTGCTCACTCCTGCAATTGCAGCAATGGTGCAACCTGTGACCCCGTCAATGGAACATGTATTTGCAATCCCGGCTATATTGGAGAACAGTACGTTGAATTATTCTAGTTTTTTTTTTTTTTTTTTTTTTTGTATTTGATGCAAGGTACTATAGAATTTGAATTGAATCATTGAACCCGTCAATGGAACATGTATTTGCAATCCCGGCTATATTGGAGAACAGTACGTTGAATTATTCTAGGTTTTTTTTTTTTTTTTATTGTATTTGATGCAAGGTACTACAGAATTTGAATTGAATTATTGAACCCGTCAATGGAACATGTATTTGCACTCCCGGCTATATTAGAGAACAGTACGTTGAATTATTCTAGTTTTTTTAAAATTGTATTTGATGCAAGGTACTATAGAATTTGAATTGAATCATTGAACCCGTCAATGGAACATGCATTTGCAATCCCGGCTATATTGGAGAACAGTACGTTGAATTATTCTAGTTTTTTTTTCATTTTATTTATTTATTTATTTATTTATTTTTTTTTTTCGTATTTGATGCAAGGTACTATAGAATTTGAATTGAATCATTGAACCCGTCAATGGAACATGCATTAGCAATCCCGGCTATATTGGAGAACAGTACGTTGAATTATTCTAGTTTTTTTTTTCATTTAATTTTTTTAATTTTTTTTATTGTATTTGATGCAAGGTACTATAGAATTTGAATTGAATCATTGAACCCGTTAATGGAACATGTATTTGCAATCCCGGCTATATCGGAGAACATTTCGTTGAATTATTCTAGGTTTTTTTTTTTTTATTATTGTATTTGATGCAAGGTACTACAGAATTTGAATTGAATTATTGAACCCGTCAATGGAACATGTATTTGCACTCCCGGCTATATTAGAGAACAGTACGTTGAATTATTCTAGTTTTTTTAAAATTGTATTTGATGCAAGGTACTATAGAATTTGAATTGAATCATTGAACCCGTCAATGGAACATGCATTTGCAATCCCGGCTATATTGGAGAACAGTACGTTGAATTATTCTAGTTTTTTTTTCATTTTATTTATTTATTTATTTATTTATTTTTTTTTTCGTATTTGATGCAAGGTACTATAGAATTTGAATTGAATCATTGAACCCGTCAATGGAACATGCATTAGCAATCCCGGCTATATTGGAGAACAGTACGTTGAATTATTCTAGTTTTTTTTTTCATTTAATTTTTTTAATTTTTTTTATTGTATTTGATGCAAGGTACTATAGAATTTGAATTGAATCATTGAACCCGTTAATGGAACATGTATTTGCAATCCCGGCTATATCGGAGAACATTTCGTTGAATTATTCGACTTTTTATTTTCCTTAATCTTATTTGATACAAGGTGCTATAAAATTTGACAAAAGTAACATATGAAGGTTTCTTTGCATTCAAATTCACATGCAAAATTCATTTTAATACAAGGTTGAGGTAGGATAAAATAAAAAAATAGATTTTTTTCTAAGCATTTTTTTCCAGGAATAAGGTAAACCTGAGGTTTTATATTCAGTTAACCTGGATTACTATGGAGAAAATAAAAATAGTTCTTTCTACTCTTTTTTAATGCAAGTGACGTAATAAACGAGGATAACACCAACCCATGGAGCAAAATCATAACGAATACTGTCATAAATAGGGCTACTTTGGACACTTTTGAATTTCTAGTAAAACCTTCATGCTTAACTCTAAGAGAGAAAATAATTTTTAGATCTATGGGCTTAAAGAATTGATGTATTGTGCATAAACATAACTTCGATACATTATCTTTCACTGAAAAGTCATAAACATGATAGCCAAACTTATACAAGCCAGCAGGGTTACTTTAACTATTTTATTTACAAACGGCGTAGAAGAGACGACTCAATTCTGGATTTCCGACTTTCCACGTTGAATTCCGTAGCTTTATAATTTTGAACCTAGCGCAGCAGACAAGGGAACTCCAGAATCAATCATTGGGAAAATCTGTCAGTCGGGAAAATTTTTTGATGGAACTAAAGCACATTTGCGTTACACAGAGAGGAAAAGAACGAAAACCTCCCATCTTTATCCTGACAACATCGAGATTCTTAACAATGATCGTAAACCATTAAGGATATTTTGAGTCAGCACTGTGGTCGGTGTGAGCAGGGAGCAGAATTCGTATCAATGAACCACAGCTAGGATTTGAACCTGGGTCACCTCATAGGGAGGCAAACGATCTATTTCTTGCGCCACCACTAACAACTTTAACTAGTGAACTAGTTTTAAAATAATATGGAAATAACGTGTATGAATGTGAAAGTTAGACTAATTCAATTTTGTTAAAAAAAAAAAAAAAAAAAAAAAAAAACGAAAGGTGATTTAGGGGATAGACTGCTCGCTTAAACTTGCATCAAAAAGTCCTCCACAAAGACTAATTTCTCCCAACACTTGATTCAGCAGTTTCCTTGTCTTCTAGATTGGGTTCAAAAGTGCAAGTCTACGGAGTTGAACCTTTAACAGTCGTTAACTCAGAATAGATAGATAGATAGATAGATTTTTGTCGTATTTAATTTCGTTTTTGTACCTAATGCGTTCACTGCGCATTTAATAAGGAAGAGAATATGAATGTGTTTGTTCATTTTAATTAATACAACTTGTAAAACAATATTGTACAGTGCGTAAAAAATAAATACAGCGAAATTGAATTTTAAAGTCGTATATTGAAAATTCAATTTCTCAGGAACTATTCGACCGATTTTGCTCTAAAGTGATCCATAAAATTGTACACATTGCAATTCAAATTTTTTTATTACTATTATTAGACAAAATAATAAAAAATAATAAATATTTACTCTAAGTTATTTTCTGCATGGAATTATCTTTGGATAAATGAATTTTATAATTACGAGTAAAAAAAAATTTAATTTGTATAAAATATGCAAAAAGTTAAATTAGCATTAAAGAGTCTGAGTTTAGGCCTCTCTCCTGGCCAAACTATTAGGACTATCTTTCCCAGATTGCGGCTACCCCCTATATCTAGGGGGTCAGAAATACGAATCCATCGAAAAAAATTTATGTTTATTCACAAAAAGTACATATTTGGGACTGATTTTTAACTTACAATATCTTCTGCGCTCATTAATTTGCATATTTGAAGTCACCTTCTTGAACCAATAAGAGTGAGTTCAAGAACGTGAACATCCGATCATTAGATTAAAAGTTGTTTAGAGTTTTTATTTATTATTTTACTTTGAGCACTTTATATAACTTTAGGTTATCATTTTAATCATTGTGTGTTTCTTATTCTTTTCTAAATTAAGATTAAAGTAATTAAATTAATTTCATCTTAATAAATAGATGTGATATGATTTGTCCACCTGGATGGCATGGTCCGCAATGTAACAGAGGTTGCAGATGTGGAAATGGTGGTAGCTGTCTTCATACAACAGGAGATTGTCTGTGTCTTCCTGGTAATGGGCTTCTATTTCAATGGTTCTTAACAACTGTGTCTTTACATAAAATTCTTTAGCTGTAACGATATATTTACTTCTCATACAATAAAATATTAAAAATAGCGCATATCCCAAAAATGAGAAAACTTACATTTATTTTACTTCTCAGAATTTAAACTATCATTACCTAGAATCAGTCTGGATATCGTTTATCAAAGTACAGGATGTTCCTTAATCTCCAACTTAATACATATTGTTGAAGTTACATATACATATTATTGAAGAAATAAAATATTATGTAACTGTTAAGCATCGTTGTTAGGCAGTGTTTTCATCATAGAAAAAAAATGGGTGAGAATTTCTCACCCTTTCTCAGAAACAGAGTGAGATTTCAAAAAGTTAAGTGAGATTTCTAAAAATTAAAAACTCTTGAAAAAAAATCATTTCTTTAATTATAACACATTTTTAACGTCTTCTATTTTTTAAAGCATTGAATATTTTTGGTGCATCATCAGAAGATTTTGCCTTTACAAGGTATTTGTCCATTTTACATTAGTGCATTAAAAATTTGAACGTCTTACATGAAGAAACCTTACGGTAAACACGTGGTTGCAGAGAAATGTGTTCTGAAAGGGGTTGTGTTCTGTTTTTGGAAAAGGTTCTGAACAATACTGGTAAATAGGGAAGCTAGATAACGGGGCAGATGTTGAAAATAATGAAAGATCAAGGAAGAAAAGTGAAACAGATTTTATTCTAAATGGCGCAATTCGAAGCTTTTTCCAAAATGCGAGAAATTCGCGAATTTTGAAATTAATTTATAGAATGCGCGAATTTCTCGCGGTAATCATTTTTTAATGCGAGAAAAGAAAAAAATATGCGAGATTCTCGCTTTCTCGCGCTGTAGTGAAAACACTGTTAGGTAAGGTGAGATAAATAACATCAGAACATGTTTAATTGCCAGTTGAGAAAATTTAAGGTGCTTTTAATTCCACTGTACAACAGATTTTAATAACTTTTTCTGCCTTTTTAATGAAACTATATTTTTAAAAAAACAATAAAAAAATGCGTGATTCATAATTTAAAACCAAAATTGTCCATCAAATACCGTTTTTGTAAATAGTCACCAACCATTTAGTGAATTCTCGTATATTTCGTTTCCTATTGTATCCAGAGAGCGATAAAGTAGGTAGGAATTTTGACGCCAAAGTCGGTAAAATAGCCAAAATGGCTGCTAATTTGACTTCGGTCTCACTGTAAATAAGAGCTCTTTTCCTTTGCCTGTAAATAAATATAGGGGAGAGTCGAGTAGCTCCGCCCAGCGGGTACCCCCGCCCAACGTCAATTTCATATGTAAAGAATATTTTCTCATGTCAATGTGCCATCGGACATTAATTGTTATATTAAAAAGAGATTATTTTCAAAGTTTCAAGTATTTATGCAGCTGTTAACATGGTAAACAATAGTTTTGAAAATATGTTGTATTCGTGAAGTTAAGAAAAATTGGTTGAATGTTTCGTTTAAACTTCATTTTAATACTTATAAAATAATTTTTTCTATACATACAGCATTAAAGTATGTAGTCTTAGGTTTAATTTGCACGAAGAAAGAAGTTTATTTTTGAAAAATTGTTCGAGTAATTACAAATTTACAAAAAAATTGAATTTCGGGTAGCCCCGCTCTCATGAATGTCAGGTATCACCGCCCAATTTTATTTCGTTGATAAATGTACGGTTGCAAAGATTATTATTTTATTGCTTCAAATTTGAATGTTATATGCATTTTTAACAGCAAATATTGTTGTTATTAACTGATTGTTATTAAGTGATAGAATTCACTAAAAGTACATAAATATGTAATAAATAAAATAATTTTTTGATAAAAATGATAAATGAGGTTTATCTATTGTCAATACATTGGTCACTTTCATTTACTCCTGAAAAAACAGCCAAAAAACATAATTTTTGTAACTGGGCGGGGCTACCCGACGCATTTTGAAAAGAGCTGAAAAACATGTTTTTTTAAATTTCTATTTTTTTAAGTTAAACTATTCTTTTTTTGGTTTATTCTCCTTGCATTATTTAATTATATGGTCAAACAATAGAAACATACAAAAATATTGATTATTACTCAATATTATACAGAAATATAAGCAATACTCCTTAAGTGAGCGGGGCTACCCGACTCTCCCCTATATCTATATCGTCTCTTTGAAACTAAACCGTAGTAACTCAAAAAAAAAATCGAAAAATGAGATATTTGGGTCATTTGTAACTAAACTAAACCGTGATAACCCAAAAAAGCAAGTTTTTCAGGAGAGCGATTTTTTCCCTACACTGTTGTATGTCAAAATTTGAAATGAAATATGTAAAACTCGGGAGGATATTTTGAAGAACATCGTTGTATTTTGAAATAACTCTCCACTTTTAATAAAAGTTTTAGAGAAAAGTGTTGCAAATCAAAGTACTTTAACTTATTTCGAAATTACCACAAAATTAGAAATGCGACAAGAATCAGGACTGGTTCATTGAAAAATGTAAAGAAACAGGTTTTTTTTTTAATATAAACTGTTTTGCAATAGTCGCCATAGCTTCGAGTCAACCTGCGGTGGAAGTTCCTGAAAAGTTAGAAATCGCTTTCCTGAGAAACTTGCTTTTTTGAGTTACCACGGTTTAGTTTCAAAGCGACGATATACGTCCTTTGCATGAAAATATACGCGTTAAAACACATATAGTCGCCAAGCTAAACTGCGAAATTTTGAAAATGTAAAGAAAGAGAAAGTGAAAGTAATGCAAGTGATTTTTCAGATTATGAAAATGTATACAAAGACTAATATTTAACTTTTTTTCTTTGTCCGAGATAATTTGAGATACTAAACTGATGGTGAATTAAACATTTTTACGAATAAAAAAATTAAAATTTCAACTTAGAACTTGCGTATTATGTTTTGTTTTAGTTCCTTGTATTTATTAATGACATAAAAAAATGTTGATTTTTTGCATTTTTTTCTCTCCAAAAAATCGGTAGGGGAAGCGGTTAGGAACATTCTGTGTAAATGTTTTCTTAAGTAAAATATTTGTATTGCCACAGTGAGTTTTAAAAATGACCATATTAGGAGATAAAAATCATGTGTTACTTTTGAAGGTTACTTTGGAAAATATTGCGAACAGCTGTGTCCTCAAGGATATTTTGGTATGAATTGCTCATTAAAGTGTGAGTGTCTTCATGCAACTAGTTGCAATGTCTTTACAGGAGAATGTGAATGTCTTGCTGGATATGCTGGAAGACAATGCAAGGAAACATGCAAGGTAAATATGAAATATTTTCTTACCTCTTATTGCATTGAATAGATTCAGATTGGATTGAGTGGTTTATTCTTAGTTAAATGTTTGGGCTTGCAGAAGCAAGGTTAAACGGGGATTTATTTAGTCACATTGAATTTAGTAGCAACTGCGTAATATTAGATATTGCCATGATTTTATCGTAGAACTTTAAGGAATTTAAAATTTTCCCCAACTTTATCGATAACTTTCTTTATTATATTTCTGGAACAAAAGTACAATATAACTAATAAAATAAATACATAGTCAGCAAATCTTCACTACAGTTTTAAACTCTTGTGATTTCATACATCAAGTTTTAATAAGTGGAATAAAAGTAATGGAATCTTTTCTTCAAAGAAAGTTTTTATATTGTGCTTTTTATTTTGAACTTTGTGTATGAGCTATTTTTTTAAAAAAACTTCTCCAAGCAATTTCAAACAAATTCCGATCTGTTTCTTTCGCTATTTTAAATTCATACCTGCTGATTTTGTAATTCCATTGAATCACTTTGCATGTAGTAATTTTTTTTTTTTTAATGAAATAATGAGATTACCATTTCGAGATGTCCAGCGATTGTCTGTTCTTCAATCAGTATGCTTTATGGCCAGCTCATTATCATTTTAAAATTAACTTCTTCCGAATAATATATATATATATATATATATATATATATATATATATATATATATATATATATATATATATATATATATATATATATATATATATATATATATATATATATATATATATATATATATATATATATATATATATATATATATATTCATGTTTTTAGTTAGGCCTTTCCCCGACAGTGGTTCACCTGATTTTAATAACGTTTTAGGTTTTCCTTTTTTAAATATTTGAGACTCCTAATGTGCATATTTGCACCTTTTTTTATTTCATTTTTATATTTTGACCACGTCTGGCTTAAAGCACTTGTGTTATAGCTTCGCAAATAAATAATTTTATAAACTTTCAGGTAGGATACTTTGGTCATAATTGCAGTTACCTATGTAACTGTAATCAGCATACTTCGTCAGGATGCAATCCTTTAACTGGAGAATGTATTTGCATATCTGGTTGGCAAGGTAATTAGTAAACTTTTGATACATCTAAAATTATTTTGTTCATAAATTGTTAAAAAAAACTCAGTCACATATTTAATCTGAAACATTTTAGATATGATATTCTTATTTAGACATGATATTCTTCGAAATTAACAGTGGCTCTCAAAGCGGAAAATTTATTGCTAACCCGATTTGAAAAAAAATACTTTGATAAGTTCGCCATTTAATAAAAAGTTATATTTTTTCAGGCTGTTGAAAAAGAATTTATTTTTCATTCCACTTAAACGAATAAATTCGTACCGTTTGGGTTATTTTTTTTTACCCGTAAACAATGGTACTAGAGCGTAAATTAAGCAATCAAAATGTTTCTATATGGCATGGAAAAAACTATTTTTGCCGTAAAATTGAACGCTATAAATTTTCAGAATTACACTAACTATATCTATAAAACGCATTGCTTTTTTATTTTAATAAATAGTTACAATTTATTAATTATTATTAACCTTTTTAACCTTCAACGGGAAAATTATTTTTAAACTTTTTACTAACATGACAATACATAAATTTTTTTTAAATTCTCACCACGGTTACTAGTAGATCACAGTCAATCATCTCTGTCAGTGAAAACGTAGATGACCAGTATGATCCGACTATGAAGGGACCGAGGGCATGCGGTATCTACCTTCATTAAACTGTTCTACTGTAAAGAGCTAGCTCGCAGATCATTGGGCTACCAAAATAAGGGATCA
Source organism: Parasteatoda tepidariorum (assembly GCF_982258835.1). Classification (NCBI taxonomy): domain Eukaryota; kingdom Metazoa; phylum Arthropoda; class Arachnida; order Araneae; family Theridiidae; genus Parasteatoda; species Parasteatoda tepidariorum. The sequence goes on from NC_141766.1 coordinate 65,751,718, forward strand.
AAATTGCGATGGTATGTCTTCATATCACTCTCAGGGATGTTTCCCAGACCGTCGTTAATAGCCCATTGTGCAAATCTAGTGTGACGTAAATAAAGTACTGCTAATACTAATTGTTTTTTTCGTAAATTATTTTCCAAAATGCTGTACTTTTCCTAAATGGGCATTTCGCAGCACTGGGATAATTGTAAAATATAATTTTATACGCCTGTTTTTTAAAGATACCAATGAAATCATTTTTATTTATTAACATTCGTTACTAGGATATTTTATTTTCTATTTTATAACCGTCGTTGAACAGCCGACCCAATTTTTGGGTTTAAGACTACTAATGTTCAACTCCGTAGCCTTGACATTTTGAACCCAATTCAGAAGACAAGGAAACTCCTGGATCAAGTATTGGGAGAAATTTGCCTTAGTGAAGGACTTTTTGATGGAACTAACCCCCATTTGCGTTACATGGAGAGGAAGACTACGAGAGCCTCCCACGGTTAGCCTGACCGCAAACGGACTCTAACCCATGATCCGTCTACCACTGAGGATAATTCATATCAGCACTGTGGTCAGTGTAAACCGGATTCGTTTCGACCAGCCATCGCTGGGGATTTGAACCCGGTTCACCTCATTGGAAGGCGAACGCCCTGAGGGCGTTCACCTTCCTCATATACTAGGATAATTCAGGAGCCTCATATACTAGAATAATTCAGGAGCCTCATATACTAGGATAATTTAGGAATCCAAGTGATTCACAAACAAAAAATCCGACAGATATATTAATTAATTTCACGTATCGCCAATCTGTTTTAGCGCAGATTGTAATCGAAACAAAATTCATAAATAGTATTTAGGACATCCTAACTAATAATGTTTATAAAGGAAAATTTTTCGTTCAACTTCCGCAGCAAAAAGAAAATTAAACAATAGGGATGAAATTGTCATTAATTTAATATAATTTACTATTTTGAAAATTTTGAAAAAATTTTGCGTCATTATTTATTTTAATAAAAATTATAGTTTTCTTAGCTCCATTTTCCATTATTATGAGTAGAATTCTAATGAATTCATCCAACTTTTTTAGGTACTCGATGTGATGAGCAATGTGGTCCCTTAAATTGGGGACCGAACTGTCAGACACCATGTTATTGTACTAATAACAGCACTTGTCATCATGTAACTGGAAAATGTTTGTGCTCAAGAGGTTGGACCGGGGCAGACTGTTCCCAAAGTAATTTTTATTTCAATTTTATATTCATCTAATTTCAGATAAAAGTATAAAATACTAGTTAAAAAGATAATGCTAATTTTGATGAAGGTTTTTTACACTAAACATACCATAGCCGGTCAAATGACCGTTTAAGAACTTTTGCATCGAAAATGCACTTATCATATTATCGTTTTTGTACATTTGACTTCATGACTTTTTCTAACAATTATCTACAGTTAACATTCTATTGTTGTTTTTTTGTACTTTGTTTGTTTCGAATAATAGTGGTCGTATACCTATTTCTGCCACAACCGTTCATTTGGCCGGTGACAATTTATTGCATTATAAGGTCATCGGATCAGAAATGACGATGTAATGCGTGTTCAACGTATTGCATTCGATTGGTTCCACATTTCTGCAAAGACTGTTGCGTAGTTTGTTCAATCAGAATAACAGTGAATTCAAATTTCAAGAAAGTGCCTAAAATTTTAGATTGGCATTTTTGTGTAAGAAAAAGTGACAAAAACTAAATGTTTTGGTAAGTAGCTTATATTTTATTTTGATAGCTTTACTTCATTTCTAACTAACTGTTAATTTTTATCCAGAAAAATGTCGAAACAATCAAGACAGCAAAAGTTCTTAGAAGAAATAATATTAATTATAAGAATAATTATAAGAATTTAATTCTTATATATTCTTAGAATTGTAAGAATAATTATAAGAATTAAATTCTTATAATTATTCTTATAATTATTCTTATAATTATTCTTATAATTAATATTATTCTTATAATTATAAGAATAATTATAAGAATTTAATTCTTATATATTCTTACAATTGTAAGAATAATTATAAGAATTTAATTCTTATATATTCTTACAATTGTAAGAATAATTATAAGAATTATAAAAATAATAATAATTATAAGAAATATATTTGCTGAAAATGTACAATGGAAACACCCTGTATATGTAAAAAATGCATTGAGCAATGAACTAAAAATTCTTATTCTTTGTGATTGTAATACATAAAAAATTGGCAATATACAATTTTGTTTAATTATAATAAAGTGTTTTTTAGTTTATTTCCTTCCTAACATCCATATTATACATTCAATCAAGAAAAATAAAGTCCGATCGTTTGACCGGCTATGGTAGAAATAGGTATACATTAAGTGTTGGTATGTTCAGTGTTAATTACTGCTAAAGAAATACAGATTTTTCGAATTTCATTCAATTCTTTAAAATACGAACAATTTTATGAAAGAAACAAATGAATTATTATGCTCTTCCGTAATAATAACTCCGTAATATTCTACGGAAAATTTGAATAATTAATTCCGTGTGCTGTAATACGTAGGAGAAACGTATTTTCTGCTCTGATGAATTATATGACTGTTTATCCAACTTTTTTTCTAAATAATTTCTCCAGTTTATTTCAATTTTATATTCATCCAGTTACAACTAAAAGTATAAAATACTAGTTAAAAATATAAAACTAATTTTGATCAATGTTTTTAATTGGTACTAAAAAAAATACAGGGTTTTAGAATTTCATTCAATTCTTTAAAACATTTACACTTTTCTGAAGAAAAAAAATTAATTATTGTGCTCATCCGTAATAAAAAATTTCGTTGAGTCCTAGAACGTGAAGACCCAATCATTTGATCAAAAGTTATTTAGGTTGGTCCGTTTATTTATTTATTATTTTTTGAATACTGTACAAATATTACACAAATTTTTATAGGTCTTATTCGAAATAATAAGACTCATTGGAAATTCCAATATACAATAAGTCTTGTGATATCAAGTTGTATTCCTCAAACCCTTATTTGACTGTACTATAAGGAAAATATGTGAATGCACGATTTTAAAGTGAAAACTGCTACAATACGTGATCAAATAGGCATCTTAATTTTCAAATAAAATATTAAAATAGCTAAAAATATTAACAATCTGGAAGTATTTATTAAAAATAAATATATGTATTTTTTCTTCTTTTGAAGGATGTCCAAAAGGCCGCTGGGGTTTAGACTGCAAAGGAAGATGTGTTTGTGAGCATGGTGCTGCATGTAATCAAACTGATGGTCATTGTCTCTGCTTACCAGGATGGACTGGAGATGACTGTTCTATTCGTAGGATATTTTTTATTACATCAAAAATTAATTTTTATTATCTTTTGCAAGTTCCTAAAAGGTCATATAATAAGGTGATTACAAAAGGTCAAATACGATCTGATAGAGGAAAGGTAGTGTTATACGGATTTGGTGACATTGCAGAAGAATATGATCAACAAATAATTGTTAAGAAGAGCTCTGAGCAACTAACTTAAATTAAATTTGAGATCAAAGTAAAACGTTGATTTCAAACATATGTTCAATGGTAAAGATATTTTCTTTCCCAAATAAGGACCAGCAGATAATTGTGCAGAAGTATTCTCAGCAACTAACTTAAACTAAATTTGAAATCAATGCAAAACACCCACATTTGTTTAACCGCTTCCCTGATTATCCCGAGTTAACTCGGGTATGTATTGTAAATATTTATTATCCCGAGTAAACTCGGGCATAGCAGAATTCGCCAATACGTTTTGTTTTATCACGTTTTTATTCGGCTGGAACTAAAAAAATAAAAAATAGTAGTGTGCTACGGTTGAAAGTTTACCAAGTTTTGTTTGGGAGTTTTGCTGTTGGATTGTGAGACTGGCACACGTGTTTTTTGCAATTGTATGTACGATGGTTGCTGAATTTACATGAAAAAAAAAAGAGTAAAAAAAATGGCGTATCACTTCCCTGGCGTTTGGAAAGTAACACTTTACGTTGTCCCTTGTTTTAAAAACTATCTTACAAAGGCTAATATTTCACTTTTTTCACTAACCCGAGATAACCAGGGAGAGTAAACCTGATGGTAAATTAAATGTTTTTTACTAACAAAAAAATTAAAATTTCAACTGAAAACTGGTGCATTATGTTTTGTTTTAGTTCCTTGTATTTATTAATAAAATAAGAAAATATGTTGATTTTTTGCATTTTTTTTCCAAAACAATTGATAAGGGAAGCTGTTAAGCAGAACCCAAAAAAGTTCACATTTCTATCTTATTCTGTTTATTATTATTTTTGATTTTTTAAATTATCGGTCATTTTTGGAACCTCGATTTATTTATTCTTATTTTAATTCAACAAAACTTTGATGAAAATGTTTAATAGATTTTTATATTAGATTTGCGGTAATTTTAACCTTAATTCCCGCCAATCACAAAAAAAGAGCTTTTTTTTACTTTACTTTTAAATAACTACTGCCGTCCGTTCCGTTAGAATATAGCAGCAATTAATATTCGATCTGATCTTGCTAATTTATTTTTCAATAGCTTGCATGAATGGAACCTATGGATTTTATTGTCGTGAAACGTGTAATTGCCACAATGGTGCTACTTGCCAACCAAATAATGGAATTTGTCGTTGTCAACCAGGATGGATGGGACCACGTTGTGCGGATGGTAAGAAGTTATAGTTTGATTATATTTAAATTTTATGAAATCTTTCCATTTTTGGTAAAATTAAATTTTGGTGATTTTTTTTCATTTTTATAACCTTTTTATTAACTTACGAAGTTGAGTTTTACCATATAATGTATTTCTTTTCATATAGATGTTCTAGTAAAATACCGAAATTAGTGAATGTCGAAGTCCTTCAGTGAATGTTATATTCATATAGTTACTTTAGAGAATGTAAAAAAATATTTATTAAATTTATTTATTTATTTATTTTTACAGCAATAAATACAGACATCTAGCAGGAATTGTTACTGGATGTTGAATAAAATATTTTTGTTTAATGTCATTATTTTTCACTAACAACAATGAATGTCGATTCTCAGCATGCACGATGAGAAAATCGTTAGAGAAAATTACGATTTTGATGAGTTTTGATTTGTAAATTAGTTTTTTTCTTAAAATTCAATCATTGACTGCTTCGAAATATATTAATAACTGAAATTTGAACCCTCACTTACGCAACTTAGGACCATAGAAGGTTACCATTCGGAATTTCATTGTAATTTAATAATATTTACATGATATTAAGGTACAGGTAAGGACTTGAGCAAAAGCATGATTTTGCGAAAATTTTCGAAATTGAGTTTATTAAAAATTTAGAATCCATGTACGCTTAGCTTTCTAAAAGTACTTTACTTTTGCTTGTGCTCTAAATATTTACAAAGTTATAGCAGTTTTAGTGCAAGTTGATGACAGTGGATAGACTAATGATTTTAAGCCTTTAAATGAGTTATCTCAAAATCAGATTTATTTTTTTTACAACTCTATATCTCATGTTTTTAAAATAATTGTCTACAATTTTTCAATATTGCTTATGATTATAGCACACAGATTTTGAACAACAGACTAAGAGAAAAAAACCTTTATTTTCTATGCATGTTTTTTCGCAAAAACAGAAGCGAAAATTTTTAAAAATTTGCCTTTTTTAGCTACATTGATCAATAACTCAGTAGCATATGCACTTACTTTTAAGGTAATAGTTCAAAACATAGTTGATAGCCTTCTAAATAAAATTCTAAAAGTATTTTTTATTTCAGATGATTGAAATTTTTTTTACAGAGTTCAGGGTATATGCAAAAAAAATGCCTTATTTTACCTAAAAATGGCCATTTAAAAAAGTTTTTAAACATAATAAAACAAATAATTACAACAAAACAAGTAGTTAATAAAAATGAAAACAAATTATGGGAAGGATAACTTAGGATTATACAATGTGAAAGTTCTCTTTCTATAATTTATACATTTTTTTTATTATTTATACTCTTACTTTTAAGCAATTACTTTATGGTTTTGAACATCTTATAAATAAAACTGCGACTCAACTTTATTTTCAAATGGGAGCGAAATTCTCTCTACCATAATTTCTTCATACTAAAACATTTGAGTCACAGAAGCTTGGGGGACAGAGCACGTGCCTCTCAATGAAGTAACCCAGATTCGAAACCCAGTGATGACTGATTGATACAACTTCGGCCGATTTAAAATATTCACATCTGGTGCGAGTACAGATTAATTTAGTAACTTTCACAGCGAAAACTTATTTTCCTATGAGAAAAGTCTTAAGTACGACAGGTTAAGACAACAAATTTATATTGATTGTAAAATCTTGTTTTGTTACGGTAAAAAACCAGTCTGATAACGGACGAATTTTCTTCGTAATTTTTACGGAAAAAAACTTGTTCTTGTACGGTAGACAAAAAAAAAAAAAAAAAAAAAAAAAAACATTGAGGCTACGAATTTTGCAACCAACACAGCTGCCGGTTTAAAATCGTGAATTTTATAGGATTTTTTTTACAGTGTATCTAATTTAATTTTTGTTTACTGCATTTTCCAGTTGTATGAAATCTCAACAGAAATAGCCCTACAACATAAATATTTTTAAAACAAGTGTTTTTAGTTAAAATCCTTTATTTAATTTTGTTCTAATCAAGTGATCAAATTTTTGAGCAAATATTTTTTAAGGGCGTATACCAATAATGTTAAAACTGTCCTATTTCGATGTACCTTTTCTTTGCATCTAAACAAGATATTGCTTCAGTTTCTTTTTCAACAGAGTATTTACATATACATGTTTACACTGTAATAACTGTTTGTTGATACATATCTTTGGCAGAAATTTTTTTAAGAAATTATCAACTAAGAACTTTTAATTTTTTTAAAAGTTTCATCATTTTTGAGCAAAAATCTTTCATGACACAAAAAGTATTCCTGTTAACGCCAAAACTCTATCACAGCATACAACTGATATAATCTCAAATATCCCGAAAAAATTTCAAAGCGATATCACAGTTTTTACAAACTGTATATCGAAAAAGATCAGTTTTAGCATTATTGATATATGCCCTGCCGCCGATCACTGCTCTAGTGATTATTATACTCGACTAGTGGTTGTGGTTTCGAATCCCATCGTAGGCATGGATGTAGCTTTCTCTCACTCTGTGTTCTTTTTATTTTATAACCGTCGTTGAACAGCCGACCCAATTTTATGGGTTTACGACTACTAATGTTCAACTCCGTAGCCTTGTCATTTTGAACCCAATTTAGAAGACAAGGAAACTCCCGGATCAAGTATTGGGATAAACTGGTCTTCGTGGAGGACTTTCTGATGGAACTAACTCGCATTTGCGTTACATGAAGAGGAAGACCACGAGAACCTCCCACGGTTAGGCTGACGGCAAGGGAACTCTAACCCATGATCCGTCTGACACTGAGGATATTTCACGTCAGCACTGTGGTTGGTGTAAGCCGGATGCGGAATTCGTATCGACCAGTCATTGCCGGGATCGAACCCGGTTTACCTCATTGGAAGGCGAAAGCTCTATCCCCTGAGCCATCGCTGCTTTCTCTGTGTTCTGTGTCATTTCTTCTGTGTGATTATGTGAATATAACCCCCCCCCCCCCTATAAACGGGTTTGTTGTTGTATGACGTGGGCGATGCTACGTCACCGCAGTTGCTTACAGGTGTTCACTGGGTAACGACAAGAGGCCAATGGGAAATAAACCCAAGTGCCCACCACCAAAAAAAATATAATAATAAATAAAAAATACCCCACTGACTCTCTTTAACTGGATAATAAATTATGTGATGTATTTTAGCTTGCCCAGAAGGTTTCTATGGAAATCACTGTATGAAAGTCTGCGATTGTTCTTATGGTTTCATCTGTGATCCTAAAGATGGATGCGTCATCGAAAAAATAAGTAAGTTATAGTAAATTGGAATTTAGCTTTAATACTACCGTCGAAGACGTAATAATAATTATTATAACCAAGAGGCTTCCTTAAATTATTTCTTATACCGAGAATTATAAAAATATTAAATGGCGTTCGAAGCCTCAAAACTCGGGAACTACTGTATAAAATAAGAGATACTATTTGGATGCCAAAGATTTGAGACCGCGAAGAAAATTGTGCAACAATGTTTTAGTAATCGTAAGAACTTTTGTAAAAATATGATTATTAGAAAAGAAATTATAACACCACTGTAGTTTTCGTTAAAGCAAAATAGAAGTCGTCCCATGATAATGATTTTAAATGTGTGCCCCCCCCCCCTCCCTGATGGTCAGACGAAATATCGTTCTGTGTTCTGTCCATTTTGCTGATTTTCTGACAATTCTATGTTCACCATGTCAAATGCAGTTTTCTGATTGTTAACTTGTCATCTATCATCTATGTTGTTGATTGTTATCTATCTGCGAAAAATTCATATCCTTGCTGACATTAGGGAGGAATTCAGCTAAATTTTCGCACTTACGATGGCTCAATTTAGCCAATCAGAAGCATGTATTTTTGGAAACATATCGCATTTTGTGATATGTAAAAATATGGGCTTTAAATTTGCCAAATTTGTCCACCGTAATTTAGCTGAATTCCACCCTAGATAGCCTTCGATTAACGAAATATAGATTGTGTTCATGCGATAGGTTAATGAAGAAGTTAACTATTGATTGAACTTAACTTAATCAGGTTCAGCCTGATTGGTAAAATTACACGGACATTGCCTTTCTGAAAAATGTATGGATGGAGGTGGGCCCGTCACTCGACCTTCAAGCTCTGCCTAGATAGATTCTTTTTTTATTTCGAAAACTTGAAAAAAATCGTTTACAAGTCGAATTAATAGAGAATGACGTTCGAATTACTTGGAAACTGAAATTAGTGAATTATCAGGAATCTTCCAATGATTCACTTCGTGGTCAATGTGATACATGTATTGCAATATTGATTGCTTATTTCAGCCTATTGGTAGCAAAGTTAAAATAGATTCTCTATCCTTTATTGTGTAAGGTATAGTAACATATATATACGGTATGGTATTATAAAATAAGTTATAAAATAAATATATCTCCTTAATTTTTTAGAAAGACTCTACAAATATAGATTAAAAACTGGTCAATTTAAAACACTTTGGTAATATATTTTTGTTTTATAAAAATTATCATTTGCGTTTATATTTCAAATTAGATGCAGTTGAACTAAGCTCCACAGAAAGTAGTCATTGGTGGATAATTATAAAAATGATTGGAATTATATCAGTTCTGATAATAATAGTTATGATCATCAGGGGACTATCGAGGAAATACAAGAACAGGAAGAGACATCTAAGTACAGATTTATCAACAGTGTGAGTAAATTAGTTACATTTATATAGTTCATTTTATTGTAATGTACGACAGTTTATCATTATCTACAAATGGGAATTTGATTTCAGTAGTTTTTTTACGAACATTTTATTTTTTAACAAAAGAAAAGACAATTATTGTAATCAAATCAGTTCTCGATAAGTAAGTTATAATTAGGGATAAAAAAGTTAAAGGAAAAATAAGAAATACTAGAAAACAATAAGATTCTTGTTTTATTCATTTTTTAAAATTTTTATTATTACTTTCATGGATGATTTAAGGTGTAAATATGCAGCTCCCCATTGGCTAACACATTAGAACCTAAAATCTCAGGCCAAATTCTTATCAGAATACTATAAAAAAGTGAAGTTGAGCTCAACTTTTCTTATGATAATCAGCATATGCACTCTATATTTTTTAATCATTATTAAGTTCTTTTTCAATTATGTCCCCCTTATTACTGTGGTTCATAATTTCTTAGTTTTGAATCCTATCCTAACAGAACGTAAATTGGTAAATCGCGGCACCTTCTTGTAAAGACCCAAGTAAAAATCCAAATAATTTCTCATGTGTGAACGCCTTGTGAGGGATTTCTCTTGTGGTTAATCATTCATAGCTGTAAAATAATTGCTATCTAATAAATATTAATAATCATTTCCACATGTAAGAAACACGATCGCCATCTCTGCAACATTTTGAAAAACGCAGAAGTAAGCATTATTCCATGTGACAACTCGTATTTAATTAAAAATTAAACTTTTTTCTCTTATGGTTAGCCATGCACAGCTTAAATAATTACTACCTAATAATTATCGATTACACTGAGAAACATTTTTTTAAATTTATACAAATACTTCATCGTGCCTAATTCAGGTTTTGGGATTTCCGAATCTAAAATTAGTTTTGCTCCTAAAACTACAGATTTTTTATTTAAAAAATTATAAGATTTTCAGCCAATTTTTTGTCGGAATTTATAAGTTTAAAAACGTTATATATATCTGGGGATCGAGTAAATGTTGCGGCAAACTTCCAGAGGGTTAAAGCACATCATCAGGAATCGTATAGGAGCCCATGCCTGGAAATGTCGTTATAAGTGGCTAGGGACGATTCCCTATTTTGTCCTGTTGAGAAGCGCACAAAGAAACAGTTCATAATATGGAAGTGCTCCAAGCGGCGTATTATAACATTTCCGAGCATTTCCGGTTCCTTTTCAGTTTTAATCCTGATTATGTGCCCTAACTCCCCTAGAAAACGGTCGCAGCATTTACGCGACCCTCTGTTATATGTAACGTTTTTAAACTTGTATATTTCGACAAAATAGACTTTCAATGTCATTTAGAAAAACTGTAGCTTGGAAAGTGAAACCAATTGCAGATTTGAAATCAGGGACATAAAAATATCCAAAATTCATTAAAATTCGCATGCAACGAAAAATACATTTTTTCCCAGTGTTATTATTATTGGAAAACTTAAGAAACGTGATCTCAGCACTTTTTTGAAACGACACTGAGGAAATCATTTAGTCCAGATGATTACTTTCATTTATTTAAAAGTTTTATTCTAAGAGAGGGATTTGTCTTGCGGTTTTCTTCATACACAGCTAAATTATTACTTGCATTTACTTGAGAGATTTCTCTAATGATTAACCATGCATAGGTAAAATAATTACTACCTAAAATATATTAAGTATCAATAGATATTTAAGAAACACATTATCTTTTAAAATTAACAAAACAATAGTTAACTTTCTACTTAACTGAACAAGTGATAATTAATGCTAGTTTAAAAATATTGATTTTATTAAAATTTCTCCATGTTTTTTTTTACAGATATCAAGGTGAATGTCGTAGTGTTTTAGGTAAATATAACATAATACTTGTTGATTTAATTTGTTATTTTAAGTTCTTTAACGTTGAACTATAATATCAAGCCTTAAACTACATCACTGCACGAATTCGCTGCAACTTTATAAAGGTACCCTATCTTAGTTTAAGTTGTATCGTAATATCTTGTAATAAAGTTGAAGTATGATTCGATTTAACACCATATAGAGAGTGTAGAAACTCTGTACAACATTGTAGCTTAACACACTTTAACGGTGTTGAAGAAACTGTTTTAAAATGAGTTAATGCAATTGTAGTTGCCTCTGGAAAAATGATTAGAAATTTCAATTATCCTAAATATCATCGCTAAATCGATATTTTTTTATGAATTATTAATCTATTATGAGTCATATAATTTGCTTATGGGTTAATATATAATTAAAAAAGAAACGGAGCTTAATTGCTAACAATAGGACCAAATTTTTTTTTATCTAATTCATTGTAGTTTTTTGTTTTCCTATCCTACATGCGCATGGTTCAGTCATTTTTTTCCATTTGGTAAAAAAGAACAATACAACCAAAATAATTTAAAGAAGTAACTTTTCAAGTCTATTTTTCAGACAGAATTTAGAAAAGTGATGTAAAAAAAATTAAGATTTTAATTTTGAAATGATAATGTTTAGACAACGCTTGTAAAAAGTAGAATCATCAGTTCCGCAAGTTACTATACAAAACCTAAACTGAAAATTGTAACTGCAAAATAGAGTTTAGGAACTTATTTTTTAATTAAATTTGCAAATTAGTTTTCACACAGTTTTAACTTTCAAAAATAACAATACAAATTTTTTATCATAGTTTTGATAGTTCTCTTTTAGTAATCTGATAGATTTTTTATTTCAGAAACATTTCAATATTAAACAAAATATAATACCCATTTTATTATTACTAGGTCTATCATTTTCTATTGCAAGAATTTAGAAAATATAATGTCGATATTTAATCTATTTTCTTAGATACTCAACACTTCAATAATCCAATATTTTCAAACGTCCCCTGGCCAGATGATTCAGGTTTAGATAATTCCCCTGATGTAAATAATGATGATAACATTGACTATGATAAATCAAATTTTTCAACTTCAAAGGATGTGGATATGGACTGCGCAAGTGAAATAGGTAAGAATAGATTATTTATACATTATTTACTAAGTACACGGTATATGCTACATTTTAGATTTCCAAATCCATGACTTTTCATGACTAATTCCAAGAATTTTTCATGACTTAGCGAAGTTACTATTTTCACCGACAAAAACACAATAAATTTTAAAAAGCGTTTTACTGATATTAATTGAAATTATGGGTATAAACAAAACTATTATACTCTGCATCTTCATATTTATAGATTTTAAATTTAAAAAACATAGTAAAGAAAGAGTTGAAGCAATAAAACAGCTGAAAAAAATACAAAAGCAAGTAATGTTAATTTTTTTTTTCTGCGGAATTATATTCTAAAGATACTTTTCCTGTTCATCGGAAAGGAAAAAAATACTCTTGATTTTTTTGTTCTCATTTCGGAATAAAAAAATTTCGCCAATGGCACGCTCACTTCAGCTAGAATTTCAAATTGATAAAATAAAAAAATACATAATAAAATTCTGAAATCACAGAAGAGAGAGAGGAGAGAGTTTGAAAGATAATTCGCTCCAGAAAATTTTTTTCTTTCATTTTTTGAAAGAACACCATAATTTTTACAGAACATGATAAAAACATTTTATATTTTGTTAAAATATGACTGAGTGGGGATTTTGTTACAAATTCAGACATTCGGAGCACCATGAAATAGGTGGGGGATTCCATTTAAAAAAATTAGATTTTTCGGCGACCTAAATCCATGACTTTCAATGATTTTATTTTTTTTAAATAGTTAAAATCAATAACATCAAAATCAATAACAATAAAATCAATAACATTTCATGACAAATTTTGTTCAAATTCATGACTTTTCAGGTGCGCAGATACCCTGTAAGTATAAGTGTAACTTATACAAGGAGTTGTCCCAAAAGTAGCCGGCGATTTAAAAGCCAAGTAAAGAAAATGTATAAGAAATACAAAAAATAAAAATATATATACGGTTTGTTGCGCTCTGCTTAAAAAACAAGACATTTATTCTTATCAAGTTTCAAAATTAACTACGAACTCGATTATTAAATGACTCAGCTGAATGGAAAACTACAAAACTACGCTTTCTGCTAAATGTAATACAATGAAACTGAAACATTTGCATGGGGTTCTGTCGGTTTTGTCCACAGATTGTGCCACGCTGTCACTGTAAATGGTGCTTGTTATTTTACAGTTTTCTTAGTAGCACCTATTGAAAATCATTGTCATTAATTTTGAAACACAGGGAGTAAATCATCTGGTTCTTCTAAACAGAACGCGGCAAAACTGCACTATTCTAACTTCTTCAGTTTTTCTTCAATTGATTTTTCAATCCGTTGGTCATTTTGGGGGCACTCGGGATATAAATTTAATGTTTAAAACTTACTATTTTCTATTGAAACTACTTTTATGATAAGGTCTTTAAAATTCTACAGTTTTAATTACATTCCATAGACTTATTTTTTTATGAAAGATAACATTTCTTTTTTTTATTCTTAGGTACAAGTATTGCATCTGGTTATAGCAGCTTTAACGAATTTGATGAAACTGAAACAAAGATGTAGTTAGAAAGTTTGATGTATAAAGAAGGTAGTTTTAAGAGAAGTAATTCAAAGTTTATTTTGATGTTTAAAAGTTGAATTAAACAGAGTGATTCAGAAAAATATAACGCACATAAGATACTTTACACTGAAAATTTCTGAACTAAACTGTAAGAAAACATGCTAACTTTATCTATTCCAACTTCTTTAAGTAATACAAGTTGAAGAAACACTTTTCATACAGTTTAATGCACACAGATTATTGAAGGTTCAACTTTATCCCATATTGACTTTCGACCAAAAATTGATTTGCCTTTGCCTTTCGACCAAAGATAGATTTGCCTTTGTACATAATCAACTCGCAGACTTAGAATGCCCATTATTACACAAGAAAATACCTTTACAAAATTATGCATGAACGTGAAAAATGGAATGAATAATAAAATTCCTCTGGTTTAAACTAAATCCATGATAAAATTGATACCACAATGAATTGTGTTTGCAACATATATTTGAAAAGTTTTAAAATAGTATAATTTACTGTAAAGTATACAGTGGGGATTTTTATTAAAGTAAAGAGTGTAATATCAATGTAAATAGATGCTACTGTACATATTCTATGCCATTTTATCTTCATTAAATTTTATCTTTTGAAATTTACATTATACCTTTTTATTTATTTTTCCTTGTACATGCTTATAAAACTTTAAAGTTACATATTTTTTCTTATCTAAATATATTCTCCCAGTAAATCAGCATAATATGCAAGCATTGATGCATAAACAGTAACTTTGACCCTTACGAAATGTTTTGGAATATTTCACAGACCAAGACACAGATTATAGAATGAGCAACAATATCTGCCTGGCTATTATTAATGTGATTGCTTGCAAGCAACAATTGTCATGTCGCTGAGTTTTTTTATAAATGACATATTTTCATATGCATTTTAGTGCAGAAACCCTTTGAGAGGGTTTGGCTTCTGTACTCAAGCTTTTCATTTTATTAGACTTAATTTATAACACATGGTTTAACGATGTTTGGAAAACAATGTTTAATTATGGCAATAAAAGGAAGCATTTATACTTTAAGTTTCTCTGTGAATGAATTAAAATTGGTTTCATAACATAATTATAAAAATTCAATAAAAAAATATTACATCATAGACATAATTATTTACTGTAGCATAAAAACAATGAATTTTCCGTAAATAAAACTTATCTAAGCTATAAAATTGAGTGAAAAAAAATTCTAAAATATGTTTGTTTTTCATTGATTAAAATTGGCTTGGTTCTCTTGGTCACACAAATACAGTCCAACCTCCTAAAACTTTCCCCTGAATATTCCTGAAAACTGAAATTCAGATTATTCTAATAATTACTTGCTTGTACATTTTTTTGCTTAGAATTATTCCAGCTTTTATTTTTTGATATAGAGAAATAATAGTATTTAATAATAATCATTTAAAAATAATTCAAGCAATTGATAAAAAAATGAAGAAAATTTTATTACATGTTTCAATAAATGAAAAGCATTACATCAAATACAATGTTTAAATTTTCAAAATATGTAATCATGACCCATTTCAAGTTATTAACATTAGCTATACTCAAACAATTCCATCATTTCAAAAACTATTCTCTTTCTATAAACCATAAGCAAATGGTATCATCATGAATAAAATATGAAAGAGGCATTTGGTTTCCAAACCAGCAAACTTTTTTGTGTATATATTAATCTCCTTAAATAACTTTAGTCTAAACAAAATTCTTTTTTTCTATTATAGTAACAAAAAATTAAGTATATGTGTACGTTAAAGATATTTTTTATATGAAATATTTATTGTTGTGATGATCTCATATATAAAAGATTGCCTTTTAACTTGCATACTTTCACCAAGAGCAAACAAACTTTCCTCGAATAGGATATATAAAGATACATACTTTAATTTATAGATTATATTCCTTAAAAAGTAAGTATACAATACAACTCTTTAAAAGGGAAAAAAACATTTTCATAAAGACTAGTTACTGAGTTTTTTTTATACGATGAGGTTAACAAAAAAATTTAGTCCATGTTTTTTGAAGAAATACATCTCAAATTAACACTTTTCTGGTTGCATTGCCTCTTAGTTCTAATTATGTCCATTTTTTTTAAACCTCTGACAGTTCTACAAATTAAAAAAAAAACACATATTTCCCCGCTTTTATTTTCCACAATGAAAAACAATTTTCCACACATAGCACTCATATTTGTGTAAAGAAACTAGTAATATTCACACAAGCTTCTCTATAAATAAAAGTACTTGAGATTTAAGTTTAACATTAAACTGTTTTTAAGAAACAGTCATCTTAAAAACATTTAAGCCAAATTCAAATATCTAGAAAATAAACACTTTCTACTAGTCTTCCCTAATGTTTTGGTAATTACTTACTTATCCTACTTTATGCCAGGTGGCTGCATATAAAGGCCCTATTTTTCTGGTAATTAACTAGTTCATTTTGAAACCAAATGCCTCAATTTTAATGATGCAAATGATTACAAATATAGTTAAAGAAGAATATATAAAAGTACAAAGTTTCAAGTGAGAAAATATGATTTTTTAATAATATTTAAAAACAAAATTAAATGCCTAAATTAGAAAGAGCCTTTCTGCAGGAAATTCACATAAAATTTTAGCTGAACACAAAAATGCACATAATAAATTAATGAAGATCACTTCAATTTAAAGTTCAAAGAATTCCAATCATTTTTAAATACACTCCAAAACATTTATGAAGTTGTTGTCATGTAAAACCACACTACAGAATAAAGCATTTACAAATTCTAATTAAATTTGTAAGCAAGTATAAAAGTTAAAAATCTCATATCTAGTTTCATAGTTCTAAAAAATTACCATGATATTTTTTCAAACGGTGTAAGAACTAGGAGTACATGGCAGGCAATTTTTCATTTTATCATCATTCATTATGAATGAATACCTTTGTAAAAAAGTCAATTCTTTTTCAGTTATTTTGATAAAATACAAAAGTACAGTTGATAACATGAATTGCAAGGTGTGTAAGTTTGTTTTATGCTCTTATATGAGTGTTAAAAAATAATTTTAAAATAATGCCCTTAAATATGGGCAAATGATTATTTAAAATTATGATATTACAGTCTCAAAAAAATGAATTTACATATTAAATGATGTCAATTTAAAATTAATATTAAATTTAAATATTCAATAAATTTAAGAGCTAAACACCAGAATTTGATTAGTTTTATGGTTCAAACAATAAATGAAATGAACAATAACGAGAATATGAGCATAAGAATAATAATTGATACGTTCTAACTAAATATTCAAGATTTCATACTTACTTTTCTCATGAACAATGTCATTAAAATATTGATAAACATTAAACTATGGAAGAGAAATAACATTGCAATTAATTGACATTTCATTAGATTGCAACATACTTAGTTATTTAATTGATTCAGCATCAAATATCATTTACAGCTCTGATTTCCCACATCATTGCAACCAGCTTTAAGATGATGAAAAATATTCCTCTAAAGTACTCATTTCCTCCAAAAAAAAATTCAGTTTTCCTGAATTCAGCAGCGAGGAGAAACTGATTTATTGCCTTTGTAAAAGTTTGGAATGCTTAATTCATAAAGTTTTAACATCACATGGAAAACTCTTACTTCTCGAACATGTCACAAGCAAGAATATGGATGAGGTGCCTTATATTAAAAAATAAACATTTTTAAATGTATAACATTGACTTGAAGTAAATTAACTTCAATCAAATTTGGTAACATTAAAATTGAGAAAATAACTCATAATTATAATTAACATAAATAATTTTTCTTGAACTTGTAATTTATACCTTAATTACCGTGAACTAGAGTGGACCAAAAAACACTATTTTTTTTCACTATTAATATAGAGCAAAAAGGTTGCATGTAATAGAAAAAGAGAAAATGATACAAGAAACTTTATATAAATTTAGACAAAACTTTACATATCTTTCATAACTTTATATCATGTAAAAAATTTAAATAATTATTTCAAATAAATTTCAATGATGTACTTTAATTTACTCTAATGAGCATAAAACTTACATGTGTATTAAATGAAAAAAATAGACACTATAATTGTTTTTTTTTTCTATATGCAAATAAAATCATACTTATCTTTAAGTTCTTTAAACTCTACAATACTTTTGAAAAAATTTTTAAACATTTAAAAAATTTTATGAAAATTTTCTAAATTTTGAACTTTTTTTTACCTTTAAAAGCAACAGAGAGAGGAAAACATTTCAGATTTAAAAAAATTTGGTAAATTTTTATCTTTCTCTACACAACACAGCTTTTTCCAACTATATGAACGAGGGTGAAAAAATAAATATGTGTTTCCTTTCAACCATTGACATATTTTGTCACTCGGTCAAAGGCTGACATTACAGCTGTTTAATTTTGCCATGTTTTATATTCTTCTTATGTCTTATTAATACAAGTAATTCAAGTTTTAGCAATATTCAAAATTTCAATAATTCAAAATTAAATTCTATCTAGATATTTTTAAAATAATGAAGTGATACATGTTCAAAATTTAAAATAAAAACTATTCAAGTTGTACAGTCTGTAAAACCATCAGTTAAATCAGCAGTTAAATGATAACAATAATTCTAGTGTTCATATTAAATTCTTTCCTTTTATATTAAAAATGTACATTAAATTCTCCTTATAAATATGACAACACATAATGAAGTTCTCTCAATATCAAAATTACAGCCAGTCCAGATTCAAATATTCAGTTTTCATAATATAGCTTTGACTTCATAATAAACTTTCAATCGTAATGAATTTTCAAATTTCAGTTAAGAATGTTTTTCAAAGAAGTTTTATAATTGCTGGATAAGCAGCTAGTCAAAATTTTAAAATTAAAAAAAAAATTATGAACTGTTAAGAGTAATTACCCTTATTAATGAAATTACCCTTAAAATTATTTGGGAAAATGATCCTAACATAGGAGAGGGCACGAGTTGGAAAATCCACTGAGGGATGAACCTTGGTACATTTTATTTTTTTTAAAAAGATAACCACCCAAAAGATGAAGTGCACTACCCAGGTAATTTTGAGAGAATCACATTTAAAAATGTAAGCATACTTTTTATACCAGTTAAATCTCCTGTGGCAAAATTCTTTCGGCCTTTCTGCGACATACCTCTCTAATACTAACATTCTGCAAGATGCTTTTAAAAATTAAAAATATACATGTTACTAATTTAAAGTAACAGAAGCGTCAACTTCAAAGAAAAAAAAAAGATTTTTTAATTGAGTATATAATATTTTTTTATTCTAATATTATGTCTATATTCTTGCATTTTGTAGAAGGAAAAGACAATTATTTTTTTTTTCATTATTTGTAAATCATCACATTAAGAAAAATCATGAAATTAGTAGCAGTAACTATCATAAAAAAAAAGATTGACAGCAAAATCACGCTAATCAGACTTTTCAAAAAGGGGTTACTAAACGCGTGTTTTCGTTTCGAGATTCAGTTGCAATAAATAGTACTGTATTAAAAATATTTGATTTAAAAAGCTATGAGGAAATCTAGTAATAATTGCATAAAACAATAAAACGAAAATTTCTGCAGAAAAGAAAAATAAAACTTTTTACTTCACTACTCTTTATTTTTTATTATTCTCAAATAAAACAGAAGTATCACAAGCATTTTTTTTCCCATTCCGATGCGCTACAAAAGCATCTTTTGAATATAATTCTGAAGAAAAGAAAAAAATCTTTAGAAAATTTCTATAGAAAAGAAAACCAAAGTTTTTTACTTCCCAAAAGGAAAAATCTTTCTGCAAGAACTCAGTAACTCTGAGACAATGTCGCTGTGTCACCACGATTCTGCCACAGGGGTTATATCTTCATTTCGATAACGACACAATAGCTTAGCAGTATGAAATGTGCCCAACAATGAGATGCTTGGGGTTTGAATCGTACGGTACAACTGTTTTTCCAAGTAAGTTTTTTTTTTTTTTACATATTTTTTTCAAATAATATTAATTTAAATATAAATTTATGGAGATTTTTAAATTATTAGGTATTTATTGATATTTAAATTACAGTAACGATTTAAATTTTCAGTAAAATAGTGGCTAAAATAATTGTATTTATATATTGTACTTATAATAATTAAAAAGTTAGATTTTTATTAATTAATTTTGCTATTTACTACACATTATTGCATATGAAGAACGTCACTTCATTAACATTCAAAATGGATTTCTCAATCTTTTGAAAGTTTAAAAATGTACCACAAATATATAATTTTATAAAAAATTTGAAATGAAAATTGAAGATGAATTAATTATTTTAATATACAGTCTTCATAAGGACTTTCTTCAATTAGCTCTGAAGAGTTCTGTAACACTTTATAAGATTACTTTTATCTAATAATTTGTCAGAAGTAAATAAATGTCAGAAGTTGTTAAGACCAATACATTTTGGAAGAATCACTTTAAAATCTAACTTAATTATAATAACCACCTTTTGTAAATGCTTAAATCTTAAAATTAGTTTTTCTTGAAATCAGCTGCCTAGTGTGCTTTATTATTTCAAAGGGTTAATACCCATAAGGAAATACTAATATACCAAATATTATCCGTAAGTATATCTCCCAAGTGTCCTTGTTAATAAAAAATTTTATTTAAAAAATAACTCAACCATGTTAAGCAACTAAGTATTCATTGCTGATGTATGTCTTAGCAACTAATATTAACTTCTTTATTTTCTTTGAATAATGGTATTTTCAGATAATCTATTAAGCTTCAATCTTCAAGAAAATTTTATCCTTTAAATATCCCACAAAAAAAAGTTACAATGCTCAAATCACGAGAACAAGGCTGTAAAAAATTTCATGAGATGAGTCAGTTGCTGAAAAGTCTCAAATAATGCCAACATAATTTCCTTACTGATGTGGTTTAATACTTACTACTATGGCAAGAATGGCTATTACTAATTAAATGAATTGTTAGATATGTCTCTGCATTAAACTAAAAACACAGCAGCTAAACAATCCTATTCTACAATGTATCCCACCGTATGCCAATTTTTTGAAAATTAAAAGGCTTCACCAGAATGCTAGAATATAGCATATTTAACTTTTCACTAAATAAATTATCTGAAAATTAAACTTATTCAAAAAAGAAACCACTCCCATCATCCCATCTTTCTGTCTTAACCACTAGGAAAAATAAATGTAGGTTTTTCTTATTATAAATAAAAGTTTAAATTTATTAAGTCTTTTTAATCAGCATAAAAATAATTATTTTAAAATATGTTTTTGTAGAATACATTCCGTATAAATATTAATCAGTAATTTCGAACAATTACTAGAAATCACATTAATCAAATAGAAATTAATTTGTCAATATTTAAAGATAAGGTAATTTTCAAATAAATAATAAACATACGGATGAATATAACATTTTCACAAATAAGAAATAGCAATTTACAATATTTTGCAATAAGTATCTCAATCAAATTATTGATTTGACATGGCTTAGCTTGAATATACAAGATTTAGAGTTTTGTAAGTTCTTAGTAGAAATAAAGAAAACATTAATTTAACATGACATCATTTTCATTTTGTGAAATATTTTACTGGATTGTAAGACTATGGGTAAACTTGATGTCAAAAAAGATTATCATTTTAGTTAATTAAGACAATATCTTTTTAATGCTATGTACATGAAGAAGTAACACTTAGTAATGTCCTTTAATTAGATCCAAGTTCAAAAAGTGTAAAGCTTTATTTTTCCGAGACTATTTAAAACTGTATCTAAAATAATGTCCTGAAACATATCAACATGTTAACTCCTTAAATTTCTTCCCAAAAATAACTAATCAATTTTCACTTAATAGGAAGAAATTTTTTTAGTCATGGAAGTATGCCCAAAATATTAAAAAAGGAAGTGAAACTATTTTTGGAAATGGAAGAATTTTCTTGGATGGAAGAAAAACAGTAAATATTAAACCTGGAAGTTAAATTGAATTTTGGAAGAAATAAGTTCAAAATTAGTAAAAAGAGAAATGGAAGATCATCTCATTCAGTAATTCATAAAATTATAAGCAAAATATTAGTAAACACAATACTCAATTTTATAGAAATATATATCCAATGAGATATTTTGATGAACAAGATTATTTTATTTATTAATCAGCCCATAGTTTTGCAGGAAAAAACACATTAGTGCACATATTTTTTATAGATGCTTCTAAAATTAAATTGTAAGTTCAAAGAATTATTTAACAAATTATTTTCAAATAATTGTTTCTTTTAAATGTTATCAACTATGGTAGGGGAAAGGAGGGTTGGCATGGACAGTTTTTACAAATTTTTAAAAAAAACTCATAAATCATTTCTTGTACTTTAATTGAAATTAGATCTTGATTTTGAGAATAAGTCTTTTTTTTTTAAGTTGTTTTTGCTCACACAAGCCCTACAGCATGGGACTATTGTATACATGTCAAGATAAGTCATACTAGTATAGATAAGTCTATTAATCTATTGTTACTAATAAAAATATAAAAAAAGAAGTAAAATCAAAATAGAACTAATTTGCCTAAAAATTAAATCTAGAAATTATCTTAAGCCTTATAAGAATTTATATTTAAGCCTAATAATTACTTACATTAAAATTTCTCCCATTTTAGCAAAAGCCATTCTTGAATATTTAAAGCGGTAGCAAATGTTACAATTTAAAGCTTCATTTATGGTCTAATAAAGTTGATTTTACAATGATTAAAGTTGATTATGACAATGAATATTTAAACAATTTAAACAAATACATGATGATAGTGCTAGAAAGTTTTCAAAGGATTGGCTAAATTAAACAAAATTTGCTAACTTTAATTGCTATTACACTAGTACTATAAATATAGTAGGAATATATGATTTTCTCTTCTAGAAATATGTCAATGTTATATCAGGGTTGTTCACAGTTTTTTGAGAACTTTTAATAGCGGCAGCAAAAATTATACAAAATTTTACTATTTAATAAATTTGTGATCACTAGTATATGTTATTGGGTATTAAAAATAAATCACCACGAGAAATGAAAGTATTTAGATCTCTACATTAAAATGGTATCTTAAAAAGGGAAATTCCTGCTAGCATTAAAATAAGTTTATCACTCAAAGACTTTGTTAATCTTGGCATGTCCACACTAGTCCCATGTAATCATAAGGCTTTTTAAGCTCATAATTTGGTAATTAAATAAAGGTAAATCAAAAGTTGACTCTTAAAATATAAAATTAGCATATTCATTTATATCATAACTCTTATTTATAAAAACAATCAATAAAAATAGTCTAAAGTTGCAATTAAAGCAAAAAATAAGAATTTAACATTAAAAACCTTATCTAATCACTTCATAACTATTTAGTGTTTTGTCTTGAAACTATATATAAAAAGTGTAATACAGTTTTGCCAATCAACTATAATTTACAGAGATTTTTTTGAGAGACAAATAATAGAAATATTCCATTTATCAACACTAGCCCCTCTCCCCTTTATTAACTATTCAGTTGAGAATTTTTTATTTTAAATGCATCTTGAAAATAGTTTTTGCAGAGTTTAGAACAAGAGTGTTCATGTATTTACAATTTAATTTGTATTAACAATTGTAATAGTACTCTTAATTGGAGTATCACATAATTTTAAATTTTGATAGTTTTATGTCATTATGCATCGTGTTCCTAAATTTTAAGGATTTTTCAACTATTTAAAATGTGTCATAATTTAAATCAATATGCAAACTATTATTGAAAAATTCGGACTTATTCATTAATGGGTTAAGATAAAAAATTCTCAAAATGTATCTTTTTAGTACAGTGTTTCTCAACTGCTATGTTGCAACACACTAATATGATACATCACAGCTTATGATATATCCTAAACATGTCAGATC
The DNA here is from genome assembly GCF_982258835.1 of Parasteatoda tepidariorum. NCBI lineage: Eukaryota > Metazoa > Arthropoda > Arachnida > Araneae > Theridiidae > Parasteatoda > Parasteatoda tepidariorum. The sequence continues at coordinate 65,775,585 of NC_141766.1, forward strand.
ATAAATGTAGCATAACTTTATACTTGAATTTCAGATACATATTTTCACTTCCATAAGGTATTAAAAAATATGAGTGGGTATGATTAAAAAGTACGATTATTTTGAAATAATACATAAGGAATTTATTATAACAATGATTATATTTAGATTCACTCAACATTCCTCAAATTTTGTAAAGAAAATTTCAATAAATCATGAAAATAATACCAAATTTTTACAACTAATTTTTAAATCAAATAGGTTTATCTGAAATAGTTCAGGTTGTTTGAAATGTAAGAAAAAAAGAGAGCAAAGGATAGTTGTTGGTAAATTTCAAATTTCAGGCATTCTTTATGTCCAACAAACTGTATTTTACTACGAAATTTAATTGTTTGTTGGTGTAAACATTTATGATTTCCAAAAATTAATATGATTAAAAATTATAATGTACAATATCATATCAATTTGTAAAACTTTTTATTTTCTAGAAATTTTTAACAAAGGAAGTACACTCTTGTCAATATAAATTTGCCTATTTGTCGATATAAAACTCCTATTGAAAGGAAACCATGTTTAAACTATAAAACGTAGTCAAAAACTTAGTATAGAGTAAAAATTTGTCACTGATGCCTCTGGGTCAAGATGTGACCCTTCAAAGTTTTACCTTATTTAAAATTAAGATTAAAAATAAAAATGACAAGTAGAAAGAGTATTCTTGGCTGAATGGTTGAGGCATCTGACTCCTATCTGAGAAAGGTTCTGTCCCAGCTGATGTCAATTTTTAATTTTCATATGAAAAATGTGATATTGTTTTATTATTTTGAATTACAGACTTAAAATCTATATATTTTCATGACAAATTTTCACTTTCTTAAATTAAAAATGTTTAATTTTACTTTTTGAATTGGACTACATGATTTCTTTTTTAAAAAAATTATGAATTAGCCTAATTTATTAGCTTAAATTTATTATTAGAAAACTACTTTTTTAATAAAATAAGTTTTCTTAGCCAAAAATATTTATTTTTTTTTAATATAAATAAAAATTTATGAAAAAAATTCTAAATTTTATGAAATATTTGATTTTTTTTTTTAATGGAAAAAACTTTGTTATTCAAAACAATAAATTATTCAAGTGGAAGAGAAAATTCCTATTTAGTTTATAAGAATAAGATGCCAATTAAAATTAATAAAATTTTTTTTAAATAGTTACTAAATTAAATGAGTATCTTTTTTTAATATCTATGGCTTAAATTTAAAAAAAACACATCTTTCAGTATGAAGAAATGAAAATAAAAAATTAACATCAACTGGGATAGAACCAGCGATCTTTCAGGTATGAGTCGGATGACTGAAATGTTTAGTCAGGAACACTTTTTTTACTATTCAATAAGTTAAAACTTTGAAGAATATTGACATATTTTTATCCCATCATATATTTTCGACCATGCTCTTTAATTTAAACTTGATTCAATTTCAATAGAAATTTTTCAGATTTATACTTCCTTTGTAAGAGCAATCCTAGAAAATTGGCTGCCCAAACCGACTAAGTCAAATTGATTTTTCATTTTCCAACATGTAAAATAACTTCAAAGTAATTATGAATTTCAAAAAATTCCTTTTATAATAAATCTAGAAGATATCTTTGAATTTCTTTACAAGTTTTTTTTGTTCATATTGTTTTGTGTTGTCCAAGAGAAGTATCAGGTCTGTTACCAGAGATTACTCAGATGCTGCAGCAACTTTTTAACAAGGCTGTCACGGTTCAGTATGTAAAAATAATCATTTTGAAAGACACTCCTGAGCTGAAAGATTATTTGTAAATATTTTTTGGGATTTTTAAAAAGGTGAGCATTTTTTTTATGTTGTCTGGATTTGTTACTACTTTTTTTAAAGTTAATTAATGAAGCTTTATTAACTGCTTGTCATATACAAAGTAAGTCAGTGTACCATACTTAAGCTTACTAATGTCTTAAACCAAAAATGATTACACATAGTTGTAAATAAAAATTACGTAAAATTATCTGGTCTGTTAACTGTTCATGTATTTTTCGTTTTAATGATGACCTATGAAATTCCCACCGGTCTACATTTTAATTCAACATTGATGCTGACCATTATTACATGTGTAAGTCATATTCAATAATCCATATTAATCACCAACAATGATTATTTTTAAATCAATCAGTCTAAAAAATGCCACAAATTTGAAAATCATTCTATTATCCTAACCAGCATTAAATTAACATAATCTGGATTATTTTAAACCCTACGTTGGAATTTTTTCAATTATATAATTCATAACTTAAAATTGAATAGTTATACTTAATTATTGTATATAAGATATATTTACATATGGTATTTTTCTATAATTATTATCACTAGTTTAAAAATTGCATATAGCTATATTAATGCACATATTTAATTAGACTGTTTAACATACATTACAATTATACAAAATACATAATTTGAGTATATTTCTTTACAAACAAATAAGGTAAAGAAAAACCATTAAACAATTAAAAATAGTACTTTTTTATAATTAAAATGTTAAAATGACATATGTCACATAAAAATAAAGTATGCTGCTAGTAAAAAAAATTGAGAAACACTGAACTGGTGCAGTGCATCGTAAACAAGATGTGATTTCTTAAAAAAAAAGAGATTTTCAAACTACAATCATTTCAAAGATATTAGGAAAAATAAATTTTAAAAATGAACATGTTTAGAAAAATTATCTCTATTTGATTTAAAAATATAAAGAAAAATATCGTAAAAATAACTTCTTTAACAGACAAGTAAACTCATACAAGATTTGGTTAACTAAAGTAATTTAAAAAAATAAAACAACACATAATACTAAAAACCACATGGTAAATGAGCTATTCTTTCCTTATAGAGATAATTTGTAATAAAAAATCACAAAAAACATAGGAAAATTTTTAAAATATATTTTTTTCTTTCACTTCAATTTTAAAGCTTCAGAATTGCAGGAGATGTAAAGAAAATTTTGCCGAAATTTTAGTAATTTGGTTTAGTTTTTCTCAAACTCAGGTTCATGTAAGTAATGCACTATTTTTTCAGTTAAATAATTGTTTTACACACAAGAATCATAAGTGAAAATATATACATCATATTGCAGGATTTTTCATATATATTAAGAATACTATCTTATAAAATATAACGGATATCTGTATTTATGTATAGATTTTGTTATATACAAACTAAAGCCCATAACTATATTTGAACATATATTCATTTTCATAACATGAGAAGAAACAATTATAAAGGGATACACACATACAAAGAAGGCACTCATATAATATCCAGGTATAAACAAACTTTCTACATTGTTATTTTTTTTTTAAATTTGCTATACCTCAGGTACCTCGATCAAGGGCTTTCATAAATTCATCTTCTGAAAACTGCACAGCTGTAGCAGCTTCAACATGCATCTGTAAAATACAAATTAAATCTAACAACCAGCAGAAAAAAATGGCAGATTAATTTTGTTGTTACTATTTTAAATGTGCCATTAAAAATCTCTCTTTGCCATGTGAATCTGCAGCAGCTTTAAAAGATAAAATGAAAGTAGTTTTACTATATCAATAAGCAAAATAGCTTAGCAGGCTTACTTCGTGCATTTTTGTATTCTTATTTATATATTCTTATATTTTACTTCCTTCATTAAAATTACTAAAAGAGTATTTCACCATCATCAAAGTTGGCCAGATAACCCAAAGTGGGCCAATGCCTTCCTATGAAAATTTCTCCACAGTGACTTCTGATTTATCTTTGATCTCCAATTCTTTTTATTAATTGCAAGAAAATCAGACTCCACCAAGTTAGCCCATCTCAACCGCGGCCTTCCCCGCTTTCTTGTCCCAGTGAGTTTAAAAGCAGCATCTATAAGAATCTATTTCAAGATACGGGTCTGGGACTCTGTTTCTTGAGAATAACATATATTTTGTTTTCTCTACATTTATGACTAAGTTCATTTGTCCTGTAGCCACCTTAAGGGCAAGAAATACCTCTTTCAGGGCAGGAAGGGATCAAGCAATTACATCAATATCATCAGCATATGCAAGTAGTTGTACTGATCTAGTAAAAATGTGACCACTGCAATTGATGTTTGAATCACGATCAAGTACAATATTAAAACGAAGACAGGAGAGAATCTCTGCCCAACACCTGTAAATGTGTCAAGATTTTCTGACAGAAAAAAGATTATTTGGGATATCTTTAATTTAAGAAAAAAAAGCTTTTAAATATTCTAAAACAACAGAACTGCTAAAATTTCATTTTAACTATAAATTATTTCACAAATGAATTCTCCACTGAATTTAATGCACAACTGCAAACTTGATATTTTTATATGGCTCTTTTATAATTTAAACGTTCAAACTTGCATTTATAAATTATGGAAAGCATCTAGTAGAAAAAGATAGCAAGAGATTAAATACTCTTATAGAAAAAGTGTTTGAAACAATGCAAGGAATGCCAAACATTTTCATCAAGTGTTAATTTTTATGAAAATCAGATGGCTTTTTTGGAAATAAAACAAAAATAATTATTGAATTCAAATTTATTTGTTTAATAGCAAGAATAATAAATCAGACACATTTGTCAAAGGAACAACAGCTTTTACAAAGATTATAAGCTGTATCCCATAGGGAACATCCAATTATAATTATAAGAGAGAACTTTTTAATAAAATGTTTTTGAAGAACTCTTAGGGATATTTGTTATTACAAGTAAGATCTTTATAATAACAAAAAGCTGATGATAATGTTCATGGTGCATTGATTTCATCAATGTTTTTCTAAAACTTTTGATAAACCCTATATAAAATTATCGCTACAAATTAATTTACAAATCACTGAGTCTTAATATAAAAAATTTTGCTTCCTTATTTTTCCTTAATGAGTATCTTAATATCTCTATAAAAGTCCTGTAGTGATTGTTAAAAACATAGACACACATTTGTAAGAACATAATTATGGCTGGTAATAATATAACCTGATAAAAATTTATATTATTTGTAAGAACCAAAAATTAAGTCTGCATTGATAAGTTAGTTTAAAAATATCAAGAAAGACTGAATGGAAAAGAACTATAGTCAAAAGTTCAGAAATTTCTCAATTTGAAAAAATTATAATTATCAATTTATTCATTAGTCATTTCTCTATTTATTAAGATAGAAACCTTTCCAAAAAAATTTGTGAAATTAAGACTAACTTACAGTCCTTGTTGAACATTTAAAAAAAATCATATGCGGTTTATACATAAAAATATAAGTTTTTTAAAAAGAAAAAAAAATTCTTGTGTTTAATGCATTAGGTAGAGAAACTAACTCAGTTCAACACTTCTTAGAAATTAAACTTTCACCTTACAAACCAATCTATATAAATGCAGCTTTTCTTAAAAATAAAATTCCGACATATTTTAAAAAATATTATATAATATCATGAAATTTAACAATGTTTTAACATATATAGTCTAAAAAGTCTTTAAGAACATAATTATAGAAATTTTACCTTTTGTCGTTTCAAATTATTAATAAGTTGCATTTGCTTTTTAATAGCATTATGTAATTCAGAATTTTGCTTGTCAATTCTTCTGTTTTCTGTAGACAACTCCTCCATCTTCCTTTGATAATTTTCTTGGGCTTCCTTTAATATGAGTAAATAAATATAAATATTTCTTACTACAAAGAATAAAATAATTTTGCGTAAACAAAGAAACACTTCAAAAATTATTTGGTTCATTCACTATGCTTATGTGAAAAAAAGACAAAACAAAAACAAGATACACTGGTTATCACAAATTAAGAAAAAATCCTGAAAATGACAATGACTCAAAAAGTTACACATAGAATTTAATAAAACTGGTACACATTATAGTGCATGTAATAACGTATAAAATAACATAAAAGTATTAACCAGACAATTGTGTTACAGCAATTAGTATATGTATGAAATGAATAAATCAGATGCGTCAGTTTGAAATAGAAAAAGTATCTTCAGTATGGAGTATGATCACCTCTAGCAGCAAAACAGCACATAATGTAATGTGCGATGCTTGCAATTTGCTGTTCACCAGTGCCGATGGAAGTGCCAGACATTGTTCTTGCAAAGCGATTGCAAGTGCGACAAGGGGCTGAGGATAGAGAGCAGATGCACATCTTCCCAAAGCATCCCAAGCATGCTTGATAGAATTCAAGTCCAGTGATAGAGCTAGCCACTCCATGTACTGACTTGTTTGTTGCGGAAGATAATAATTCATGATGTGAGCCATGTACAGCATCCCAATATTGTACTGTAGCACAAAATCATCACCCATTGTTCCAGCATAAAGGCAGACAAACATCAAGCTTGTCATTTCTATGCACGTAAACATTCACAGTTCCATTTGGTATAAGATGCAGGTCTGTATGTCTACTCAAAGAGATACCACCTCCTTGGTATGCATCTTTTACACAGATGTTTGATGGATGATATTAGGTTCCAGATTCTTTACAAATCAAGCAATGCCTACCATCACTTTGGAGGCTAAACCTGGACTTATCTGTGAAGAGAACAGCCTTCAATTGGTCAGATGTGCAGTGGACTTGTTGTGGCCACCTCATAAATTGCCTTTTATGGCAAGACGAGAGTGGCACGCAAATGGCTAGTTGCCCAGCAAAAAACTGCATTTGTGACGCCTTTTCATATAGTAGACATTGACACCAATCTTTAGATGGCTGCACTAAGGGAGGATTTGAGCAGACTCAGAGTTGTGCTTATATTTCTTCGTAAACATAATAAATATCAGTAATCAGTGCTCGTTGTAATATTCGGCCATCCTTGGGTGAACCTTATGGAAGCCGAACCTGAGGTTAGAAATTTTTTCCACAGACTAGGAACCACAGAAAGATTCACATTTAGCCCTCTGGTCACTTCTGACTTTGTCCTACCTTTATTCTTGCACTAGATCTCCATCACAATTCTTCACACAAATGATCCCTTGAGGTCATCGTTACAGATTGACTATCTCAAATTTCTAATTTTTAAAAATAATGCAAAATTTGCAGGCTTGCATTCAGACATAAATTTTTATGTTCATTAAAAATTACGTCATTTCATTGCAGCACTACAATTCTACATATTGCAGTTTTACTTATCAACTCATATTTGAAAACATATTTGTGATGGGCTTATTTTTGGGAGAGTTATCGCGATTTGTGTAATTTTTTTTAAAATTATAATAACTAGTGGCAATAATCAGACATTTGAGAACTTAATGAAATGTACAACCACACAGTTTTTAACAAACCTCTAGAAAACGTAAGTAAAAATAGTCAAAATAAAAAAATAACCGTAACAGTTTATTGTAAATAAAATAAATAATATGCTTTGTCAATCACAACATTTTAAGTGGTATCACACAAAGAGAAAGTAACTGAAAAATACCTAAATGACAAGTTAATTACATTAATCTTATAAATGTATAATCTAATAATTCACAAAACATATGAGTTGTATATTGTACTGTTAAACTTATATGGTGCAATGTACAAGACAAATTTTATTTAAGGAAAAGTAAATCACAGTGAACCACTTTCTAAAAATGTAATTATACTGTTATTTCCTACTTCCTAGTCTTACTCATAAATAGTTGCAAAGTTATAAATGCAATTAATATAAAGTCCATGCAATTAATATAGAGTTAAAACAGCTGATAGAAATGTGCTGTTTTTTTGATGAATAAAGTTTTTTGATGAAATAATCCTCGACAGGAATGCCTCTCAGGAACCTTGTAACATGAGCTTGGATGTTCTCCACCGACTCCCAGTGCCTTCCCTTCAGCTCTCTTTTCAGTCAAAGGAACAAAAAAAAGTCACACGGTGCCAAGTGAGGGCAATAGGAAGGCAGGGGCACCAAGGGGGTCTTACTTTGGGTCAGGTAGTTTTTGCTCCTCCATCAACACCTTCGGCACAAGCTTTGCACAGACCTTTCTGATTTGCAAATCCTCCATCACAATCCCATGTACCACACATTTTGACAAGTTCAGGGTGTCGGTGATTGCCTGAATGCTTAACCGACGATCTGACTTCAAAACTTCACGCACACGCTGGACGTTTTCATCTGTTTGGCCTCTTGTTGGGCGTCCAGAATGAGGCTCGTCGGTGACCTTCTCCCGAACTTCCTTGAAGGCCTTGTGCCACCTTCCACACTGAGATCTCGAAATGCATTTCACCTTAAAGGAGCGTTGAAGCATGTGATGAGTTTCCGTCGCATTCTTCCCAAACCGCACACAAAACTTTATCGCTTTCCAGCGAACACTCCATCACGCTGTGACTCGATCGAAAAAAAGACTTCGCGCAAAGACACGTCCTACCGCTCCTACTACTCAGAGCGACCTGAGACCAGGCGTATTTGGAAGGACAAATCCCCCACCACATTTTTAGACCAATCTGAGTGCGCTGCGATTGATAGTCACGTCACAATAAAATCGTGCGCATTACTTTCAAAACGCACCCTGTATACATCTATTTTGAAAACATATTAGCAATAGACAAATTAGATAATCTACTAAAGATAATTATTTTCTCAGTACTTAAAATATTCATATTTCAATAAAAAGTAAACAATATTAAAAAAGTAATTTTTATTTCAGTGTCTATAAAAAATTTAAATTTGCATTACTCTACAGCACAATGGGTCAATGCTTTTAAATCCTAGAAAGCGATTTTTTATTTATAAACTATAAAGAAGTATGCTAAAAAAAACAATGAAAGGGCTAAAATGTATGGAATATAAAGAGGAATCTTTTCTGGTAGATTGAAATTTTGGTTAATCTTATTTTATTTTATTTTAGTTTAAAAATTGACTACTGTGCTTTAATATTCCTTATTTGATTCATAAAGTTCATAAGTTTTGACTGCTTTCCTTTTTTAAAATTTTAATCTAAGTAGCCTTAAATACTACTTTAATTTTTACATTGAAAATTATACAATACTTTATAGCTATAAGGAATAAATAACAAAACAGGGACATTTCAAGAAAATGTTTTTTTTTATTTTTATGATACTCAGAAGAAAATTTCAATTTCTAAGATTTTAGTAATTTTCAATTTATCATGGTATTAATTTAAGCACTTCAATAATATAAGTAATATTCTTGTAAAAAATATTTAATTTGCTTTGTAACTAAACTAAAGAAAATTGAAGTCCTCACTAAGCCTTCATATCTGCATGCACAAAAACTCAATGTCAATGCTCGACTAAAGTTATATAGCAAGCTGAAAAATACATTCAGCAAAAAAAAATTTAAAAAATGGGCAAAAATATCAGAAGACACTTTGCTAAAAAAATACAACACTAAAATAGCATCAAATTAGGTACTGTAATATTTTCAAACAGATTTAAAAATTTAGTTATTTAGCATATTAAACAATTTTATATTCAAGTTTTATCTTTGCTTGTTCTTACAATAAAAATATCTATAAAACCTCATATCTAGATGTCTATGAAACCACATAAATGAGAGCAGCCCATGCAGCACAAAAGAAAAAGTAATTCATACTAAAAAGGATTTTACATAATAATAGAAAAATACAATTACCTTATTAGCTTGTTTCAATTGACGAATTTCATTTTTATTTCTTTCGTTTTCTTCAGAAGCACGAGTAAGCTTTGCCTCTAAACTGGATTTTAATGATGCTGCCTGCCGCTGGCCTTGTTTCAGGATATCAGTTTCCTAATATAAATAATTTGTTAAAAGAAAATTTTGCAATAAATTCAGTTTTTTAATTAATCTTACACTGCATAATGATTCATAACTTATTTTTGTTCGCAGAAAAAGTGTTGTTGGGGCTATTCAGGCATTTTTTTTTCTACAGAATTATATTTCTATACTTTTCTTGTTCATAGAAAAGGAAAGATAGACTCTTGATTTTTCTGTTCTTATTACAGAATTTAAAAAAATTAGCCAATGACTGGCTTGCTTCAGCTAGAACTTTAAATTGATAAAATAAAAATAAATAAATAAACAATAACAAAAATTCTGAAATCATAGAAGTTTAAAAGATAATTTGCTCAAGTAATGATGTTTTTTCTTTCATTTTTTGAAAAAGAGCATGATAAAAACATTTTATATTTTAATAAAATAAGACTATGAATGGGGATTTTGCTACAAATTCAGATATTTTGAATTTCATTTTAAAAATTGGAATTTTTGGCGACCTAAATCCATGACTTTCCAAACGATTTTTCATGACTTTCCAGGTGAGCAGATACCCTGGATATAGATAATTTCACGTATCATTAAATTCAGCTATGAAACACGCAAACATATATCTGGCAAAGATTAATATTAATACCTTAAAACAATTTTTAAATAAAAATACTCTAAACCAGAAAGATATCCCCTTATAGATTTATTATATCCAGAAAAAAATTTTATTATCAAGGACATTAAAAAAAAAGATCTAACAATTTTATGAATTTAGATTTGTTTTAGAGCTTGTAAAGTTGCTTCCATTTATAGAAAATTGTATTATATAGATCATCTATTGTATTAAATTGATATTATTTGGTTAACAATACATTGTTGAAAATACAAATAACATAGAAATCATAATGAATAAAAAACAGTACTTATTTCATAAATTAAAGGAACTTATGTAATAAATTTAGATTAATCCGTAAATAAATTAATAATATAATTTAAAATTGGACATTATTTGATTAAGTTAATTGCACCAATTGTAATTAAAAATACTTAGAAGAAAGCTAATGTTTAAGTGTTATGAGCTACTAGCTCCTACCAGTTACCAGTGTTACTAGCTTTTACAATATCAAACATAACCTAGAATAGGACTATATAAGTTAGAGCCCAAAGAATTATAAGATCAAATTAATGAATTAAAAAAGCAAGAGGGAACTTCATGTCCTAATCTATAAGAGATTAGATTATCAAAGTATGTGAAAAAATGCTAAGAATATAAAATTTAGTTGTGCTTTGCTATTCAAAAATATTAGAGAGAAATAACAACGATCAGCATATTAAGTTTATTTTTTAAGATGTTACTAAAACTTTTATTTTATAGAGACAGGTTGGAATTATGTATGGAAATAATTATGCTCAAATAATTTGCCTCCTTTTTTTGTTGCACATCATCCAACCATGGCTAAGCACCTAGACCCGTTTTTAGACTCTGTCTTATAAGATCAAACATAACCTGTGGTAGGAATGTCATTCAATTTTGATTCTGGTCAGACGACAGGGACAGTGCGTGAGAAGGTATCCATTTATCTAAACATCCACACCATAACCAACCAAAGGACTTTTAGCCACAATAGATTTAACAAGCACCTTGCTGTGTATAAATGCTGATTGTTTAGTCTGCTGTCAGGATTAAGCTCACTATCCCAAACTCTCTAACCAGCAGTGTGACACCTTAACCAAATGCGCCATCAGAACAACCTTTTCTTCATTGCATAGTTGTATTTTTCTAAGAAAATTTTTGATCCTTTTTTTGCCATAAATGTGGCTATATTCTAGAGATACAAATTTTTATAGCCTCAATTGAGGTAGCAATGTGGGCATAACCTATAATTTTATATTAATTTAAAACTTTAACTTTAAAACACTCCAAAAAAGAAGCAAAAAGAAAATAGTATCAGTAGGAAAGTAAATTGCATGACAGATGAGCAATTTCTGCAATTCCGGAGAAATTAAAGGTGACACTGAACAATTGCTACCTCAAAATCATTTTCGAAAAGATGTATTATCCCACACATAACTTAACCCACATATGACTACATGAAAATTTTGATAATAGACTTTTTAAAAAAAATATATTTAAAGTTTTATTGAGACTGTAACAGATTTCGAAATATAACAAATCTGTAATATTTTAACATCTTCATTATTTAAAAGATTCATATTAGGTGTATTAAAAATGTTTCAATCTTCATGAAATTGTATAATAATTAAAAAAGTTTAATAATTTTTAGAGACATTATGATGAAATTTACATTCAAAGCAAATGAAATTTAAATAGAAACAGCTGCATGTATGTGAACTGTGTGTGCATATTTTGTATCTGAATACATACAAAATTCCAATTAAAATAAATTTTTAAATTAATTAATGAAGTTAGATTTAGAAATAAAACAATTGAGTCAAATATGAGATGCAACAAATATCACAAGTTCTAAGACACTAAAATTATTGAACATTAAAATATGTTTAATATTACCTATTATCATCTATTTACATTACCTTATTAACAAAACTTAGCTCCTTTTTTATTCTATCACATTTTTCTTTTGTTTCATCTAAAGTTTTCTGTAATTTTTCAATTTGTTGTTCTTTGTTAGAGTTTTCCCTCTGAAGTTTTGTTCTGTCAATTTCAGTTTCTTTCAATCGTTGTTCCAGCAATAATATCATTTCATCCTTGAATCACAATAAAATTAACACTGATAATTAACAGAAAATAATATTTAAGACAAATTATCTACTATGAACAATGATTCAATTAGTAAACTTTTTAAATAAATATTATTAACAGTAAACATGTTATATTTTAATAATAATAGTTCAGCGTACAAAGAGGCATACCTCAATTTTTTCTGACAATTACATGCATAAAACCTTCTGTTAACTTGATATATGAATACAGCTTATTCCTCAAAACTAAGTTTTTATCAGAAAGATTTAGAGAAAATCAAAAATAATAATTGGTATGCTTTTTCAGAAAGATTTGACTCAATATTTTGTAAACTCAATAAATTACAGCTGTATAAATTACCTGTATTTCACCAGGTAAAATTGTTTAATATCAAATAACCTATCAAGATAATGTAAGTAGAAAATAAAGCAAAAACTACCGTGTTAAAAAATGCAATATTAAACAAAAGAAATGTTTTAAATCATTTTGATCACCCAATAAATTTTTACTAAACATTTTTACAAAGGTTAAAACATACATATTTTATGACAACTAAAATTTATCTGGTGATTTTGCATTAACAGTAATTAAAAAAACATGCACTTTTGAACACTATAATTTGCACTGATAAAACTAAATACTTTAGCTTGCACTAACAAAACAAAATATTATAGTTTGTGCCAAAAGAATTAATGAATCTATGCACATTAGCCCCAGATTCTGCACCAAAGAAATTAGAATTCAGTTACAGAGAAATATGTTTTTCAAGAAGTTTCTTTTATGTTTTCTCCAAAACGCTTTTTACTCTAAAATCTTTAAAACTAAAAAAAATTTAGTTTAATTTTGATCTCTGTGTAGCTGACAATTTTGGCAGAATGCATATAATTTCTTGGTAGATTTCTTGGCTTGGTACTAAAGCTTTACAATTCTTTAGACATTCTTGAAGAAGAATGATTAATTAAATTGTTTGAGATTTATCATCTAAACACAAATTTTAATGGAGACCAAAAGTATTAAAAATAGAAAAAAATAATAAATTTCTTCAATATACTGAAATATTTCAACAGGATCAATCTTGGTATTTTCTTCTAAATATGACTAAACTTATTTTATTGTTTTCGATAGCTGTACTGTAAGACCATACTTTTTATTGTTATACTGTTTTCATTATTGTACTGTAATTGTATTATCTGGCACAATAGAGCACAAGGATTTTTAGAAAATCGAAATTCTCAAAAAATTTGTGGCATTTCATTTGATACCTTTTTCTATTGTGCACACATTAAACTACTAATAATATTATTAAAAATATGTAACTACGATTAAAAATTGAATTAGCACCATAACCTCTCATTAATCAAGAGGTAACAAAAAAGTGTATAAAAGACATTGTTTAAAACATTTGTCTTCAAAGCACTATGTCAACACACAAATCTATAAAAGTTCAACACTATTTTAAAATTTTATGTTACAAGCACTTTTTTAACAAGCTATGCCAAACGACAACTATAGTTTCACCATCACATTAGAAATTTAAAAAGTTTTACACTATATAAATAAAATTTGCAAAAGAAGTAATGTTTTTCCAAAAAAATTCATAACTGCACCATTTACTTGAAAATGGCATATAATTTTAACTTACTTTTTTTTGTAGATTGAAAAAAATTATATTCATATCGAAAATTTGGCCTACACTCTATAAATCTATATAAAGAAACTACCTAAACAAGAAAACTAGTCACTATTATTTTAAAACATATTAATTCATGTAGTACCTTATCAACACATTCTCGTATTAATGTTTCTAATTCTTCTTTCAAACTTCTTACTTGAGCATTCAAAAACTGTACAGTTACCTCTAGAAAATAATTGAAAAATATTATAGAGTGTGTGGTGAATTACATAAAAAGAATGCTACTGTGATTACCCAAATAAGAAAAGCTTGTTTTTTTATTAAATTTACTTGTAACATAACAAGTACAATAAAAATAAATATCATTATTTTGAAATTACTGAACAAGTTAAGAATTTCAATGAAAAAAAATCACATTTCACTTCTCAAATTAAATTACAGACTTATCACCATGTCTATGATTTATATATTTTATTTTCCATTGCTATACCAAATGGATAAAAACAATTATTTTCAAAATGACCATAACAATAAGATATTTTGCTCTCCAGGTAATGTTTTAATTTTACAAAAATGAATTCATTTAAATCTAGATCAAAGATTTTCATCAGAAAGAAATTGAACATAAATTCAGAAAGTTAAATAAGAAATGTCTAAAAGCATATTATTTAAACAATACATATGATGCATTTTCTGACTTAACTGTTTAAACAATCGAAAACTATAAATGTAATCAAAGCCTTCTAGAATATTGAAACCTATATTAGCAATGTAGATATTGCTAAAATTGAAGCAAATTAAATGAAAGCTGAAGTTAAGATGTCTGCAAATAAGAAAAACATTATTTAAAGGAAAAAAGTCAATTAAAATTTACAAAGACCTATTCTATTCATTTACATTACATTACAAAATATATTGTATTTTAGTCATATATATATGAGCTTCTATTAAGACTCTGGGGAAATATTCCAGAATATGAATATCATTGAGTAATGTAAAAATAAAAAAAAGATTGATCTTTTAAGAATCTCACATTGATGTTCCCGCTTAAAACAGCATGCAATAGTAACACAATAAAAAATGTTTTGCTTGAAGGAGGGAAAAAAATTGCCTTTTTAAGCATCGAAGCTCAATATAAAATACTAAGGCAAATTGAAATTAATATCTTTTTTATTATTGATCCAATATATCTACAAGCATGCATTAGATCCAAAATTTAAAAAATATTTTAATTTCCATGCTCAGTAGTATCTTTTTGAGTCAATTTATTAAAGCAACTGCATGAATTTCAGTACAATATTGAGAAGGCATAGAATAAAAAAAAAAAAAAGACTAAGTTGAGTAAAAGAAAAGTTTCCCGTTAATCTTATGTTTCCATCATTTCCCATTAATCTAAGCTTAATTTAAATCTTTTTTTTTAAAGATAGATAATAAAATCAGATATCCTTTACAAATACCTTCACAATATAGTTCATTGCATTAAATTAAATAAAAAGGAGAGACTTGCTCCTTAAAACAATAGGAATAAAACTAACGTAGAACATTAAAACTCAGCTTAGCTAAAAATTTACAAGTAAAAAAGAAAACTTTGAACCAATAATCCTTATTCAAAGTGAGAAGGACTTACTAAACTCCCTTGACTGTGAAATAATATTTGGTAAACTTTGTGAAGTTGTGTTTCTCTAGTTCAGAGATGAGGTGTTGGCTTATATGCTATTATTTTTTAGATATTGTGTGTATTTAAAATATTGTACACGCACCCTTTTCCTACACTGTCCCCTGCCCTCCTAAGCGACCCAGTATACGCCTGCTTTAACTCTAATTGTGATTAATAACTTTGAAATTAATATTTACTTGGAAAAAAATTTTAATATTTACCGAGAATTTGGAGGAAATTTCAATTGAATGTAAGTCTGAGTCAAGCTCTCAGAGACATTTTATTGATTGACTAGTTCAACTATTCAACTATTAACTCCACAGCTGTGCTTTAGATAAATATAAACATAATCAAGAAACAGGTATGTTTGGAAAATCATGTAACTAAAAAAAGACATATTGCTGGTAAAATATTCAACTAGGGAAGAATATTTTAGCATATGTACTAATAATTTTATAACCAGAGATATAAAATCAACATTATATGTAATTAACTTACTGCTTAAAACGATTTATAAGTATCTATACTTCATGATCAAATAAAAACAAAATAATTATTATTATTATATTTACATTAATACATATGGCACTAAAATGTAACTTTATTTTGAAACAGTTGATTAAAAACAGATAGTTCTTTCATAACATATTTTAGATAATTGAATGCATCCCTTATTGGAATCATATTATTTATTAGAAAATTAGTATTTCCAAATAAAGTCAAAAGAATTGCTTTAATTTACCCATTGAAATGAAAACTATTCCTTAGTGAAATTAATTTTAACACAAACTAGAAAAAATTTACACTTTGTCATCTAAGAAAAAAAGCAGAAAATGTGGTACCCCCCTTACCCTTCCAACATACCTCAAACAAGTGTGCAGGGTGTTACTCAATAAAGAAAGCTGAATAATATTTTTTACTTTAGGAAAGTCCTATGTTAATTACATTAGTTAAAATAACCATCAAATTAAACAAATTTTTTGCTTAGTGAAAGTGTTATATTGCATATTATTTTAAAGTAAACACTCTTAAAATATTGTATTTAAGTTTAATTTAATCTCTCTTCATATTTCAATACAACTTTTATTTAATTCTGGCTTACTGGAATTAATACTCATCATTAAAAGGGGTAAAGGTAAAAACATATATACTGAAATTATGATTGAATATTAGGAGAATCAGTTTATTTTATACAAGTCTTCGAATTATTCAATGTTTAATTCTGTTACTGAATATAGTTATCTTTTTTACCTTCCTCAATTATGGAACTTGAAAACATGTCTCCAATGAGTGCATTTTACATTTTCTAAATGCAAATGATAAAAGAAAAGAAATGAAAACTCATGTAATTTACATTTTTTATATTTGTTTAGTTCATCTGCACTTGTATAATTTGAAATGTATATTTTTGTTAATATATCAATTCTTTCGCAAAAAAATAATTACAAAAATGTTTTGAAAGATGATGCTTTGCCACAGATTTAAATGAATTCAAGAAAAATTTAAATACATTTTCAATGCAAGATCTATATAAAAACATTATCACTGTTAAGCGGATAATTTGGTTCATTATTTTGCCACAGAGAAATTACAGTAAAACTGTATTAAAAATCAGGTATCAAAATAAAACATACCATGCAACAAAAGAATTTTCAAAATGATAATGATAATACCTCAGGCAACATGCACTGTGCAGCTTAGAAAACATGCTCAATACCAAAATGTGGTCCTTTCAAGCTAACACTATCTATTAAATCTTGCCTGTAAAAATTGATTCCCCACCGTCAGTGTAATAATCCGGTATGTCTCCTAAGATTCCTCCTAAGCCTGCTCCATCTCTGAGTAGAGGTGCCAGTGATGAGTTTCGAGTTACAGTGGAGGCAAGAAGTCTTTTATTCTCTTGTGCTAGATCTCTATGCCTGTTTAATAAAGAATCTCGATTGGGATATCTTCTAGGTGGTTTGTAGCTAGACGTGGTACTCTGAAAAGAAAAGTTAAATAAACTTAAACACAAAAAGCAAAAATAAATTAATTAGTAAATAATGGCTAATAATAATAAGTTATAATAATAAGCTAATAATAATTAATAGTTAATATTATTCATGATTACAAAAACCATTTTGAAATGGTAAAACATTTTAATTTCTAATTGAAAATACAGAAATCAAAAGAACAATTATTTAATTGCAAGAAATATTATATCATGTATGAAACAATCTATATAATGAATGTAAGGTATTAAATTTCATAAGGTATTAAAATTAATAGAAATAAATAAATTTAAAAATTTAACTCCTTTGATACTTTAACTTAACAAATTAAGTTCTTTTGTCCACTTCTAAGTTCTCCATTGTAATACTTTTTATTTTATAATACACATAGTTTTAGCCATCTATGTAATAATATATTTATCAGAAAAAGTCCTCTTTCATAAATAACATACTTATTAGAATTATTTTCACTTATACATTATCAATATCTTACAAGCTATTGGTGCAAATTACTTTTGGGACAAACTTAAGAATTAAAAATTAAGTTTTTAGAGGTTAAATTTATGCTTTTACACTAAACTTTTAGTTTAGTTGCTGCAAAAGATTCTGAATATAGACATTATTTTCTATTATTAGAACAATTCTATTCTATTATTAGAACAGACAAATGTGGCTCATTAGACTTTAAAGAAAAAAATATTTAAAATACTATTTCCTCTTTGATTTACATTTGTCTTGGGATAAAATTTTGAATTATAAACAAACTACAAAACGAAAGTCTACAGAAATTCTGTCATTGAAACAGAATGAAAAATATAAAAAGAATTATTAAAATTGCCCCTTGAAATTGCTACTAAAATTGCCCCTTATAAATGTTTTCATTGGGACTATAAGAAATTATTTGTAAATACAGTTATATAAGAAATTAATTATATAAGAAATTAATTATATAATAATTTACATAATGTTAAACTTTACAGTAAGAATTAAACAGATACTTGAATAAAATTAAAGGATGGGATAGCAATTGCAATTTTATTTATTATTTTTATTTATTTATTATTTTTATTTATTTATTATTTTTATTTATTTATTATTTTTACTTATTTATATTTATTTTATTTATTTATTTTTATTTATTTATTTATTTATTATGATTATTCTTTTTAGTTGTAGTTAATCAACTTGTAGTCCTTATTTATTTAGACAACAAAATTAAAATGAAAACTACTAATTTTGCATTTTACAAGGCACACATTTACTAATATTAGATGGTCTTAGTTTATGAAAAGACCATCATTTGTATCAACTGCCAACGAAAATTATTCCTATGTCTTACTTTCTTTTTATTTGTTAAATTTTTCTTTTAACAGAGCTGAAGTTGGGGGCAACGCTGATCCCCGAAAACTTTGGTTTGCTGTAGTAAAAAAAAATTAATATTTTAAAAAGATTTCAAACCAATTTGTTTCTTGTTCATTCTCCTTTTTTTTACTTTTTTATTAAATTTTTTATGAACTAAAATAAAAATTTCTTTTTTATTCAAGAATAAATTTTTTTACGTTGACCGAAAGGCTAATTATACCAATCAGGTTCAGAAAAGCAAGTAAAGTTTCAAAATTGATTGGTGCAATTTTCGGGTTTGTCTGTAAACACAAAAATTGAGAATAGTCCTGTAAAAAAATGCAATTTTGGAAATGCTTATTGTATTTAAAATTTTTGATTTAAATGAAAAGATAAGTAATTAAAGTAAATATTAAAATTGCATTTACCAGTATTTAATGAGAACAAAATCTTTATATAAAGTTGCTTTTAACTTATTTAATGTGGTTTGTAAAATTGTGAAAATTAAATGAGATATTTTTTTATATCTCTGTTTTACACATTTTATAATCTGGCAAACAAGGAAACCAATCTGTGGGCAAATAATTATGTTCTAGCAATAAAAAAAGAGGCTTATAGAGTTCGCTCAATCTTTATTTCAATAAAGACAGTTTTAAAGTGAGTAACATAAGTTATTACAAATGTAAACCTTTCTTAGTGTTACACACTAACAAAACATATCTGTATGCCTCTGCGCACACATATTTTTACATTTTTTATCTTCTTGCTATCAAAGCATTGTGTTGAAACAATAAATAGAGCATAAAACTTTCTGACTGTTAATGAAAAATTGCTTACTCACTCATTTAATTGAACTTTTTTGTTTATTATATTATGCAATTATTTCATCAATAACCTTTTTGATGAATGCATCAAAGACAAAAAATAATGCAAATTAGGAGAAAATCCTCTTTTTTAAAATAAATTTTTTCTTTTGATAATTAAAGCTGGCCAAATAATTTAAACTGAACGATATCGGAGTCAATAAAAATCTGTCAACTATGACACATGCCCTACAGAAAGGTGATTTCCACCAATTATTTTTTCCAAACTACAACACTGAGTGTTAATAAAACCAAATTGCATAGTTGTGAATACTATCTGAATATAAAATTTTTTGAAAATACAATAGTAAAATTAGGGCTTTTCAAAATTTGAATCTTAAATATTTCTTACTAAGCTTTTCAGTTCCTGTAACATAAACATTTGTCCTCTTTAAGTAAAATTAGTTTCATGACCTCAAAGCATGCTTGTGATTCTTCCTTTACTTTTGGAATGAGAATCAATTTGTAACATTTGTTTTTGTTACTTTGTGTATGTAATAGACTCATTGAATAGATTTTGTTACTTTGATTATTCTTTTGGATAGCCAATCATTAACTTTCAAATCTTAGGTTATTAAACTCTGCATTAAATCAATCACGAAGGATGATTACATCTGCAAACAATTGTGTTTTTTAACAAGCAGATATTTTGCACTGAGTTTCAGTTCATGGTCTGAGCCATTTTGCCATTCTTATAAGTTTTTCAAACTCTAATGAAATATTGTAGGAATATTCTACAGTGAGAACTTATGATAAAGACATAAAAATTCAATGTCAGGTCATAGAAAAACATTGGAATATTTCAAAATTTTAAAATAAACTTATTCACACTGTTCGTAAACAGGGTGGCCACTCAAATCAGGTATCAAATTTCCCTGATTTTTCCAGGTAAAAATCTTAACATTTCCAGGTTAGTGTGTTTTTTTCCCTATAAAGTGTAGGATGGGTACAAGAAAAGTGTCAATATTATAAAGTATTTTATTTAAAATATTATATTTTTAATATATCATCTTGAAAAAATAATTAGACTAAATTTATTTTAACAAAAATTTTAACATTTTTTAAATTTTTAATGTTTTGGAACATTAATTTTTAAAAAAAAAAGATGGATGAGGAGATGGAAATATATTTAGCTTGTAGAATATATTGTTTTTATTGAAAAAATGTTTTGATTTGTTACTTTTAGTAGTTTTTGCACAAAGTGTACCAAATGGCAAATACAGAGTGACCCAAAAAACCTTAGATAAGTGTTTAATATATTTTCTGTAAGCAAATGAGAATAATTGCAGTCAATAAATTTTTATATTTCAATATAAAGCCATTTTATACTGTATTTTATTCAAACTGGGCTGTTAATAAAAATTTCTTTAACATCATGTTTTCTTTAAACCAATATCTAAAGTCAGATGTTTGTTGTTTGTTTTAAATTAGCATTATTATTTTAAGAGATATTCAATATTCAAAAATTAATATTGCGGACACAAAATTTGCACATTTTTTGTTGCATATTCTATAGAAAAAAGCTAGATAAAATTCTTTAAACCTTATTCTTTTTTTTCCTTATTTGAAATTAAAATATTATTCCAATCTAACCACATGGTTTTTTTAGTTTAGATTAGTTAATTGTTTTTGTTTTTACAACAGTTCAATTCCATGGTTAAAAATTAACATAAATTTCTCACAAAAACTCTCTCATAAAACAAGTTTATAATCACAGAAGTTTTATGTCAAGTATTAATAAAACATAACCTATCCAAAACAATTTGCTTTATAAAAATGATTATAATAAGTTCAAATTAAATATATTAAATTGTTGTTGTTGGATGTAGATCAGACGAAAACAAAAAAGGATTAACCTTTAACAGTCTAAACTCTGTGAATGTGTTTGTAATTTAAATGTAAACTTGACTGAATTTAAAGCTGACATTACAATAAAGATTCTATACACTTCTTAACTTGTAAATTATGAAAGATAATTAATTTGAAATTTTTCACTTTGGGGCCAGATATAAAATTTTTAGTATCGGGTGTAAATTTTTCGAATTGGATATAATTTTAAGTTATTTTATGTTAGTTAAGTCATTTTATTGTCTGAAAATTACTTTAGTTATAATCTGAATATTATAAACATTATTTTTCGATTGAATAGCTTCTTTAACCCACTGACGGTTCTGCACGTAAAAAGTCGCATTTTAACCTGCAGTCTTCTCTGCATAGCAAAACCGGTTTTCCCATGTTAACTGATAGGGGAACTGTGTGTAGGGGAGAAACATTCTCCCAATTTAGCCCATTTCCTTAACCGCCAGTGGGTTAAACTATTTCTTGTTAGTTTCTTGAACTCTTCTATTTCTTGTTAGAATAGGTGGATATATGTGTTTTATAACATTTTCCATCTTGTAAAAGTTTGTTGAAAAATCACTTATTTTAATTTTAACTGTGCAATGTATATTAACAACACTGTAAACAGAACTCATACTTAAGCAATATTTCCTTAAATCTAATAATTTTAGAAATCCTGGAATTAAAAAAAAAATCAGAAAAGTTTCATTATTTTTATATAGAATAAAAAATCGATTGAAAAATATGTTAACTATACATTAAAAGGAGATGCCCGGTGGCCGAGTGGTAGCGCTTTGTGGTCTCGTGCCATAGGTCCTGGGTTCGATCCTCGGGCTAGGCAAGGTTAAACTCAGCCTTTTATCCCTTCAGTGGGTAAATAAATGAGTACCAAACATGCTTGGGAACTAAACACTGGGGGTTCCACGCTCGACTGACCACCTGACCGGAACATCTGCTCCTGCATCCCAAAACCAAAGGTCAAGAAAACTGAGATGGGCACAGTAGGCCTTGGCCCTCTATGGGCGGTCGCACCACTGAGTTTAGTTTACATTAAAAGGAGAAAAAAACAACTTTATACTGTACTATTAGTCTATAAAAAAATTTCTGGGGAAAAAAAAGATCTTTTCGTGCAGGAAAAATGATCATTTAGTAGTTTTATTTATTGCCTGCATAGAATTAAATAATCGTTTTTTACAATTCTTAAAATTTATTCTATTTGATGTTCATTTCAAAGCAGACAATATGTTCAGTATAATTTTACTTGCATTCAGTGGCATCACATATGGGGAACAAGAAAGAGCACATGTCCCCAGTTATAGCATTAGAAATTCGACCAAATTTACAAAAAATAATTTTAAATGAATTCCAGAATAAATTTTAAATGAATTCCAGAATAAATTTTAAATGAATTCCAGAATAAATTTTAAATGAATTCCAGAATAAATTTTTATCTCTTTTAAATACCCTCTCCCCAGTTTTGCCTGCCAATTACAGGACTAAAAACTACTAACAATTTTTATCCTATTTAGCTAAAAATTGAATAGGATGAGTATTATTCTTGCAGTTTGATATAATTGTAGGTTTATTATTTTTTTAATTATTTTTGTAAATTGATGAAACAACAAGAAATAACAAACAAATATCCTTTAATCAAAAACAATAAACATCTAAGTGTAATCGATATTACATACTTTAGTGACGTATGCTGTTAAATTTCAAAACAAATCAAATTAATGTTTTTACAATGTCGATTTACATTGATTTAAAGTTGTAAAATCCTATTCAATGTAAAATCTAATTAATGAATTAAGTTTTACACAGTCTAAATTTAACAGTCCAAAATAGTTCCCTTTTGTCTCACACATCATTTATATATATATATATATATATATATATATATATATATATATATATATATATATATATATATACAGTAGGGAACCGATTATCCGGTACGATCGGGACCATCGCTGTTCCGGATAACTGATTTTTCCGGTTTTCTGAATCGATACAAAAATCAGTTTTTTTATAGTTAAACCCAACTAAAAAAAAATATATCTGGAAATAATCTTAAAAAGAAGAAAACTAGATGAAGTAATACACTAATGATTATTTCCAAAATGATGGTAAGGTAAGCATCTTTAAAAAGGAATGAAAAATGTTGAAATCTCATTAGGAAAAAAAATTTTTTTTTGAAAAATGGCGGGAAAATTTATCGAATTTCGTTCCGGTTTTCAGGCTTTCCGGACAACGGGTTCTGTACTGTATATATGTATCCATATATCTCCATATATATATATATATATATATATATATCTATATATATCTCTATACATATATCTATCTATATCTATCTATATATATATCTATATCTATGTATGTATGTATGTATATGTATATATATATATATATATATATATATATCTATATATATCTCTATACATATATCTATCTATATCTATCTATATATATATCTATATCTATGTATGTATGTATGTATATATGTATATATGTATATATATATATATATATATATATATATATATATATATATATATATATATATATATATATATATATATATATATATATATATATATATATATATATATATATATATATATATATATATATATATATATATATATATATATATAATCAGGGGGTACAAAATCTGAGTTTGTTGTCAGTGACTAACCACACCTTTGTTTGTATTAGCAAGGTTTGGTACTTTACACCTGAATGCATAAGCCAGCCCTTTAGCAAGTATTTGTGCTAACCTAAGTAAAAGCATATGTTTAAACTCCAGAAAGGTTTCTGAATAAGGGCCTAAGTTGCTTTTCTTCAAAAAAAATTTAAAAATAATAAATAAATTAACTACAGAATGCTCTGGAGAAAAAAAGCTTTCTCTAAATATATACACTTTTCAAGTGCTAAGCAAAATGATTGATTTGAAATTTTCTAACTTAAGCATTTACTTATGTCCAGTACAGTAAATGGACCAGAATGGCTTCCTCATGCTAAGGGACGTAAGCAAAAGATTACGTTAAATTGTTTCTGAAACAATTAAAACAGACTTGCTTACCTCAAATAAATAAATAAAATAAAAATATATAAATAAATTTCATTGATCAACTTTGAGTTTCAGTTACTCTAAGTACATCATAATTAAACAGATTTTATTAGGTTACTAAGGTCAAATACATGATTATAAATTAACCTAAAAGAATATTTGGATGTTTTCTATTTATTTTATACAGAAAAATTGAAATAAAAGATGGAAATAGATAAAAACAAATGTAATGAAAAGAAAAGCAGTGGTGTCTGATGTAAATAATGTCAGACAAAAAAATAGTTATTAATTTACAATAAAAATATTTATTATTTTAAAAATACAAATAGACTACACAAATGAGACTTAGAATTTTGCTTTAAACAGAAAAAATAATTTTACGAAGAAAAATCCTAGTAGCAGAATACAATTATGTATTTAGGTATCGGACATAAAATATAAAAAGTGCATTTAGATGATTTTTTTTGTAAATCAAAATGTAAAATGTTTCTGTTTTCTGTGAAATAACCTGTTTTGTTACAGTTTACTTTAATTATTATTTATTCCATTTTCTATTGTAAGTGTGATTTTTTTTAAAAGAAAAGAAAACTGTACTTGTTTGAGACTCACTTAACCGTGGCTAAAAATTTTAAATGATGTCGTCCTTAATTTAACAGTCAACATACTAATTGAAAACATAGTAATACATACTAATTAACATGCTAATTGAAAACAGATAAAAGTTAAAAGTCATTATTTACAAAAGTCATTATAAGCAAGCAACATTTACAAACTTTCGACATTGTGTTTTGACTACGCAATTGAAATTTAAAATCAAATATTTACCACTTAAATGTGGTATTGCTTTTATGATGTTTTGTTACTTTTATATATATGTGGTATTGCTTTTATGATGTTTGTTACTTTTATCTTTGCTGCACTGCTCTGCACTGCTATAATTACTTTAAGTTTTAGTTTCTCTTTCATAAGTTTTCACCTGCCCTTTTCTGCCCTTAAATAATTTAGCCAAAAATAAAAAAAAAAAAGAAATAGCAAGTATAGCCCTACTTATTTTGTGATGGTGGTAACAGCCAATAAGAGTTGAGTATGCTTTGGGGGCTTGGTTAGAGGAGGTGAGAGAAAAGGGAAGGACACACATGGTTTTGGAGAGCTGGGGTTAAGAGATAAAAATATGAGGATCCTCAACAGCTAAGTTATATTATAAAATTTTCTATCACCCCTTAATTATTTTTTTTATTTATTTTACTTGTTAGCAGTGCAGCTTTATAATGTATAATTTCATGTAAATTCATTTTTATGTACCTATTATTAATTAGTGTGAATGCCTTCCTGGAACAAAATTTGTAACTCTAAATATCTTAAATGATCTACTTTAATAAATAGTTTTAACACCTTGCAATTAGTGATCATTCTAATGATCTTGTTCTCTTACTTAAGAGCATATTATTTTTAATTGTTATTCATTTTTATTCTTATCTTAATGTGTGTGGTGATGAACTGAACATCACCACATATATTTTTGGTGCCGTGACCAGGATAGGCAGACACATTAATTAATATTTTGTTATGTGGTAGTATCTATAGATACTAATATTTATATATTATTTATTAGCAAACATAAGCTATTAAATATGGCTGAAGGTTTGAAATCCCCATTTTTGTTGTCTTTGATCCCCACCTTAAATGATCAAAATTATAATGATTTTTTTGAATCCTTGGAAACCACAGCAAAATTAGCTGAATGGTCAAAGGAACAACTATTGGTTATAACAAAATTAAAAATGGAAGGAGCTGTTAGGAAGCTTTATAACAATTCATTAGAAGGGAAAGTTACGGATTACGAATCTCTGAAAAAGGGAATTAAAGGCTATTTTACGCCTACTACATCTTTCGCTCAAAACTTTGCTGCATTTTCTACAGCTGAGCAGGAGACAAGTGAAACAGCTAGGGATTTTGCCATGCGGATTGAGGGATTAGCAAAATTGGCAAATTTGCCTATAGATTTTAAGGAGAAAGTAAAAATGTCGCAATATATTAACGGCTTAAAACCAGCTTTAAAGGCCCAAGTTATTCTTTTAAATCCCCTATCGTTTGATGAAGCTATTGAAATTTCAAATAGGGTAGAAAACTCATTACAAACTTTAAGTTCAAACGTAAATGCTCTTAACACCCCTCCAGTACATAAAACTAATGATATGCCAAATGACTACGTTAATGTTTTAACACTCCTAACTAAGCAGATAAGTGAGATGCAAATCCAAATCAATGAGTTAGCTGCCGCCAATATTAATAAAGTTCAGAAAATAACTTGTAATTACTGTCAAATTGTTGGACATAAAGAAAATGAGTGCAGAAAGAAGAAAAGAGCTAATTTTAAAAATCGCCCTAATCATAATAGATATCAGCAACCCACTCAATTTGCTATTAATCAGCAGCATCCATTTGTAGTACCCCGGCAGAACTCACGGAGTTCATTCAATCACCAACAGCAATTTGAGGTACCATTTCAAACCACTCAGGTACAATATAATGAGGATTTTGGAAATGACCAACAAAGTTATCACCAAACTCAACAATCTCCTTTGTACACCACCACACATAGAACTGAAGCAAATAATCAGGGTGGCACTCGACCCAAAGAATTTCACCCAAACTACTAGAGGGGAGAAAAGGTAATGGATCAATTTTTTCAGTAAATCCCCAACCTGATCCAGACGATAACCTCATCTGTAATCTAAATCAAAACTTTCTACCTATAATACAAATTAATGTTAATAATATAACCTGCAGAGCCCTTGTTGATTCAGGTGCAACTGTAAATGTTATTTCCCCTAATATATTTCAGCAATTGAAGGAATTTAAGGTAAAAGATCACAATTCTAGCTTGACTGCTGTAACAGGTGTAGGTATAAGTACTAGTTCAGTTATTGAAACTGAAATATCTATTAGTGAGGAGACATTCCTAACAGAACTTATTGTTTCTAACCAACCACTATCGTCAACATTTGATTTGATATTAGGATTCAAGTTTTTAAAAGAATTTAATTTCATTATTGATTGTTCAAAATGTGTAATGTATAATCATTCGATTAAAATAAAATGGTTGGATAGTGTTAATAGTGAGGTTATAGAGAGGGATATAATGGTATCAGTTAAGGCTAGTAATAGTTTAAACAGTATAAATAATTCAAATATATGTAAAACACAAAATTTCGGTATCCTGAATAGAAAACTAAAGTTGCCTCCGCATTCAGTGAGTAATGTACAAATAAAAATTTCTAATTCAAGTAAACTTGCTAAGGGAGATATCGTATATGTGCAACCAAATGAAAATAATATGCAAAATGATTATTTTGTTGCCCATGCTGTGACGGAAGTGTTGGATGATTCAGCATGTCTGATTCAAATTTTTAACCCTACGGAGGATATTATTACTTTAAATAAAAGTTCGAAAACTTGCAGGGTCAAGGGTGTGACGGTTGATGAAGTAGAGCGCTCACAGAATTCAGCAATAAATACCATTACTGACAATAATGAGGATTTTCTTAAAAATTTTAATTTAGTACATTTAGATGAAAATCAACAAAAAAGAGTATCTGATCTTTTACTGGAATATAAAACTGTTTTTGCTAATGAGATTAGTGAGTTAGGGTCTTGCTCTTTGGTTGAACACCACATTATATTAACTGATGATATCCCCGTTCGGCAAAAACCTTATCGTGTCCCCTATCACTTGAAGGCTGAAATGAGGAATCAGCTTAACAAATTGTTGGATGCTGGAATTATTCAGCCTTCAACATCCAGTTATGCCGCTCCTGTACTCCTTGTGAAAAAGGCAGATGGTTCATATCGATTGGTTGCTGATTTGAGAAAACTAAATGCAAAAACTTTACCTGATAATTTTCCAATTCCAAATTTAATGGAAATGATAGACCTGCTATCTGGATCAAAATTCTTTTCCTCTTTAGATTTAACTTCGGGTTTTCATCAAATGAAAATGTATCCTGCTCATGCACATTTAACGGGTATTGCAACCGAATATGGAAATTTTGAATATGTACGTATGCCATTCGGCCTAAAGAATGCAAGCTCTAGTTTTCAGCGGTTAATGTCACTTGTACTAGCTGGCTTGACTGATTTATCTATTGGTTGCTATATTGATGATGTAATAATTGCAAGTCGTACCTTTGAAGAACACATTGAAAAACTTGGTATTGTGTTTAAGCGTCTTAGAGAGGCAAACCTAAAGCTTAAGCCTAAGAAGTGTTCTTTACTTAAGGATGAGGTAACGTATCTTGGACATAGAGTTATAGAGGGTAAAGTGATGCCAGATCCTAAAAACATTCAGACTATTCAAAGGGCTCTTCCTCCTAAGAGTAAACGTGAGGTGCGAGCATTTATTGGTTTGACAGGCTTTTATCGTAGGTTCATACCAAATTACTCGAAATTAGCTCTTCCCCTTACTAATATTACCAAAGAAAAGGTTCCTTTTGTTTGGACTGAACTTGAGCAAAACGCTTTTGAAAAATTGCGAAACCATTTAATATCTCAACCGTGCCTGGCTTTACCAGATTTCCATAAACAGTTTGCTCTCTGTACTGATGCGAGTAAACATTCGTTGGGTGCTGTATTAGTTCAGGAAGATGAGACTGGTTTTCAGCATCCTATCAGTTTTGCCTCTAGGAAATTAAAGGATAGTGAAATAAATTATTCTGTTTTTGAAAAGGAAGCATTGGCAATTATTTTTGGTGTTCAACACTTCAAACAATATTTAATCGGAAAAGAATTCACCATTTATTGCGATCAAAAGAGCTTATCTTACGTACTAAATCTAAAAGATCATAATTCAAGGATTGCACGTTGGATAATGACCTTGCAATCTTATTCATACAAAGTAATACATAAGGCAGGAAAATTGAATCTTATGGCAGACTACCTATCGCGGTTAAAAACAAATGATACCATAAATTGTGTACAGTCCCAAGAAAACAATTTAAAAGTCTTTCAGTTAGTTAACCTATCACAAAACCAATTAATAGATGAACAGAAAAATGATCCTCATTGCCAGAAAATTGTGAGAAAATTAAGTGTTCATGTAAAATTTTCCCCGTCTTCTCCAAATTTTTTTCTAAAGAATGGTGTCTTACTGTGCTCTAGGGTTAATTCCTTAAATCCTAAACTAGTTGTTCCCAAAACTTTAATTCAACTTGTATTAGTACAATGTCATGATAATAACAGTGTTGCCCACCCAGGTTTGTCTAGAACCCTTCATAGAGTCAAAGAAAATTTTTTTTGGTATAATATGTACAAAAATGTTAAAAATTATGTTGCTTCTTGTCCCTCGTGTATCGAACGTAAAGGATTTAAAGCCTCAAACAAGGCACCTTTACAAAAGATTCCAACTGCCAGTAGACCCTTTCAAAAATGTAGCATTGATGCAGTTGGACCCCTAGTGACTTCAAAAAATGGAAATAAATGGTTACTTGTTATAACAGACTATTTTTCACGGTATCCTGAGGCATATCCTGTACCTAACATCCAAAGCTCTACTGTTGCTAAAGTTTTGATTGATTTCATTTCACGTCATGGACTCATGGAAACTTTTTACTCAGACCGAGGAACGAATTTCATTTCCGAAGCAATGCAGCAAGTATATGATACACTTGGCATTCAAAAGCAGCATACTGTAAGTTATAATCCGCAAGGAAACGGTGTAGTAGAAAGATTAAACAAAACACTCATTGATTCCCTCAGCCATCTTGTTAGTATAAACCAAACAGATTGGTGTGAACGTGTTCCCTTGGCTCTAATGGCTTTTCGCACAGCATTCCATCGTACAATAAAGCAAACCCCAGCATATATAGTATATGGTCGTGATCTTGTGATGCCATATGACTTAATATTTTCGTCAAAGTTTAGGACATACAATGATAATCCTACCTATGTTCAAGAATTGATTCCTAGATTGCAACAGGCATTTGCCATTGTAAAAGAAAATTTAGAGAAAGCTGCTGACAACCAGGTTGCTTCTACTGCCACAACTAGACATATCAAAGATATAAAATTAGGTGATTTGGTTTATCTTCATACACCTAAAATTAAGGTTCACACCTCGAAAAAACTCTCAAAATTAAACCATGGTCCTTATAGGGTGTCAAGGAAATGTTCCCCTGTCCTGTTTGAATTAACTTTAGTAGCTAACCCATTAAAAACTACTACATCTCATGTCAATCGTATAATAAAAATTCCAGAGAGAGAAATATTTCCATCGTCTTCCATATTTGAGGAAGAAAATTCTGTAATTAGTGATAACCTTAAAGGGTGTGAGGTTAGACACCCTGCTGCGGATAAAAAATTATATCCTGCCTTAATGAAGCCCATTAATGAGAAAGAATTACTAAGTTTTGGTTATTTTGTATCACAACCCTGTAGGGCTCAATTAAATTGTGATGTACAAACAGATGTTCAAAGTGAAGAAAGTAATTCTTCATATGATTTCTTTCGTGATACATCTATTTCACCCGTTTCATTTTTAAATGATTCTTTATCGGAATCTGATTCGTCAGATGTGGTAGAACCGAGATATAATCTCAGACCTAGAGATCCTCAGGGATTTGTAAAAAAATAAAAGGGTGTAACTACTTTGTAATAATGTGTATGTAATGTGCTATTTTATACTATGTTTTTGTCATTGTATATATATATTATAATTCTTTATGTTGTGTATGTGTAAAGTGCTTATCATGATAATCAAGAAAGCTTCGTGACTAAATCTCTTTATGTTACTGAACTAAAAGCAATTTAATGTGAACTTTAAGGACGTTTAAGTGGAACTCTTTCAGAATTAGTCTGGTTGGGAGGCTGAGTGGATCTGTCTCAAAGTGGAAGTGTTTGCTGAATCCTCGTCAGAAAATCATGCCGGCCACTCTAACTTCTGAACTCTTCAATGGCGTGTGAAAGATAGGTACTCCTGAGGCATCATAAGGCCACAAATATCTCTTGATTGTTTCGCTTTTCATTGGTAAATGCTCAGCTGCGTGGTAGCCATTGTCTTAAAAAAAAAATAATATTTCATGATACCTATATGCATCATTGATCCCTGCTGCAACCTCATCCATAAAACACAACACCTTCATGTTAATTTGCTGAATTGAACTTTCAAACAGACACACTGCTCATCCTGATCACTCAGTTCTCCCACCTCACTTCTCTTCAACATCAGACTCCACAGTTTGTGTTGTAACGGTAACCATCCTTATGCAAGAATAACTAATCAG
Source organism: Parasteatoda tepidariorum (assembly GCF_982258835.1). Lineage (NCBI taxonomy): Eukaryota > Metazoa > Arthropoda > Arachnida > Araneae > Theridiidae > Parasteatoda > Parasteatoda tepidariorum. Next base: position 65,807,675 of record NC_141766.1, read on the forward strand.
TGACTTCTTCCAAAAGATCCTACTAGTCAGTGACCTTTTTCAAGAAAAAAATTTAATTTATTAAATTTTTTTTCCCCAGGGGGAAAGATATATGTGGTATTGCTTTTATGATGTTTTGTTACTTTTATATATATGTGGTATTGCTTTTATGATGTTTGTTACTTTTATCTTTGCTGCACTGCTCTGCGCTGCTATAATTACTTTAAGTTTTAGTTTCTCTTTCATAAGTTTTCACCTGCCCTTTTCTGCCCTTAAATAATTTAGCCAAAAATAAAAAAAAAAAAGAAATAGCAAGTATAGCCCTACTTATTTTGTGATGGTGGTAACAGCCAATAAGAGTTGAGTATGCTTTGGGGGCTTGGTTAGAGGAGGTGAGAGAAAAGGGAAGGACACACATGGTTTTGGAGAGCTGGGGTTAAGAGATAAAAATATGAGGATCCTCAACAGCTAAGTTATATTATAAAATTTTCTATCACCCCTTAATTATTTTTTTTATTTATTTTACTTGTTAGCAGTGCAGCTTTATAATGTATAATTTCATGTAAATTCATTTTTATGTACCTATTATTAATTAGTGTGAATGCCTTCCTGGAACAAAATTTGTAACTCTAAATATCTTAAATGATCTACTTTAATAAATAGTTTTAACACCTTGCAATTAGTGATCATTCTAATGATCTTGTTCTCTTACTTAAGAGCATATTATTTTTAATTGTTATTCATTTTTATTCTTATCTTAATGTGTGTGGTGATGAACTGAACATCACCACATAAACAGTAAAATTAAATATTAACATATAATTGGTTCATAAAACAGCCTTTTTTTTAAATAAAATATGTTATAAAAGGTAAAAATGCAATCGAGAAAATTAGCATGAATGCAATAATTCACTCATTCCTTAAGCCTGAATTCAGCATGGAATCTATCTCTCAGTTACAGATCAAAACAGGTTTTATGAGAGCAACTCCAGGTTAGATTACAAAATATCATTTCACCATGAACATAACTGGGTGTCAGTTGGACCCAGAGTTAACTAACTTTAATCTGAAGAGTTCCCCAGTTTGAGTAACTGCTGATGAGCACTATGCGAATTTTTATTTATTTATGTTTTCAAAAATAACTCTTTTGATGTTCAGATGCTTTTTTTTCATGTTCAGTGTGGGCAATTTATTACTAGATGTTAACTATAATTAATGCTCATTAATATAATCAAAATAAAATTTTCCTATGTTAATATCTTTTATTTTTCTCAAATTATTATTAGCAGTCATTGCTGCACATAAATAATTTTATGTTCGGAAAAAAAATTAGTGGATAGTACAGAGTGCGGCCACAAGAATAATACAAATTTTGATCTGAGGTAACATCTAACCTACACAACAACCTGCATCAAATAACTTCCGTGCAAATCAATAAATTTCAGAATTTTATAACCATAAAATAAGCTATTGAACATTTGAAGAAAATAGAATAATTTGAGAGAGATTAATTGGTTAAAACTATATGAAATTAAACTGCCCATCTTTAGTAGACTTCTTTTTTAATATATGGCTGGCTACTTTATGACATCTGGTGCATATTTCCATTTATAATTACTTAAATATAATTAAATTTTTAAATGTATGATTTTTTAAAAGATTTGGAATATTTTTTCAGATTATGACATTTGCCTTTTTAAAAAACTTATCTTTTTCACCATATCCCCGAAGGTGATTCTCTGTATCATTGGCAGATGGCAGCACAATAATAGTCACTTATAACTTCTTATGAATAATAGAAATGTGTTAATTTACACTGATCTGAGCTGAGAAGTTTATTTTATACCATTTCATTTACGTTTTTTAAGAAAGAAAATTCTTCTTAATGGTTTAAGTTATCGATATGTTATGAAGGGAAAAAATATGCAAATAAGGCGAAAGAGAATGATGTTAGCATAATCCCCTAGATCATTGTGCGAAATAAAAGTATTTTTAATTGGATTTCAATATTTCTATGGTTGTGTACGGCTTCATGATATATATAATAATAAAATATCTAAATTTATAATAATAAAACTCAGATCCTTCTGCTCATCAATACAAGTCACAAGTCAATTAAAAAAAAGAAACTTAACAGATTTTTCACTTATCCAGTAAAAAAGGGAATCAAATTTAATTGCTCAATGCAATCTTTTATTTTCAACATCAAACTTATTTTAAAAATAGTAACAAAAATTGAAAATGAACACTTTTGATAAGGCTATAAATCTCCCACTGGAGTGCAAGTTAACAGCGGGTTAAGAGACCTGCAGTTATGAAATAGACGGTCAAAAAGTAAAGAATACACTTTTTGACTCGTGGTCAATATTTCCAAACCGGTTTCTGAACTGGGTGTTTTGCGTTTGGTCAGTGTCAATGGTGAATAAAAAGGTTAATTTCTGCAAACTTTTAAGAGAAAAAGGAGAAACAGTTTCAGAAATATCATCTCTGGAATGCAAGAAACATTTACAAACTTTTGACATTGTGATTACTGCACAATTCCAATTTTGTATAAATAATCAAATATTTACCAACAAAACAGTAAAATTAAATGTTAACATAGTTGGTTCGCAAAAGAACCTTTTTTTAAATAAAATATGTTATACAAGGTTAAAATGCAATCCAGGAAATTAGCCTCAATGCAACAATTTGTCGACAAACATTGCTGTTAGCGATTGTAAGAAAATGAGTGATTGGTAGGCTTTGCTGAGAAAATATAATTCAAAATTTCATAGGAAAAAGAGTACAAAAACTTTCAGAAAACGAGTGAAATACAAAATTTATTACTAAATTATAACAAACTAGTTTTTAGAGAATTTCATAAAGTTCAAAATACTAAAACATTTTGAATCATTTTGTGAGAAAAAAAAAAACATTAAACAAACTTAAACAATAAATGGATTTGGCCCATGAAATAGAAGAAAAAAATCTACAAAAGCAAGTATCCTAGCCCCTTCTTCCACATCGACCATAATTTTGCCTTTCCCAAAGTGTAAGTCCCATAATCTCGAAAGAAGTCAAAGGTTTCTCCATTCATTTAGCAATCATGGGAGAGCTTCATGTGGTATTCTAGTTTAATAGGAAGCAAATTTTAATGCAAGCAAAGTACTGCTCAGTTGATGATATTTGAATTGTTTGGCGATAAATTTTTGTCTTAAAAAAGTGAATATGGTAAAATAATTTAAATTAAGAAAACAATCAGTTTTTTTTAAATTCCCTGATTTTTCCAGGTTTTTTACAGTATAAAAAATTCCCTTATAATTACAGGTTTACAAGGTTTTCCAGGTGGGATGCCACTCTGATAAAATATGATCTTCCAAATCTTAATGCTAATTAGTTTTTAAGTACAAAAACGTTTTGCTATAATTATAATCATAAACACAAGCATATAAGCAATATTTACCTTCTTTGGTTCTCGTTCTTCAAATAAAATTGGGCTGACTCTAAATGAGAGAAAATTAAATCTGTATTAAAGATTTACAGCAACTTACGAAAAGAAACAAAAATAGTTTTTTGAAGAAAATACATTAAAAAAAATTTATAAAACAAATTTATGGATAGTTCTTTTTCTTTCTTAAATTGCAAAGATATCAAGTACTGATTAGTTTTAAGGTTAATAGATCTTTATTAAATTATTTCAAGCAGCATAATTTATGCATATTTAAAATAAAATTTATATATTTTTGTAGAACGTTTGCAATATGAAGGATTGGTTCATAATGATGAAATTTAATCAATATGCTTACGTCTTTTATGTATCAACGCAGTTAAATATTTTAAAAAATACACACAAATAAAAAAAAATTAATAATGAAAAGCGAATTATATCATACTAAAAATCATAGCATTCATAACTTCAAAGCTACAAAACATACTTAATTTATCTATACAAGGGGGAAATACTAGCTTTTATACAAATGTATATTGATAATAAATATATAAAATCTGCAAATTACTACTAGTTTTTGTATTCCTTTAAAAAATATTCCACTTTTTGTTTTTAGTTGTCATCAAACTGGTATAAAAAAATTTGAAATCTGTTGCCATGTTAATTCCTTAATCAAAACTTACTAAACATAGCAAACTATCCTAATTATAGCTTTTTACTTTATAGATTTCAAAGGTCTTTTATTTAAAAAAAAAAAAAAGAAATATTTTAAAATGAATTAAACCACTGATTTTAATCATTTGATTTAATCCATTGGCAGTAAAACAAATGGGCAAAATTGGAAAAATGTTTCTCCCTTATACACTATTCCTCTACCTATTAACATGAAAAAACCGGTTTTGCTACGCAGAAAAAACTATAGGTTAAAATTAGACTTTTTATGTGTAGAACCATCAGACGGTTAAACAGTAATCACACAGGTATTAAATATGCAAACAAAAAAAACTAAAATGCATAATGAGGAATAATAATATTCCTATGGAATTCATTTCATGATTCTGTTCATTTCAGTGCGTGATTTGATATTTATTAGATTGCAATTTAGTTATGAAACTTGTAGATATGCATCCCAGCTGTGTATTAAAAAGTAATTACTAAATATTATGATAAAAAAACAATATGAATTTACATCAGAATACTATGTTAAAAAAGCTGTAGCTTAAAAATAACATTCATAATTTCTCAAATATAAACGACCTTAAAGTAAAAAGTACTGATTTCAAGTTTCTTTGTTACTTTATGACCTTCTTTAAATAGCACTTTTAGATACTTTAGTACTTTTAGCTTTGTCATTTTCTCACAGGTGCATAACGAAGGGTTACTGCGAGTATAAGATTTATTACCTTTTTGATCCATCACTACTTGCACTTTTTTCATTTTGAGCATCGATTTCATTATGAGGAGTACCATCACCAAGTTCCTAAAAAGAAAAATTTTAATGCCAAAGATCCAATATGAAGAAATAATTCCAACAGATTCCATATGTACAGCAAAGACAAATTTGGATAATAAAATAATGACTGAAGAATGTGCAATAAAGTCTTAAATCTATACCTGAAATTTTATTAAAATACTGAATCAATTTAGTTTTCATTAATTTTGAAAAAGAAACAACTAAGTAAGAAACAGTAAGCTTAAACAATTTATCCAACTTTAAGAAATATAATTTCAAGGGATATACTGTGTAACTGACAAGCAAGTTTTGGTACCTGCATGATACCAGGACCTGGTTTTAATTCTGATTACTCCACCAATTATGCCTTATGAGCAGTACTGTGTAACATTTAGTTTCAACACAAACATTTTCAAATTTTTACTTAACTTCAAACAATTAAAGAAGTAATTATATCTTTCAAAAGTCATGTAGTACATCAGTTTCTTAATAATCTAAAGTTGAAGTAACTCGTTTAGGAACACTATATTTTGCTATTATGCAACATTTTTATATTGATTGACTTAATAAAGAAAAATGAAGATGTAATAAGACACAATGAAAATAAAATAATTCCCAGCAGTATCTAAGAGTGAAAAAACAACTTATTTTGAATTGTTAAATTTTATTCTAAACAAATAAAAAAAATAAGCACAAAAGGGATAAATAGTAACACTACAACTTTAATGCATAAAAAAAATTATTTTTAAAGTTGTCACGATTTTGTTATTTTTTATAGTTAACTTAAACCAGGGTTGGCAAGTTTTTTTACATGTATCAGTTTTAATCATGGATAAAACAGTCATGATAAAATCTAAACCTAAGAAATTGCATTTATCCATTAATATAATTACTAATGTTTTAAATGGCACTTTACGCATAGTATTTACAAACAAATATTAATTATACTACTTTTTATAAAATTTAATATATATTGAAAATGCTAACAAAAAAAACCTTTAATAGCATAAATATAGAACCACTATATAGACTCACTTTAAATATAGAGAAAGTTCTTTTGGAAGTTCTATAGTTGAAAAGTTGCTCTAGCTTCAAAAAGGATATTTAAATAAAAGAAAAAGTACTTTAAACATTCTGTTAATAATTATTTTATATAAAAAGACATGGAAGTATTTAATTACTAGCAATGCAGATTTATTAGAATACGATTTCATAACATAAAAATTTATGCATTTTTTCTTTAGACAATGCTGTTTGTAAATAAATTCCTTGTTATATTTTGGGTTTTAAATGGTTGTAATACTGTAAGATTAACAAAAAAAATTACAATTTATAAAAACCAAATAAAATATTTCTTTTTTAGTGATAAAAAAAATAAAATAACAATTGTACTAAACATTTTAGTTCATTGCATCGATTTAAAAAAATTTCTTGAATGGGTGAGAGTTCATGAATAAAATAAAACACTACAAGAAAATAAAGTGAAATTTTTTTCTTCTGCTCAAAACTATGATTTTTATTTCAATATAATTAAATATTATAAAAAAAAAATCAATATATTAGCATATATTCATACAAATTTATATTATTAGAGTATATCATATACTTGTGTACATTTATAAATTAGCTTATATCCAAATAAATATATTTATCCTGATAGAGTCATTCAATAAGAAATAATGTCTTGTGCATATTAGATTATTTATATAGAATGATGCTTAAGGCATTTATAATGCAATGTATAAATACATTCATTTCCCTAACTGCAAACGTAAAAAATGGGTACTTCTTGAAGTAATTTTATATTTCAGAAAAGAAAAAAAACATGAATTAAATCAGATAAATTGCATCAATTTAGAATTTTCAGCACCTTCAAATAATTAAATGCTATATGAAACATGCGAGAATACTGGAACAGGAAATAAAGTTTATCTATGTAAGAAACTAATGAATCGTAACGAATTTACTTTGCTGAAATTAGGAAGCACAGTTTATCTTATTTAAAAAAAAATTTCAAAATTCTAAAATTTATAAATTGAGAATACAAAATACATGGTTTTGAAAAGAAAACATTTGCATAAATATAATGCCATGTCTACCAAACTATTGGTTTCTAAAACACATAGTAAAAAGTAATATGAACAGAAAGGTGTCTTAATTTTTTACAAAAATCTGGTAATTTCCCAAAAATAGCCGAAAAAATATTAAATAAAAAATAACGAACTTAAAGAAACTAGGAGAGCATCATCACATTTACATATTTTTTTAAATCTTACTACAAGTGAGATATTAGTTTCGAGAAATTAATTTTTTAATAAAATCATTTCTTGCACTCTGCTTGACAGATATTTAAAGAAGGGCTAAACAGTAGAAGTAAACAAGTAAAAAAATAAAATGCTTAAACATAAGAAAAGTGCTCATGATAAGAAAATAAAAAATTTTTAAATTACTTATAATTACAAAATTGAAAGAAAAAGTTTCACTTTTTTTAACTAGAATACTTACAAAGTAAACTTTTATAAAAGAAAATTTTTAAAAATCTATAACGTGTTACACATAGAACAATAAATGCTTTACTCAGCACAAACTAAATTAATCTGATGAAATTACTGTCTACACAAATCATTAAACCAGTTACACAATAAATAATCGAAATAAAAAATAAAAATACTTACCCCATCGTTATCATGACTTTGCTCTGAATTATCATTATCTTGATCAATATTTCTAAATAGAAAAAGAATTACTCAAAATTATTTTAAGCAATTCAAATCAAAGTTTTTTTAAACAATCATAATAAATAATAATTTCATAAATAACGTTTTGAAAATAAAATCCAATTAGTACAGATCAACTTAGTGACTAGGTTTAATTAGTATCAAACAGAACAAATACCAATTTTTCTTAATTCATAGTTAAAATAGATTTTTTATTAAAAATATCACAACCAAAAATTTAATACAAGGGTCTTAAATTAGGCGTCAAATACAAACATGACTGTATGATAAATCATTAAAACTGGAAATTAAAATAGAAAAGGGATTCTGAAAAATATAGTTCAAATTTGATATAAACTGATAAATGAATTAGTGTCGTCTAATGAAAATCTTTATTAACACAAAAAAAATTATAAAGTAAGCCTATAGTAGCATAAAAATAGACTTTTGGAATAATTAAGAATTTGAAAAAAAGAATCAATTGTACAAAGCTGATTATTAATTAATTTAATCTCATTGCAAATTTTAATAAAACCATGGTTCTATTAAAATTTGATTTTATGAATCAAATTTTAATAAAACCATTAAAATCTTTCAAGCAACAAGAAAAAATATATTTAACCATTCAAACTATTCTGAATAATTTTTATTCCCCATAACTTACATTAATAAGAACCAAAAGATAAGTCTTAGAGGAAACTTTGAAAAAAAGGATGAATGCTGATTCATAAAATAATTTTACTTTATACCGCAACAAACATTTTCTAAACTATGCAATTTAATTTAATTAAGTGCAAAAATTCATAATTTGAATATAAACATAATTAAAAAATTTATTTCAATTAATTTATTTATATCAGTAAATACTAAGCTATTTCAAAAATTTTATTCTTTACTTTAATTTCTTTTACTTTTATGAGAGTGATACAAACAGAAAACAAAAACTTGTTTTCCCATGTCAGTTGACACATTTATACAAACCGGTTTCTATCATCATCCTTTCCATCAGAGCCTTCATTGCCATCACTTTGATTATCATCATTTCTTGAGTGCCTTTTAGGGCGTGCTCCAGAAACATTCATTTTTTTACTAAATGAAGCAAAAATCTCCATTAATTTAAATATTAACTTAATTTTTAATTTCAATGTAAATTACATTTAATGAAAATTATATGTTTTTACAATATGCATAAATTAAAATAAACAAACAACAGCAATCTGATTCATTAAAATAAAAGTGAAAAAATAAACAAAATGTTTAATTTTTCAAGCTTATTTAATTTACACTAAAATAAATTTTTCCTGAAAAAGAGATTTTACAAGTTACTTTCATAAATTATGATGAAAGTTAAGGGGAAACTATAACAAATAATTGAGTTATTAGTTATAATAACTTTGCACTATACAATTTTTTTAGAGAATTCTTCATTTAAATTTAAAATATCAATGTAAATAAAACAAATTATTTTATTTATTTTCATCAAATAAAATAAAAATGAGTAAAAGCAATACAGCCATGCAATTGAACAAAAATTTTTTAAGTGTTTCATGGTAGATTTCGAAAAAAGTAACTTGACAACTTTTCCCCCCTGTAATACTATCAATGCTAGAAATTGAACTTCAGAAAACTGAGGGGAAAAATTGATTATTGAAAAAAATTTATTTTGCTATGTTTAGCTTATACAAATATGTGAAATACATGAAAATCTGAATTACCAATTTTTGGGACTTATGTTGATTTTCTATTGCATGGCAGAAAAAGTAACTTGTCATACTAATAGTACAACTTTCTCTACAGCGAAAAAAAGAAAACAAAAATTTTTCTGTTTAAGAGTTACGCTATACTACATGAGAAAACTATCATGGCAAATTCTGTTTCACCTAAATTAGTAATTTAAATTAAAAAGTATAGAAAAAATGTGAGTTCAAATAAATCAAAAGTAAACCATGAAGCTTCAAATGCTTTTTTTTTTTTCAAAATATCAAAATGCAAACAAATTATGGAAGGATTAATCAGGGTTACATAGTCGAGAATTTGAACTCACTTATTTACATGCTTTAAATTTTAAATTACTAATTATAGGTGAAACAGAATTTGCCATGAAGTATTTGCTATGATTCTCCCCCAGAATAGCACCATCTTATTGTATTAAAAAATTTGCAATTAAGATTATTAATTAAATAAAATATTAATTCTTATGTAGTTACTTTGGTTGAGACAAATTATAATCGAACAATAACCAAAATAAAAATAGAAATTTAACGATATATTTCATTTAGTTATCATGAGTAGCTAAATATAAACTTATTAATATGATTCTCTAACAAAAGTTGCAAAATGAATGAAAGAACTATCATTTGTTAGAGTAGGAAGACCCCAATGAAGGTTACTGAAAGGGATCTTATCATAAAAGTAAAAAATTTAAAACCAGTTTGTAAAAGTTGGAATGTCTGAAAAAACTACTAGAGAAAGACAAAGTCTGTCCCATCTGAAACAATTGAACCATTGAATAAGAAAAAAAGGACTTGTTACAGTGATTAAAATATTATTACAGTTATCTAATTGTCAGCTTTAAAAATTTATCCAATAATTCTATGTTACGCACTGCATTTAATCATTGTAGAAAACATTTATACCCTGTTGAAAATTAGAGTAGAACCATTTATAGCAGAGCAATTGTGAACTAAAACTGTTTAAGTGCATGAAAATTTGGAAGAACCTAAAATTTTTAGCACATTTTGTTGGCCCTAAGCAATTAGATGAGACATGCATTTATTTCTTAGTATTATTTCCATCTTTTAGGGAAAAATTTTAACTTTTGTGTCTTTTAACACCTATACTTTTATCCAGTATCTTATTTATCATTAAAAAAAATTATTTTGCAAATAAAACAAACACAAATAATATTGGTAATTAAAAGGAATCCATGAAATCTTTTATGAACAACTACAATTATTCAATACTTTGTACAATAGTTCTTAAATTTTATTTCATTGAAATCATTTTATTCAAATTTTAAAAATTTCTTGAAATAAACCATCTAAAGATTTTAATTAAAAAAAAATTTTTGGAAGTATAAAAAGAAAAAAACAGAAAAATTCTGCAGTTTTAGAAAATTATTTGAGAGGCACATGTTCTGAATGCCCTGTTCCCCACAATGCCTGGGTTTGCAACTAACTACAAAGCAAAGAATTTTTGGCTTAACAGCTAGGATAATACTATTATTTAAAAAATAAATTATTGATATTTAGACCAGATATTGCAGGATAGGGAAGATAAATCAATATATCTTTCAAGCATTTAGATCATGGGCTCCTAGCCTTTGTGATTTATCACACACTTTGCAAGTATTACTTTTGCAAGTACTAATATTTAAGAATGTAAAAGTATTACTTTTACATTCTTTATTTTTGATTTGGTACACTTTTAATCATAGTGTTAAGTTATGGAAAATTCCTATCAGCCAACAATTTTTTATTTCAAGTTCTTTTTCGAATTTTTTTTAATAAAGGTTGCCGTTACATATGAAAAAATTTTTATATATATATATATATATAATAGCTTAAAATAACTTTTAAACTTCTTAACATGAAACATTTTTTGTGCAAACAGCAAGCAAAGGGTAACTCAAACCCTAATATAGATAAGTTTTTTCTCTACAAATTGCAGGATTAATATCTGATTTACTGACTAGTAATTCATGCAGAATTAAATATGTACTGATTTCTCAATCCAAAAAAATATGATTATCAATTTTTCAGTAAAATTCAATATTTAAAAGCTTTTTTTTTTGTAAGTTTTTGCATATCCTATAGAAAGTCCTAACACCTTCATAGAAGTTTTCATGACCCACTAGGAGGCAATAGCAGTCATGTTAAGAATTTATTCACAGAAATAAATAAAAATGTCATTAAAAAGCAATTTATTCTTCTTTCTTTTATGATATATTTCTTCTGTAGTTTCAAAACTACATTCAGTATACAGTGTTCTCCTTAAGCGTATTTAAAAAGTGGCCTGCCCTGCCTGCCTTTAAATCATTATAAACACACATTTTTTTTTTTTTTTTTGTAAAAAACAAAAGCCACCATCTCCTAAAAGCACTGCCTTTTTACTTGTATTACATTTTTTTAAAAAATTAACAGTTATAATTCACATAAATAATAATTACACACTGCTAAAATTATCTGTGTTAATAGGTTTGTTCTGATTACTATGTATTACAAATATTTACTTAGTTAGGATTATTTTCAACTGGTTACATTTTAATAAATCTCTTTTTTTAAGAGAAGAGACATATTAATAATTTTAGAATTGCTTTTTAAAAAACTTTTTTTTAAAAAAATGCACCTGAAAATTTTCCTTTTCTTATAATTTTCAGTTTAAATTGTAGAAAAAAGCTATCAAGTTGTTCATCAATTAATTTTTTTTAGTTTACTTTTTTATTTATTCTTTTTTTAAAAAAACTTTCGGTTATTCTTTTTATGCACAGAGATTGTAGTTTATAAAAAAATAATTAAAGGCAGCTAAAAGACAAATTTTTTTCTTATTTTGATATTGAGTGAGAATTACTTTCTTAAATAAACATGTAAAATATTATAAGAGGGAATTTAAAAAATTTTGAGGATTAAATTCAGTTATTACATAAAAAAACACATTTTGATAATTTTTTATGGTGTTATGTGAGTGTACTTTCAAAACTCAAAGTGCCTTCTGTGAGGAAGTACCCAGCCCTTTTTTATGCCTATGGAACACTCTGTAGTATATGAAACTATTATTTGAAACTATTCTTATATATAGTATACATGATTAACTTATACATTATATAATAGATAACTAAAAAATTAACCTTTGATTTTTGTCACTTCATCAGGTATATATTTTTTATTTTTCCTCAAATCTAAAAATAAAGGTTTAGAGAAGTGTTTATTTTTGCTGACAAATGAAAAAAAAAATTCTTAAAACCTGTTTAACTTATATTAGCTGCAGCATTTACAATTAATGCAAACCGAATCGACAACCAAAATACCATGACAGGTGGAGTTAAATTATCTAAGCTTAAACATAATATACATAAACAATGTCTATTGCAGATAAATGAAATTTACTATAGAAAAAAGTTACAAATTAAGATGGTGATACCATTGAAATAAAACTCTTCATTCGCTATACTATATTTGTTTTGTTATTTAGTGTCAATAGGAAAGTTTAAATAACAAATAAAATACAGATTTCTTTCAAGTGTTACTAAATACATTAGAGATCTTTTTTTCTTTTAAAATTATGTCAAATATTTTTTAAATAATGATATTGTTCCTCCACTAGTCTCTAATACCAAATGAATAATAAACAACGCTCTATCTTAAGAAATAATGTAAAAAGCTATGGGTAAAAAGTGACTTTTACTCATAGTTAAAGCATATAAAAAATTAAATATTTTTCAAAAAGTTGACAACTTTTTGTGCTGACAATAAATAGATTAAAATTTACTTACTTCATCAAAGCCCAAACAACTTGCGAACTTACCTAAATTATATTTAATCAGAACTTTTTTTCAAAAAACTCTCTATAACAATACACGAGTTTAAACGGCAAATGAGGTCATCATTAATTATTCGTAACTACATATGTTGATTCCCTAAAATTGAAGAGAGCAGAAAATTAGGAAATTAAAAAGACATCTTTAACAAAAACTTTAATTAAAATAAGCGAAGTAGCATATCAAAATATTTATTGGAAATATGTTGTTAATGAAAAATAAAACTCGCCAGTAGGCATGATTTTCTTTTAGAGATATAAAAGGAATTTTTTCTTTTGATTTTAAACATAAATATCACTCAAATACTGGTTAATCAATTATTTTCCGACCAATACTAGCAGATACTATAAAAACATTTTAATTCTACTTACAATTTACAATTCATCTCGTTTATAGAATAACATAAAGTTAGAAACAATCGCGCATCAAACATAACATGATTTGTTGTTTCGGTGTTTGTAAAACTTGCTTTCTTCAAGTTGCCATAGAAACAGACATTAAGTTTCAGTTGCCACTTTCAGCGAGTGAAAACATAAATGAGAGCAACTTTATTCGAATTTTAAGAACTTCTACTTCAATATCGAATAGAAAATAAAAATTCCACATTAAATGTAACGTTTTATTCTTCTTTAGGCTTCTATAAAATTCTTTATAGAATCCATTTCCAATTGTTTATACAAAACCGAGATCATTCAAGTTATAGCAGCGCTGGAAGTGCAGACACGCATATGATGCTGTCGACGTGAAAGATTTCCAACTACTAGTCGTGATCTGGTTCAGCCCACTTTTCTGAGAGATCCTTTGAGATGACGTGCATATATATGCATATCTAAGTTTTTAATTTCGCTTTTGTTTCCTTTTCTTTCTATTTCATATTTTTTCTTAATATCACCAAAAAAAATCTCATTCATTTTTAATTTCACGCGACATTATTTGCAATAATTCATTTTCTTATCTGGAAAGGTGGGAAAATTATACAATGATCCTGATCTAGATAATCTTGAGATTTTAACCTCCTTTTATTTAAGTACATTTTTTTTAATAAAATCTTTTGAAGATAGAGTGGAGATTTTTTTTATTAGTAGTATTAGTTTAATGTCGTTTGAGAAACAAAAATTAACTATTCATATTACTAGAATGATTTCAATTACACCTTAAAAATTTTTTGATTATCTTTTAAGCATTTAGTATCAGATTTTCTATAATAAAATATTATACAATCGAATCATGTTTTAGCGAGTACTAAGGGACTGAAACAATCACAGCGGAATAATGAAAATTCGCATTTTCGATATTATGAATTTCTATATTAACCAAAATTATTCTATTAAATAGGAATTTTCATATTAAAAAAATAATAAATACTTAACAGTTTTTTTCATATTTGTACTCTACATTTAGGAAAATACTTATGTCAATATTTAAAAAGTTCACCAAAGTTATTAAATTAAAACAAACAATAAATTTAGTAAAATTACTATCAGATAAATATATAATCGTATTTTTTTTCTGTGCAAATGATTTAGAACTTGTAGGTATTACAAATTATGTACATGTTCAAAGTATCCGAAAAATTTTCTTGTGCCTTAAAATATCTCTAGAGAGTTTCCAAACTGGACAAGGTTCGTGAAACCGTATAAATTAAAAAACAACGCTTCATTCTTTGTGTATTTTAGAGAAAGGTAAAAGTGCCAATCAGGAAAGAAAAGAGAATTGTAGCTTATTTTCGCTTTCGTTAAATCGGATAATCCATTTCGTAATATCGGTATTTTAATTACATTGTTTCGATGGAAATTCATTTGGGGGTTCAAAAAATATTCATCACTTTGAAATTTTCGCTATTTCAGATTTCGCCAAAATAAGATTTGAATGTATTGCTAATTCTGAATTTTACGTCTTTTATGTTACAAGAATAAAAGATATACATAAATAACAATGTAAAAATTTGAAATTCTTCAAAAGATTAAAAAGTAAGCTTATTATACGATTCTGAGTAATTGTAAAAGTTCTGATAAATGTATGTTTTTATCATACGAAAAATTAAAAAACGAATAAGCAAAGGTCCAGAAAAAAATATGGACATATATTGTGAGCTAAAATAATAAATGATATTAAAAATATATCACCCCAAATAAACTTTTAATCTCATGATTACAAACACAAATCTTTCAATGAATAAATGTAATTCTTTTCTCTCAGATTTTGAAATCTTAATCCTCAAATTATGGAGAGCGGAGTTATTGCTACATGGAAAATATGGTTCGTATTGTTTAGTCAGAAAACAAATCGAAAGTTTGCTCTCGTTTGCTAATTTTACTTTCTTGAATTTTTAATTATATCACTAGAATTTACTTAAAAAACGAAAAAAAGTTAACAAATGTTTTATAAAGCTTATTAAATTCATATGCATTTGATAAGCTTTATTAACCCTTAACAGCTACCCACCTAATTGTATTTTATACTCAAGTCATTTTAACCTGTGAGTAACTATTGAGGATTAAACAACTACCAACTATCTTTAAAAACGAAACTAACTTCGAATATATAAATTCGATAAAAAGAAACCTACAAGATCAATAATTTTCCCCATAGTACATCAAAGATTCTTCATATATTATCCCTAAATAATATTTTTTTTCCTCTAATTTCCAAAAGTATAATCTTCAATTTAACGAAAAACTTCACATTATGTAAGTAACTAATGAACTATTCGTTACGCTTCGGAATTTTGTTTTTTTCATTTACAGTTTTTGATTAATAAAAATTATAGACTTCCACTTTTAAAAGATTTTTGTTTAATAATCCCTTTATTTACTTTTTAAAAAAATTAAAAAAAAAAGAAATTTTATTGATACTATATTGACTGATAAATTTTTTTAAATAAATCGGATTGAAAAATTATTGAGCTCACCACTTATGAGTCGAATCCTCTTCAACTATACACACATTTTGTTCACAGTTTTATTTCACGAGCACTTTTAAATAAAATGTGTTCCTTAATATATATATTTTAGAATCTTAGTCAAAAATGATGATTTGACTATTGAAGGATATGAGATTAAAAATATTCAAACCAATTTTATTTCAGTATGAAATATTTCTAGCAGGGGCATTTCATCTCATGCTTTCAATAGTCTCCGGCAATCAAAAAGGTTTTCAACCTCGATTTTCTCAATAGTGATTTAATAGATTTCGTAAAAGCTTTCTATATTAATTTACATCCATTTTGTTTCATTTATTTATAATTATTATTTTTTTAAATTTTTGTCGGCGAATACAACAAGGCATATTAATACAGTTTTTGGGCACATAAATTGTAATTTATAATTTGAGCAAACTTTGATAGCTAACTTTAAGAGCCTTTATGGCTTAGAGGATAGACCGCTCACCTTCGACCTATGGCTGGTTGATACGAATTCTGCAACCGGCTCGCACCGACTACAGTACTGACTCAAAAGCATTCTCAGTGGTAGACGTTGCCGTTAGGCTAACCGTGGTAGGTTTCCGTGGTTTTCCTCTCCATGTTACACAAATATAGGTTAGTTCCATCAAACAAATCATACACGAAGGATAATTTCTTCCAATACTTGATCCAGGAGTTCCTTGTCTTCTGGATTGGATTCAAAATTAAAAGACTGTGGAGTTGAGCATTAGTAGCCAAAATTGGGTCAACTGTTTAACGATGGTTATGAAATAAAAGATATTTTGTATAGAAAGTATAAATGGGAATTTTTTTAGAAACAGCATCATCAGCACACAAACAAGCAAACAAAAAGCAAATGTTTCATTTTATTTGCTAAGCAAGAAATCCCCATTAATGTAAAATATTTAACCTTTTGTTAAAAAAAATATATTAATAACAATTCATTCCTTTAAATAAATGAAAAAGATGTGGATAAAAAAATAAATAAATGGAATTAATAACTGTAAATAAATAATCTAACAAATGCTTTTGAATTCTATTTGTTTAAACATCTACCTAATGCTTTCCTAAAATAAAGCGGTCTTAACTGATTATAATATTCATAGTTATGTGCTTCACTTATTATTCTCACATGAATATTCCGGCTTATGAAGAGTTTAATGATCCGAAACTGAATAAAGGCGGTCAAGGGGTTTCACTAATTATTTTCGAAAGAAATATATGCTGATGATAGATTTCAAAATGAAAAAGTAGATTGCTTGCTAGGGGTCTATATGTCTTAAAAAATGTCAATTCGTAATCATTGAGGCCCAGATTTTGATGACATAATTATTTTTATTGCTACACTTTTGTAATTTTCTGCTTATGGGGCGTGTATTGAGATTTTAGGTACTTTTTTTTTAATTTTTAAGATTATGGAGTGCTTTTTTCTGTCAGGACATTTGTTTTATGAATTCCAGATTTTTTTAAATTTATTTTTTATTTAGATTTATTTATTGATTTCAAACCTTCATTCAATTTTTTTTATGTGTACTAGGTGTTTTTTAACATCAAATTCTCCTAATATTTTCTCAGCTTATTATAACGTAACTCTCATAATCGTCTTCAACTCTCGTTATCGCCATACGTCACTTTTTCTTCATTTAACATTCATTTCTATCTTTAATGAAAATTGCATCATAACAGCTCTAATATGTGTATCGTAATAAAATAAAAAATACTTAAATTTATGAAAAAAATGGAGATTCTTATTTGATTAGAATTTTTTTTTTAATAATTTAAGAGTTTCTTATAGTCTAGAGTCTTCCTAAAGACAAGTTTCGGAATTTTATGATCCACCAAATCCAGACTAGAAATCATAAGCAAATATAAATTCAAACAATATCCCCCATTAACTCTTGATTTTTTTTCCGATGAAAAGAGGTGGATTCTAACTTTCTTCTTTCTTTCTTTGGGTAAAAAATAACAAGAAATTATTTTTATTTCAAAAAAATTTTTTTTTTCACTGCTTACATTATTTTTTTCCATATTTCAATAGACTTTCTCATAAGTAAATTGTATTTTCAGTTTAAAAAATTTCCCCATGTTTTCTCTTTAATGATAATAATATTGAGTCCAGAAATGGGAGACGAAAAGAAAAAAACAGAGGCTTATTTTCTGCTTATCTTATTACTACCTTAACGATAATATAATCGATATAATTTTGGAAACTTCTAATGATTAGAAATTTTGTTTTTCGTTTTAATAATAATGAGTTCAGTTTTTACTGAGATACACTCAATTTAAACCATTCAAATTTTCAATTAAAATAGTTCATTTAGAAATCAAAGTATTTAAAATTTTAAAAATAAAAGTAATTAAAATAAAATGAAAAAATAGGTAGTAAATTAAATTTTTTTAATATACTACCTATTTTTTTATTTTGTCTCAAGTTTATCGGTGATTCTCACGAAATATGACAATTTACAGTCTCTTGCTCTAATACTATACTACTAAAAGAACTTCTTTTTCTTAAATTTTAATATAGCATTGCTGTTAGTATTTTAAAATGATCTTGTACTAGCATTTACTGTTTTGTATATTTAAACAATTTAATTGAATTTCAAAATGTCATTGTCCTGTTATGTCACAAACAATATTTCCAATATTAACTAGCTTCAAAACTTCCCATAAATGTTTCAATATCTAATTTGTTTTTATCTCAATCGTTGTAAGCATTTCTAGAATATATGCAGAGGGTATTTTGTTGAAAATAATTTTTTCTGTCAATAATTTGTTTGTCACAAGAAAATCTGTCATTTTCCTGGCTTCTTTTATTTAGTGATTTATAACCAAAATAGATAGCGTCAGCAATCAATATCTATGTTAATATATTGATTAGAATACCATCCTATCTGAACATGTCTTATTGCATGAATAAAGAACCAACTTTCTGGTTAAAAACCCATTTCAAAACATTTTTCAAGGTGAGTATGTTTTTATGTAATGATTTTCTTGTCTTCTTGAAATCATTAATAACAAACTACATAGATTTACCTGAGTTATTTCAAGAAATTCTGTTGTTTTCTACTGAATCTTAGGCCGAAATGTTAAATTAAAGTTACATATATATATTGGCAAATTGTCATTATCCTGGCTTATGAATGCCAGGACATTGAAACAGTTACCAGAAATTTTTTGAATGTAAAGAGAGAAAGCAAATATTAACCTAATATCAAGTTTATGTAAGATTGTCATATGCTTGAATGTAATCAAAGTTATTTTTTTATTTAATGATTGATTATTATACACAATTTTATTCTGTACATATCAGCAACAAAAATATTTTTGATTCTTTCTACAGTGGATAAAAGAATTAATTAAAGCAATTCATGGTTCATCAAACGTAGAGACTTAACTTTAGTTACTTACTACACTGGTTATCATAAATTAAGGAAAAATCACAAAAATAGCGATAACTCTTTCAAAAGTAAGCCAAACCGTGCAAAATTTGCATATGTTGTCCACTAAGAGTAGCTGAGTAAAATTGCAATATGCAAATTAGTGGCGCTGCACTCGGCTTACGTCATCTGCCTGGAGCATAAAAGTCCAAGTTTGAGAGAAAGCACACAAATTTTACTGTGATTGCGACATTGAAAATCTGAGATAGCCAATTCGTAATAATGACCTCTAGGCATCATTTGCCTGAAGAACTACGATGGAGAGCCATCGGGAGACTAGAGGCAGGGCAGAGTCAATCAGAAGTGGCCAGATGGCTAAATGTGAGTCCATCTGTGGTTCATAGACTTTGGAGGCAATTTCAAACCACAGATTCGGCATCTAGGAGGTTCAGTCAAGGACGGCCAACTGTTACGACCAGTGCCGATGACCGATATTTGACATTAAGTGCACGCAGGAATAGAACCGCTACTCCGACACATCTTAGATCCTCTCTTGCTGCAGCCACCGGAAGGTTGGTGTCAACGTCAACTGTGCGCAGAAGGCTCCACGAAGGTGGTCTGTATGCGAGACGACCAGCCATTTGCGTGCCGCTCACATCACGCCATAGGAGAGACCGTTTGCAGTGGGCCCGACAACATGTCCACTGGACGTCAGATCAATGGAGGCCTGTTCTCTTTACGGATGAGTCCAGGTTTAGTCTAGAAAGTGACAGTAGACGTTATTTGATATGGAGAGAACCTGGGACCCGTTATCATCCATCAAACATCCGTGAAAGAGATGCATACGGAAGAGGCAGTGTCTGTGTTTGGGGAGGCATATCCTTAGGAGGGCGCACATACCTCCATGTCTTTCCAAGGGGAACCGTGAATGCTCAGGTTTATCGAGACAACATCCTTGATGCTTATGTGCGCCCATATGCCGGGGCAATTGGTGATTGCTTCCTGTTACAGGACGATAATGCAAGACCACACAGAGCTCGCATTGTTGATGATTATCTTCAACAGGAAACAATTACTCGCATGGAGTGGCCAGCTCGATCCCCGGACTTGAATCCTATCGAGCACGTTTGGGATGCTCTAGGGAGGCGTGTATCTGCCATCAATCCGCCCCCTCAGACCCTTGCCACGCTTGCAACTGCTTTACAAGAGCAATGGCTCTCACTTCCTATTGAACTGATAGACCGCATAATTGAAAGCATCACACATCGCTGTTTGTGCTGTATTGCTTCTAGAGGCAATCATATTCCATATTAAAGGTACTTTTTCTATTGCAAACCGATACTTCCAATTTGTTTATTTTATACATGTGCTAATTTCTATACTACTATTAATGTCTGATAATTTCTTTTTATGTTGTTTAATACCTTACTATGTGTTGTATATTGTGGGTAAGTTTCATAAAATTCCATGTGTAATTTCTTGAGTTATCGCGATTTTTGTGAATTTTCCTTAATTTATGATAACCAGTGTATTAGCTTAAAACGACTGTTTTTTTAACTTCTAAGCTAATATGTCCTTTTCCTAGCATTCAAAATTTGGTGAATTTCTATTTTTTTTCTAGAGCAAATGTCAATAAACTACATTTCTGTCTGCAAGATATTAATAAATGTAACTAAACAAATATACAAAAAAAGTTTAGATTATTTTGAAGACTTTAAATTTGAAGAAATTTTTTGTTCCGAATTGTCATGTTTCCGAAGAATCACCCTTATATATTTTGTAATAAATATTCAATAAAATTCCAATTTTTTTGAGTAATTTAAAATTAACAAAAACTACTTAGAAAATTGCTAGAAACTTTTTAAATTTTCAAGATATTCGAATTGGAGTTTTTTAGAAGTTACCAAAAATTTATGAAAAGAACTATTTTAATTTTTTCCGCACAGGACAAAGGTTTACTTTAAATACTCATACCTTGCGCTATTTTTAAATTTTTTCCTTCAAATTTTAAAATGATATTTTTATTATTACAGTACAGAACCCGTTATCCGGAAATCAGAAAACCGGAAGATCAAAAAACCGGAACGAAATTCGAAAAATTTTCCAGCCATTTTTTTTCAAAAAAATGCGTTTTTCCTCATAAGATTTCAGGATTTTTCGTTCTTTTTTTAAAGATGTTTGTTTACCTTGCCATCATTTTGGAAATAATCATTAGAGTATTACTTCATCGTTTTTTTCTTCTTTTTAAGATTATTTCCAAATATTTTCTTTTTTTTTTAGTTGGGTTTAACAATAAAAAAACGGCTTTTTGTAGAGATTCAGAAAGCCGGAAAAATCAGTTATCCGGAATAGCGATGGTCCCGATCGTTCCGGATAATCGGTTCCCTACTGTAATTAAAAACTTCTCAAAAAATTGTTTAATTAATTTGAATATTTCAGTCGTTATTCAGTCCCTGACCAAATTATTAGACGCAATATAAGATTCTATGTAAAATCCTAATTATCAGATGATACTATATAGCTTTATTGTTTTTACGCGGCTGAAACCACTTTGCACTCGTTAACGTTCGTGTACCAATTGGTTGTACGTTAAAAATAAATACAAATTGGAAGTATATAAAAAATCTCCTGAATAAAGACCCATTACAGGTATGTTTAAATATAAAAGTATAGGATATAAAATCGTGCAAAGCATGTAATTATTAAAAAAAATACAGTGCGTCTAATAATTTGATCTAATTATTACAATATAATAATATAATACTTGATATAATAAATATTCTATATTTATATAATGTATCGTCTAATTTATCCAATCGTCGAATTTATATTATATATCGCTGTGGGGAGAGTAGTTACAGACCATGTCAACCTTCATCTATGAAAAGGTACCCCGACATAGAGTCGAGTTAACATGTCTTATATACTAGTGAATTGTAATTGTAATTTTGTAGTGGTAGATACGCTACAGTACTCCCCCACCAGAATTATAGCTATGATAGAATTCGATGAATGGACGCCACTAGTTGATTCATTGCTGTTTTGTGCGAAGCCGGGAGAGCTGTATTAAGATTACCTTATTTTTTTGAGTGCTGAATGTGAGAGGTGTATTAACTTCACGGTTGTAGTTGCTCCTGTGTTGCCGTTAGCAGTCGAGTGTATGCAAGCCAACGTTGTGTGTGATCGAGATGAGACTGAGTAGCAACTGCGTGAGGAGGTGGATAATGATGCAGTCACAAGTAGCAAGTCAACTGTTCAATGTGGACCATCCAACGAAGTAGGCGTTACTGCCGACGTAGGCGTATCCAGATCAAAGTGGGCGTTTTTGCCAAGGTGGGCGTGTTCACATCACGTCCGGGTCACCAATGTGGGGAGAGTAGTTACAGACCATGTCAACCTTCATCTATGAAAAGGTACCCCGACATAGAGTCGAGTTAACATGTCTTATATACTAGTGAATTGTAATTGTAATTTTGTAGTGGTAGATACGCTACAATCGCCTAATTTAATCACTTTTTACACAAACGCAAACTAATTCAAACGGTCTCAGTCCCGTAAAAACAATAAAGCTGAGACGGTAGTAAGAAAACAGAGACGGTAGTAAGAGAACGGTACTGGCCAGAGACGGTAGTAAGAAAACATAAGATAAAAAAAAAAAATTAGTTTCTTACGTCCACATCCTCCATATGAATACTAATGTTAACTGTATTTAATAATTTATTTTGATTTGATTTTTAATGTGGCAGAGTAAAATTCTTCATGTAGGACGACGGGATAGCTCAAACAATAGCACAAATCCTGATGAGCCAAATTATGAATGATGAGGCAAATCGTGATAGGATTTCGTGGTTTTTCTCTTCATATAACACATATGTTGTTTAGTTTTACTGAAAGAGCTCTCTACTATGCAAAATTTTTTTTAAATTGAAATTTGACGTACAAGTTTACTTTGTCTATACATATGAAATTGTTTCTTCTCAGTGCTTCTAAACATACCACAACCGGTCAAATGACCATTTAAGAACTTTTGCATCGAAAATGCGCTTATCATCTTATCGTTTTTGCACATTTGACTTCATGACTTTTTCTAACAATTATATGCAGTTAATATTGTATTTTTTTTATATTTTATTTGCTTCGAATAATACTTGTCGTATACCTACTTCTACCACAACCGGTCACTTGACCGGGAGAACAATTCATTGCTTTATTAGGTTATCGGATCAGAAATTACGATGCAATGAGAGTTCAACGTATTGCATTCGATTGCACATTTCTGCAAAGACTGTTGCGTAGTTAGTTCAATCAGAATAACTGTGAATTCAAATTTCAAGAAAATACCAAAATGTTAGATTGACTTTTCTGTGTAAGAAAAAGTGATAAAAACTAAATGTTTTGGTAAGTAGCTTATATTTTATTTTGTAGCTTTACTTCATTTCCAACTGTTAGTTTTTACACAGAAAAATATTGAAACAATCAAGACTGCACAAGTTCTTAAAAGAAATAATATTAATTATAAGAATTATAGAAATAATAATAATTAGAAGAAATATGTTTGCGGAAAATGTACAATGGAAACATCCTGTATATATAAAAAATGCTTTGAGCAATGAATTAAAAATTCTTATTCTTTTTATTGAAATACATGAAAATTGGTATTATACAATTTTGCTTAGTTATAATAAAGTTTTTTTAGTTTATTTCCTTCCTAACATCCATCTTTCATTCATTCAATCAAGAAACAAAGTCCGACTATGGCTATGGTTGAAATAGATATACATGAAGTGTTGGTATGTTTAGTGTTAAATAACATTTTCATTAAAGGAGATAAAATGAAAAGAAATATTATCGTTCGTTCTACTGTTTTAAGCAGAACACGCTACAAAATTCTTTAAGAGAATAATTTATTCGAAAATATCATAAATGCATATCCTTTAGAGACGTAAAATAAAATAAATTAATCATAATTAATGAATAGTAGTCATTTTTCTAGGGAAAAAAACGGTGCCATTAATTGATTAAAATGTCTGAAAGAGTTTAAGTTACCTACCACTACCTCTTTTTCTTTTTCTCTCTTAAATCTGGCTATTGTAGGAGTCTCGTTGTTTAAAAAGAGGAAAATTTGTATAGATCGTAAGTAATTTTAAAGTTTGCCTTTATTTCTACTACTAACATATCAATGCAATAATATTTTAAACATTAATATTAAATACCGTGAACATGAAAATTATATTTACAAATCAGACTGCTTTTGAATTATTTGAAAAAATAAAAAAATTTATGAAACTTGGGACACAATGCAAGATGTTAAAAAAAAAAAAAAGAATAATCAAAATTCAATATTATGTGAGATTCTAAGAAAAAAAATTCATTTTTAGAATTATCTATATTAAAAGAAATTGATGAATACAAATTAGATAATTAGCTTATTTATTAATAAATTAACAGGCATTTTGAAGGGATTTTGAATAGCCACTTTCAAGCCGGGGGTGAAAATACAAAAACATTCCCAAAGATAAAATGTCTTTTTCGTTTTTTCAAAATAAATAAATAAATATTTCTATAATATTTGCATCATTTTAAAGTATATTTATTATAAAGTATTTGCATTTAAAGTATATTTAGTTTTTTTGCGAGGTGAGAAAGGTTCTCTGAAGGATGTGGTGGGGAGCAAGCTTGACATGGGCACACAAAAGCTATCACAACGTTTATAAATTCATAAAGCTCAGAGTAACGATAATAAAGAAATATAGGTAATCTTTTAACCTTTAAAACGATGTAATTAAAGGGACTGTCTTTTTAAAAATGGCTACATTACCAACTAAATGTTTATTACGTGTTTCTATCAAAAAAATTTTAAAAAAGGGAAAAAACTTAAATTTTGAAATAGTTTATGCCAAACAAATAATTCTTATAAGCTTATAATACATTCGTAGAACAGTTAAAGAAATATTATAGCCACTTATAGTAAAAATATTGCCTTGTTTTTCTAGTATTAAAATGATTTACAAAAAGAACCCGAATTTTCATTTTATAGTTTATGTGTTGTATTACAGGATATTTTCTTTTAAATTTTCAACTTATTTTATCTTAGATTTTAAATGTTAACATTTAATTAAAGGTTTTGAAAATCTTAATGGATTAAAAAAATATATTAATAATAGAGTGATTAAAATAGTTTCAGAATTCACCGTTCTAGAATTTTGTTTAATATTTTGCTCCAGAAATTTTACTCAATATTCTGCCCTTTTATTTTTGCCTTACATCAGAAATAAAAATATTTGTGTAACTTAAAACTAAAATTTAAAAACTATATTAGATTTTTTAGTATATTTTTTTAATTACATACATATAATTGTGAATTTTTCATATTAACGAAAAACAAGAAAATTATTGTACCCACTATAGTTCAATAGTACTTATTAATATGCAAACAATTGAAGTTAAAATCTTAAAGCTTTGATTTTTTTTTTTTTTTTTTTTTTAATCAAAATTGAGTTTTCCAGTAGACGTGCGTACGGGAACGATGTAATAGCAATGAATTTCGCTTTGTATTTTTAAACCAGATATACTACTTATAAAATAAAACTGTTTAAATTAATTGTATGGTTAATTATAGACGAGTTCCCGTGCCTTTTTAGACTGGTTTAAAAATTACAGTGGTATGAAATTGAACATATACGCAAATCCATTATAGAACGCGGGTGATAAAATTGTAATTATTAACTTTAACTTTATTATAATATGGTTTCAATAATTATACTTTTTAAAAATTAATTTTGACAATAGTGTGTATAGTGGTACGCTTGCTTAAAGATTAAGCAGTGAAAAAAGTTTAGATGCCAAAAGTTTCAAAAACAATTTTGAACTCAAACAGTAATTAATACAACAAATTAACAATGATTGATTTTTTTTCTCTTCACTTAGAAGTCAAACATCAACTACATATAGTCTTTTTCAAATCTACAAGAAAAAAAAAGATAATTTATTTTGGTAAATTTATAAAAAACTATAAAATTAAGTTTCAAGTAAAATGAGCTTAAAATTAAGCAAAGAAAAATTTAACTTCAGGAAAGAATTTACGTAAATGTAGGCAACTTACAAAAAAAATTTTTTTTTAATAATCACTGCGTTGATTTGATAATGTGGAATAATAAAATCAAGTAATTCGTGATGGTAATTTTCAAATAGGTATACCTTATCTTTACCCATGGCAAATTCTTAGGATTTATCATTTGAATTCTCTTCTTTCTATTAAAATCATTTTAAAGAAACCTGAAGGACAAAAGATGTAAGCAATGATAACTATATAAAGTTAGTACAATAATTTACCACGTTTATAATATTTAGTTTAAGGACTTATTTTAGTGATTTTAGTCCAAATAAAAAAATATTAAAAAATAACTGATCAAAATTTAATTTTTCAAAAAAAAAAAAAAAATGAAATTTCTCACATAATTGTCAATATTTTAATAATAATTTTAATAAACTATTATCCTATTTGCACAAAATATTATTTTAATGTTATTACAATGAAAAAAATATGTTCTATTCCATGATTACGTAACCAATAGTTCTAAATTAAGAAGAGAAAAAACACAAAAAAATTTATTTCACGAAAATTAAAATAATATTCTCTTACATCAAACCGAAAACATAATATTTATATGAATTTATATTAGATTATAAAACTTAATCAAGCTAATTTAAATAAATTTGTCAAAAACTTAAAAGAGAAGACTAACAATTAGCTTTATTTAAAACAGTTTCCATAGCATAAAACAATGGTTATTTCTTAATTTTTACACAACCCCGATAGAATTAACAAAAATAATTTTGTTAAATGTGTATTGTGTATTGAAGCTTAACAAAAGACATTTTTATTTATCTAATATTTTTCTTAAATTTCAATCATGTCAATCACTAAATATTGTGTTATTTGCAGTTTTTCAGCTTGAAAACCTCTCGCTGTTTACCTTTTTTTTACAACAAATATAAATTTCGATCAATGATAAATGTTTCATGCAATTATATTTTTTATTAAATGCTTGCTCTACTCAATTATATGCTCTATTTAATTACTATGCAATTAATTATTCTGATTCAGATTTTTTTTTAAAAATTACGCAAAATAATATTTTTCTATCACAATAAACTATATAATCTTATGAAATATAATTGTGACTTCCAATGAATTATTCAAAGCATTTGAATGGACAAACCTAACAATTTCCTTAAAACCTTTTCTAATATATAATACAACCGTTGTTTATTTCTGAATTTTAACAATACACTAATACGCTTAATTAAAATAATTCATTTTGTTAAATACACATTGAAATTTAGCTAAACAGTTTTAATTTTAATCAAACTACTACCATTAACCATTATGTAAATTTCGAGCTGCTTGCATTTTATTTCAGTAAAACATTTCCATTTGATTATCTCATATACAATAGCATTCTATTTAAAAGCAATTCCCAGACATATCATCTCTTTTGTTCGATTCTTGCCTAGATTCTTTATTAAGTTTCATCAGGGGGATTCCGTTACCAAAGTGCGAAAATTAATCTGCGAGATTGGGTTCCTCATTGGGTCCGTTTTCGAACAAAATCTAGGCAATGCAGATGAAGTTGGTAAAAATCATTGGAGTCCGGAAACTCGCATGAGATGGTCGTCACACGCTATAGGCTCATTAAGACTGACAATTGCATAGGCCACCTAAACTGTGCCCTAGTTAGATAAAGTAACAAAAAATAATAATAAAGTTCCACCCTCCTATCCGAAAGAACTTCCACGAAACCTGAGGTAATTACAATTCCGCTAACGTTGAGGTCTGGGGGCGGGGGTGCCTTTTCGTTGGTAAGGAAGTGGTCATCGATCGCCAGAACAAAATGAGCTTTTTAAGTAGATGCGGTTGGCGACCCGTGTAAGATACTCACGTTGCCACATTTTACGACAATTCTGAAGACCATTTACTTCTGTATCAGTCAGAGATTTCATTCTTTGTATTGCTGTATAATTAAATACCAAACTTTTAAGCCTTTTCAAAAGCTCTTTGGACACAGGGAGGAGTGATTCGCCAAATTTTGATTCACAAGTAATCACGCGAAGAATATTTTTTCCCCCTGTCCTTTATTAAGAGATGACTCCAGGGACAGTTAAAGATTAAAAAAAAAAAGTTACGGGTCAAGAGAAAAAAAAATTGGTTATTATTTTATAAAACCTTGAGTTCATTACTTATCATTATTTTGCAGCCACAGAATGTATTCAGAGAATAAAAAAAGAACCAAATAAAAAAAAAATTTAGCCAAATAAAAAAAGAAAATTAATAACTTTTCATTTTATGCCAGCGTGATGAAATTTTTTTTTTCTTTTGTTTCAAATAACCAAAGTAATAGTTTTCTCTTCTCTCTAATTGTAATAGTTTCTTTTTTTATTAATAATTGTTCTTGTGCATAGACCCAATCGTGAGTTTACGACTACTAAAGTTTAACTCCGTAGCCTTGCAATGTTGAACCCGATCCAGACCACAAGAAAACTACTAGATCAAAATATTTAGAGAAATGTGTCTTCGTGGCGGACTTTTTGATGGAACTAACCCGCATTTGCCTTACATGGTGAAGGAAACCACGAAAGCCTCTCATGGCGAGGTTGATGACAAAAGGACTCGAACCCGTGATCCGCATACCACTGAGAATATTTCATGTAAGCACAGTGATCGGTGTGAGCCGGGTGTAGAATTCGTATCAACTAGCCATCGCTGAGATTCGAACCCAGATCACTTCATTGAGATTCGAGCTCTCTATCTCTTGAGACACCACGGCTGAAAGTAATAGTTTAGACAAATTACGTTTAATTGCAAACTTTTCTTTTTTCGTTAAAAAGGTGTTAAAAATATTAACTTTTCATAAAGCTCAAATTTTTCTTGGATCGAAAAAAATATTACCTTTGTCTTCTGAAGCCCAAGTGCGAGATTAAGTTTTCCTTTAGTTGACAATATTTGTTATACCTGGGGTTATTTTCAGACCCTAGAAATCAAAATTTAAAGTTTACATTTTTATTTCCCAATTTTTCGCTTAATTTATTTATTAAAGAAAATGAAAACATCAACCTTCTCTTCTATTTGAGTAATTAAAAAAGTTGATCCAAATTATAGCTTTGCTGATTAAGCATGTCGTTCAAAGATTGTTTTATTTTTTGAATTCATGAAAGCGAATATACATGTATGACATTCATGCTACCAAAACATTGCAAAGATTATAAGAACTTAGATAATTTATTTATTTCATATGTTATAGTAAATCAAAGTTAGAAATAAAGAAAATCAATCGACATTTTTTTAAAACGTCGTGATTTTATTGATCTGAAATCTAAAAAAATTTTTTATTGTGTTCACGCCTATAAAAATCAATTTCTTTTATTATAGTTATAATTTGTTGTAAATCCAAGCAGCACGAATTTTGAATAAACATAGTTCGTTCATCAGGAGTTGGCACTTGGCTCCACCTCCTTTGACGAAGAGTTCATTTAAGGACATGGAGTAAGAGGAGAAACGTCACCGTGCTTGAAATTGAGACAACCCTTACTGCGCGCCAAAAGCAAACAGTTAATTTTTTTTCAGTCATTTACTTAGCTTTATCATCTGCTATTACACCTTTCGTTACTCTAGCTAATTAAATGTATTGCAGCAAAATGTCTCAAAAAGGACAAACTATTAACTCAAAAGAGGGAAATATCATTAAATTTATGAAATATTTAATGTTAAAAAAAGGCAAGTAAAGATTGCGAAATAAATATTTTTGCCATACGATCGCCAAATAGCAACCTCGTTCAAGATTGTTCACAACCTTCACCCAAAAATAGCGAAATAGTATCGTCGGATGCCACGTGATGAAGGCGGAGCCAAGTGCCAACTCCTGGTGGACGAACTATACATAACATTTCTAATATTTGCCATTTACAAAAGAGTTCATAATTATCACTTTTATTATTTGTGTTTCTGAAATACTGTAAAAACATTTCAAATCATTTCAAATGTCAGAGCGTAGAAAATATTGCGCTGTAAACTATTTATTCCAGAGAAAACTAATATATTTCAGAGCAAAAAATAAACAAACTAAATGATAAATCATGGGTTAATTTTGTTTCGCTTCGTTAAAAAGAAAAACAAACACTTTATAATTTTTTAGTCAATGGATTTCTCTTAAACCACTTTCTCTATGCTACTCATTCTTCAAATTCTTACCCAAAAGACGACATCTTACTTACACATAAATTTCAATATTTAAAAATAAATATTACCATTGAATTTGAAATATAGTCCCTGGCCATATTATTAGACGGGCTATAAGATTCTATGCAAAATTATAATTATCAGGCTATACTATACAACTGTATTGTTTTTACTCGGATGAGGACATTCGGTCTGCATGTTGTTTACGCTTTAGTATCAGTTGATTAACATTGTAATGCGATACGTTAAAAATAAATACAAATAGGAAGTATATAAGTATATAAAAAATATGAACCCATTATATGTAGGTTTAAACATAAAAGTACTGTTTATAAACTCGTACAAATCGTGTAATTATTTAAAAACTACAGTGCGTCTAATAATTTGATCTAATTATTATAATATACAATGCTTGATATAATAAATATTCCATATTTAGATAATATATCGTCTAATTTACTCGATCGGCAATTTATATTATATATCGTCTAATTTAAGCAATTGATGCACTATCGTAAACAAGTGCAAACCGGTTTCAGCCGCGTAAAAGCAAAGCTGTATAGTATCACCTGATAATTAAGATTTTACATAGAATCTTATAGTGCGTCGAATAATTTGACCAGCGACTGTGCAGTTAGAGCCCTATAAACTGCGCGAAAGATGCGACAAATTGCATAATTTACAACTCATCGCATAACCGCCTAATGTCCAAGTAATTTTTATTTTTAAGAAAAATATCTTTTACCAGATTAACTTTTATTTACGCGTTTTTTTCCCCACTCAACTTCATTCTTCGTTTTCAATTCTACGCGGCCAAACACGAGCCCAAGTTTTGTTAACCAGCTATAAAATTCATGAAAGCTGCTCAAGTTTTTGATCCAAAGCAAGTGGGCAACTTTAATATTGATGACGTGACGACAAGTGAATTCAAAAAATTTCATGAGTGAGTAATCTTTCTACAAAACTCGTGTAGCCCTGCATGCAAAGAATGTGTTAAACAATATTCCAGGTTCTGAAATACAAAGATACTTTCAAGAAGATTTTCAGAATTTATAAAAGAAAGCAGGGCAAGTGCTGTTCAATTCAGTAGACTGTGAAAGATCAATATCCTGTTATAACTAACTTAACAAAGATAAAATTTGAAGGGAATGTTTATCTTCTATATTTGAAGGAATGTTGATGCTTCTGAATTAACTTCACATCACTTTAATAAACGTTGATAATCGCTGTGATGTTTCATTTAGATGTAAGAAAACTTACTTAAATCCTTAAATTTTAAATAACTGAAAAATTGTAATTAAAACAAAGGAAATTAAAAGTGTTTTTTTTTTCAAATTGCGTTTGTTTATCGTGTTTCAGTTGCTTTCTAAACCGTCTGTTCGCATAATTTAAAAAAATTATCTCGTTACTTTAATGGTAATTTCACAAAATTAATAGAGCCCTAACTACTTTCACATTATCGAAAGCACAAGTTGCTAGCGAAATTATCGATTTTTCAAGACAGCAGAATTTGATTTGTGTATTTTATGTTACAATGTGAGTCAGTTTATTCTAACAAAAGAAAAACATTCCTTTATATGTAATATAAATGACATTAGTGTAATGCCACTAATGGCATTTCATACATATTTCCTAACTTTTAAAATTTCTTTAATTACTCAAACTTATTTTTTAATAATTATTAATCGAATTACATTTAAATTTAATCAATTAGTTAATTTTTATTAAAAGCGAACATAAAATCTTTTCTTATCGATCATTGTAACGACTAACTTTTTATTTCAATACTAATGTAGACTCATTTATTCCTAATCGGAAACGAAAATCTATTTTTAACTCTTTATTATTAACTTCCTACTACAAATATATTTCAGTCACATGGTTATAATAATTCTCACAGTTTTGTTGGCGATTCGAGATCGCCA
The DNA here is from genome assembly GCF_982258835.1 of Parasteatoda tepidariorum. NCBI lineage: Eukaryota > Metazoa > Arthropoda > Arachnida > Araneae > Theridiidae > Parasteatoda > Parasteatoda tepidariorum. Next base: position 65,840,251 of record NC_141766.1, read on the forward strand.
AAATTTTTTCAAACTTAATATTGATTATGGGGTGTTGGCTTTATTTTTGGCCATGTTATTTTTCGATAATTTCGAACAATTCGAACAATTTTAAATAATTCAAATATCATGAGAAATTTAAATTCTCGCACTGTTTTAGGAAGAGCGTAACTATGTATAGTTATATAACACACTTGTGAACAGTTACTAAATAAAAATATTTGTTTTATATTTGTAAAATGAACTTACAAAACTTTATATAAAATACGAAAAACAATTTAGAAGTGCAGTTTTGAATATTATAGGCTCTTTCAGCAAAGCCGAATTGATTTTCTCGTTATTTTCAAGAACTTGTTACGCAATATTTGATATCAAGGAATATTGTTGTTGTAGTTCATTTACGTCGCACTAGAGCTGCACAATGGGCTATTGGCGACGGTCTGGGAAACATCCCTGAGGATGATCCGAAGACATGCCATCACAATTTTGATCCTCTGCAGAGAGGATGGAACTCCCGCTTTGGTAGCCCGACGACCTGCACGCGAAATCGAGCACTTTACGGTAGAACAGTTTAACGATAACCAATACCGCATACCCTCGGTCTCTACGCAGACTGATCCAAGAGGTCACCCCCCCACACACACATTGACCGCAGCCAGTGATGCTTGACTTCGGTGATCTGCTGGGAATCGTGTTTTAACGTTCAATCCACTGCGGGACTGATTACAAAGAATAATCGTGATGTGCTTGTCATTAACATTAAATACCTTTATACTATTTTTTTATTCCTGTTATTTTTTCTTTAGATCGAAAAATATGTTTTTTTTATCAGCAATTTCACTAAGGTTGACATGAACTATGCAATTGTACTAACTCACAATAACTTGTGCAGTAGTTACATTGATGTACAGTGCAGAAAAAAAAAATGGAACATCCTGAATAAATTTTGATCTAATGATCGGATTTCAACAGCTTCCCTAACCAATTTTTTTTGGAAAAAAAATGCAAAAAGTAAACATATATTTTTATTTCATTAACAAATACAAGGAACTAAAACAAAACATTATACACAAGCTCTAAGTTGAAAGTTTAATTTTTTATTAAAAAATATTTAATTCATAATCAGGTTACAATCTCAAATTATCTCTGGCTAGTGAAAAGAGTTAAATATTAATCTTTGTATATGTTCACATTTTCATAAGTTGAAAAAAACATCTGCATTACTTTCATTTTCGCTCGTGAAAGCCTTTTTTTTTTTACTCTTTTTTTTTCTATGTAAATTCATCAACCATCGTATATACAATTGTACAAAACACGTCTGCAATTAATTAGTGCAGTGAATATTTTAAGTTACGAAATCAGACACAAGAGCGTATTTTTCTAAACATACTTCTTTTTCAATGGATTTGGACTCTTGATCTTCAAAATGTGGGGGGTGGGGTGAGGTTGGTCGATTCCATAGTTCAGGTTAGAGAACGGTTTAATGTTTAGACCCTTTATGTTAATTTCACTTTTGTATATTTCCTCTTATTTTCGGAACTATTAAAGCGAATCGAAATTTTTTTGTGCACACTTATACAATTTCTTTATCCAAAGATAAAATTCCATAATATATAAAAAATGCAAAACTTAAAAAAGAAATATTAGTTCATAGATACATAGCTTGGCTACTAAAAAGTTTGACCGCTATTTTTACTGCTCTTTTTGTGATGTTATTTTTATGTAATATTCGTAATTATTGCTTGTAATGAAGGGACAGCACATACAGCATCACATAGATGTTATAGTCTTAGAAATAATTTGTTAAAATTGCTCTTTTTAGATGATTTTTTTTTGTTAAATAAGACCCCTTTACATTTTATATCGGAATTGGGTCCCAGTCGATTTGGTTGAAATTTTCATATGCCCCAATTATAGTCCTTCTGATCATAAATCCAAATGGGTCCAATGCAAAATTATCAAATTTTAAGATACGACGGAGTGTTATGCTTCCATTTCACCTAGGTTTTAAGAATCATTTCTGTACACTGTACTCAGATGAAAGATCAAATGATTAATTTTCAAAGCCCAGTATCTCAAATTCTGTTCATTTTTTAACATCTGACCCAAGAGAAATTTTGATCAGGAGGATTTCAACTACAACGTATCAAAATTTCAGCCAAATCGAATGGGACCCAATTCCCATACAAAATGTGTGGGGTCCTTTGTTTTTTTTTTTTTTTAAGCAATTTTTTAACAAAAAAGAGCAATTTTTACAAATTATTTCTAAGACTATAACGTCTATCTGATACTGTATAAATCAACTAATATGTGTATAGTAGAAAAAAAAGGACTTGTGCCGTTCTTTGCAAAAAAAAAAAAAATCGGGGCACTTGGCAACAGTAAATAGCAACCCAGTCCCAGTTTGAAGAGAGATAATGTTATTTCTCATAAAATCAAGTAGAGAAATAGTTTAATTTTCCCACAACCACAATCGATTCAAAACGTGTCATCCATTTCTGTTCTATCGAATTTATTTCATTTTGATAGCTGCAATTTGTAATTCAGTGTTTTATTGAATTATTCACGTAAGAGAAGCTTTTTTTCTATATCAAATCAATAGTAAGAAGAGCAGGACATTTCATTGAGTACTTCCATTAAACTGTCAAAAGCAATTCATAAATCCTTTTCGCTCCAGTTCACTAAAAAAGTCATCAATGCTTTTTTCATACTTCGCTTACTACTGTGAAACAAGCATTTTTGACCTTTTTTTTTATTTTTGACAACTATTGACGATACAATATTCATAACACTTTAAAAATTTACAAAATTTTTAAAGTTTAAAAAGTCTTTCTCTTTAAATTTATTTTACAAATTGCTGTGGCAAAAAGAAATTATTTTAATTACTTATTTTTGAATAAATATATAGTTTAAAGTTTTATTCATTTAATTATAATTAGTTAACCCTTTGACGCGAAAGGGACACCGGTGTCCAGTTTTTTATATTTTTTATGATGCTTTAATTACAAGCAAAAATATAATTTGGTATTTTTTAATTATTAAAAAAATTCTAATAATTATTTTAAAAAATTTGTTAGATTATCGAAATTATATTGGTATTAAAATATAAATTTCAAAAAAGTAGTTTGAAAAATTTTTTATTCATTCATATTCAAAAATTTATCAATAATTGATTTTGAAAATTAAATTTCAATGATGAATAACTGTTTCTTTCAGATCTAAATAACTGTAAATAAGTACTAATTTGGAGTTGGAAGTGAGCAGTGTTTGAAAAATTTTATCTTTAACGCAGAAAAAGATGCCGGTTTTTTCATGCCGTATTACATAACCATAAATTATCAAAATGCTAAACATTATATTTTCACTTACTTTGATCTAAATGAACACAAAACAGCAAGAAGAATGCTTTTTAAAAAAAATATGTAATGTAAATTCTGTGTCAAAGAGTTAAAGAAACGAAGAATTTTGCCAACATTTTAAAATATTTTAATTATTTGTAAACTATACTTATATGTGTATATATGATATGTTAAAATGTGTTAAAAGAATCTGAATTATATATTCTTTAGACTTTATCAATTAGTTAAATGTTTGGAAAGAAAAGAAATTTTAAACTTTTTTCACCGAAATTTAATGCTGGTAGAGTAAGTTTAAAAAAAAGGGTAAAATATGGTTACCTTAATTTTTTTTTTTTTTTGGAGATATTAGATTATTTAACTGCAAAATTTATTGAGCCTAAATTATGTATAGTTTTTAAAACCGATGTAGCGCAATTCTATTTGATGAATTTTCAATGAAAAAAGTTCCCTTCCTATGCGATTATCATTCAATACAAAACATTCTTTGGTCTATAGAGTTTTTTTGAAGAATTTTAAAGAAGCTTTTCTCAAAAACATGTTTTTAGAAAAATGCGTTGAAATACAATATTCAAAAATTCAACTGCTTTCCCAACTGCTTTTAAATCGATTTAATTATTTCCAGAGATGCCAACAGCTCCGGACACGCCAAAATAATTAAAGAAACGGTAAATAACTACAAAGTAAATATAGTAAATATTTATCTATTTTTTCATGCTTTTTAAAAGGTATAGCATGATATAAGTACTATAAAGTGGTGAATTATACAAGCCTACGAATTATTTAGAAATAGTGGTGGATAAAAATCTACTAAATTAAATTTATTAAATCAAGAATCATAATTGATAAACTACCACTTTAAAATATATATTTGCTGTCCGGAGCAAGTTGGCATCTCTGTAATTCTGAGTGCCCAATTGTAGAATTTATTTTAATTGTATTATCTAGTCTCTAAAATGGATAGAAAAATAAGATTTGATCTTAAGAGAATTGTGTTATGAAATCATATTATAAAGCAACGTGAAAAAAATATTTATTTAAAGGCGATTCTAACATTGTAAAACTTTTAAATGCAAAAAATAGCCTTTGAAATAGGTAGAAAAACACAAATGGACCAAAAGGAAATTGTGTAATAAATGTAACATATCATAAAACAACGAAAACAAATACTATTACTTTTTAGTAACCCTTACATAGCAAGAATACCCAAATACAACCCTTCAATTGAAAATATATTAAATATTTTTAAGCATATTTTGAAACTAATACATTCAAACAAAATGAAAATGAACTATTGAGTGCATTATTTTCTGAGAAAGATATCGCACAGGTGGTGTTCGTAATCAAATCATGAATGCTAATCTGAAACGTCTTATAAATTTCTCAAAAGAAGAATACATTTTAGATATGCTCGTGACATCCTCTTCACATCCATTCAAATGTCATTTAAAAGTGAACATTTCTCAGCATGCGTTTTTAGATTTTCGAGTAAATTTATGTTCTATTTTCTCGTGGAAGTTTTGGATCGTCATGCCATTTTCATTAAAGCGAAACATTGTTATTATTTAAAAAATGAGTTTTTCTTTTACTCTTTTTTTATGAGTAAACACGCTACAAAAATTGTGTATTTTTCTACTCTTTTTTCTATGCATTAGTATCATGACCTATAATTAAGATAGTTTGTAACTAAAGAAATTATGCTAAATAAAACGTGTGTGTAGTCAGTGGCTCTCTATTAAGTTATTTTTTTTAAAAGATTAACCAGTTCCCTTTATCATTATTTTGAAAAAAAAAATGCAAGATATCAACATATTTTATTATTAAATTTAAGGAACTAAAACAAAACAATGTACAAGTTTTGAGGTGAAATTTGATTTTTTTTTGTGTGTAAGAAACATTTAATTTAAAATCAGTCTACTATCCCGAGTTATCACGGGTAAAAGAAATAAGTTAAATATTAGTCTTTGTCTGATAGTTCTTAAAACAAGGGACAACACAAGGTGAAACTCATCAAACGTCAGTGAAGGAATACGCCATTTTTTTTAAAACTCTTATTGCTATGTAAATTCAGCAACCATCGTATATACAATAGCACAAAACACGTGTCCAACAGTAAAACTCCCAAATAAAATTTTGCAAACTTCCAGATTATGCAAACAGATTATGTTTTTTTGCTTCCGACCGAGTAGAAACGTCATAAAACAAAATGTGCTGACAAAGTCCGAGTTTTCTCGGGATGATAAATAGTTACAATAACGAGTTAACTCGAAATAATCAGGGAAGCGGTTAAACAATTAAAGTTCTGAATATTAATAATTAGGCTTGATAAGTTTTGATTCAATAAAGGAACTTTTTTAATCATTACTAAATCAAATGCTCGCCAACCGGACTGTGTTCGGGTCAGGGAACTGGCCTTTCATCAGAATGGCTCTGGGTTCGAATCCCGGGTTAGGCATGGATGCTCTTTCACTCTCTGTCCTTACTGTGGAAGCAACGCTGGCCCACCTACTATGGCAGGAATGGCGAACCAATGGCACGCGTGCCATTTATGGCACGCTACACAATATTTTGGGCACTCCACCGATCACAATTGTTGTTACACTATGAAT